>NC_134093.1:68730206-69048650 GCF_000715075.1 Nicotiana tabacum
CTAGGGGTCCAATAACATCAGGTACAATAAAGAGGTAAGTAAGTACGAGGAAGAGTAAATAAATGAGATAAACCAATATAAATCACGTGGTACAAATACCCCTCTTTACGAGGAACTCAAGCTCTCTATTAAAAATTCCCTCTTTAACCGGAGCATATATATAAAGGTAGTGAATCTAATCAGATAGATTGTCGTAACTCAAATCAGGAAAACTCACAGATACACTGGTTTCTTGCCAAATATTACGCACAATTTCATGAGGATATGATATAGGAAATGCCAAGGCGTACGACCCGATCCAACATAAATATTTAAACTGTGCATTGTCGAGGGTCGAACGGCATGAACCATAGATACATCTTTCAAAATGCCGAGGCGAACGGCCCGCTCCCATGAGAGTGTGGCACATAAATCATGCCAAGGCGAATGCCCCGATCCCATAAGAAGCCCATTAGAATAAGAGGCTTTGACGGGTCCTTGACCACACTCACGAATAAACGTGTGAGTTGTAATTTCTTTAACAAAAACCTTTCAATGAAGCATATATATATATATATATATATATATATATATATATATATATATATATCACGAAAACATGCCGTAAGAGGAGTAAAGTTATTCGGTGACTAATCGTGAAATCGTGAAGTCTCTATAATAGCAAGTCTAGTCTCAAGTAGAAATGTAAAACAAATAATTAAATGAGAAAGGGTAATCCCTATAGTACAAGCACAGCATGGTGTGAACCTAAGTCTACCCGGACAATAACATGAATCTAACTACATACGGACTGTCGTCACCTCGTGTGTACGTAGTCGCCACAACAAGTTGTACACATCAAATATATCACTTAGGGGTAATTTTCCCCTCACAGAGTTAGACATGTGACTTACCTCGCTCTGAAATTCCATAACCGGCTCCAAATCTTCTCTAACACCTCAAACCGATGCCCGTCGCTCCAAAACTAGTCAAATAAGATGCAACCCAATCAAAATATACTCTAATACTCATAACTAATCAATTTATAACAATTTCCAACTCTGCACAAAAATCGATAAAGCAACCCTCAGGCCCACGTGCCCGGATTCCAAAAAATTTCGAAGACAAACACTATCCATAGCACTACGAACTCAAATATATAATTTATTCTCAATTTCATGCCCAAATTCATGATCAAAATCAAAAAATACCAATTTCTAGGTTTTTCTTCAACATCCCAAATTTCTACAAATTTTCATACTTGAATCCATATATAAATCATGTATTTAACTCACAATACGTGGGAATCATTTACCTTGACATAGATGATGAAAATCCCTCCTTGAAGCTCTTCAAAAGCGGTCCCGCACATGCGGCAAAATATTTGTAGGTGCGCATTTCCCTTACCTGCCCAAGCTCTGCATCTGCGGACAAAATGGACCGCTTCTGTGAGCCCATCCGCTCCTGTGACCACTTCTCTTCTATATTTAATATTGTTTCATTGGCTTGAGAGGTGAAATGGTTAGATGAGGGAAATGACTTGGTTCCTGCTCGCGATAAAAGGAATTGTTTATTTGCTTCCTGCTCTGAGTTCTATTATCATTTTTATATATCATGTTTAATTAGAATTTCATATTTTTATATTGTTGGCCATAGTAAGTGTCGAAATCGACCCCTCGTCATTACTTTTTCGAGGTTAGACTAGATACTTACTGGGTACACGTTGTTATTGTACTCGTACTACACTTCTGCACTTGATGTGCTGGATCAGAGGCAGGTGCATCTGGATATCAGTCCAGCGCGCATGCTTGACTCTTGGTACGAGACTACACGGTGAGCCTCCCTTTCGAGCCGTTCTGCAGCAGCCGAAGTCTTCCTATTGTTATTGTTCTGTCTATTTTATCTCAAGTTAATCCCCCATATATAAACATAGAATGCACGTGGCAGATTAGGGAGTAGGCGATTTCAGAGTTAAAAAGCATTATAGTCGTTAGGTCCTATAGGCATGATTTCTAAATGATTCTGATTTCCAGTTGTGTACAGGCAGCGTTACAACTTTAGGCTAACGAATTTGCAAATTAAAGACACTAAAAACCTATAGGTATGGCATTTACATCATTCCTACTGCGAGGTAATAATGTTATTCGAAAGCCCAAGATTAATGATGTTGATCTTATAAACATGCTGTCTAAGACGAGTAATAGCATCCTATAGGCAGAATTTCTAATGATTGACAATTGAGATTGGTTTTTATAATACTTTATCCCTATAGGCATATTTTCTAGGCAGGCAATGTTATAAGAATAGCAACAATGGCAGTTTAATTAATCAATTAAGGTCCTGTAGACATGGTACCTAGATGAATATCAATAGGAGGGGGTCTTTAAAACTTAACGTGATCCTATTGGCATGATATCTAACACATAGAAATAGAGTAAGTTGAGAAAATAGCTAATGATGTTTGGATCATATAGGCATGCTATCTAATAGCATATAGAAGTGGAGCATGTGACCAAGTGAAGCACTTATATTCTTATAAGCATGTTTTCTAACAGTGTACGGGAATAGAACATGTTGAGCAAATGAAGTGCTTCGGTTCCTATAAGCATGCTTTCTATCAGTGTATAGAGATAGAGCATGTCAAATGAGATAGCAAATAAAATATTTAAACTCTATCGGCATGTCTTCTACCCTTTTATGCAAGAATAGAGTGCACCCGTTTCCCCCAATTTCACTAACTCCCCAAATGCAAATCATTACAGGCAAAAAATAAAGAATACATGCTCAAATATAACAAACTAAAATGAGTACATGCCCAATAAATAAAGTAGACCCAAGGGAGAACAACCTAGCTATGTCGAGACCTTTAATAATCTTTTTCTTCACACCCATTGCAAACCCAGATCTATGTATTAGCTGCATGACTCAAACTTAGACACGGACCCATACCAGGCCTGAAAGTGGGAGACTAACTTATCCAGCAATGCCAAACTTAACCACATGAGAAACAGACTGTACATGGGATTATTAAACAACTTTTGAAGTCCACACACTTAATTCTTAGGACTGCAACTAACAGTAGTTTAAACCAAAGCATATAGACAAAATCACATGGAGTTATATACATAAGATGGCATCATGCTATATTTCAGGAATAAGTTCAAAATGATAGGGTGAAACATCACAAACTAACAAACAATCCCAAGTAGGGTTTCAGAACAAAATATGATCCAAGATCACCTTAAATAAATTCAGACATAAAATTTAACAGAAGAACCTTGCAGAATCTTAGACAGGAGCAAAGTGAGATAGTAGTTTTACATGGCAGTTCCTAGCATGAGAGTCTAATGCAGGTATGACCACGGGTATTACTCTCAAAACGACCGGCCGGGCCGTTACAATGAGGAATTTTAACATTATCAATCATACACGAAGGTTTAAACAATGCCAGAACGCATAATAGGCAAGAATATGTCAAATCCATGTTAACAAGACTGGCATGCACTGGTGCTTGACTACATATGGGAGAAGAGGCCAGGTATTGAATCTCATATTAAAATTCTTAGGGAGTATTGAAGAACACAAGATTAAATAGGGGATAGACACACATTAGAATTTTCAAGTAGCGGAAAAAACATGTTTGGCTAATAACATGATCAGAAATTAACTCTAAGAAAGCATTAAGTCATACTTGAATGATTCAACAGGGATTAGAACATATTTTGGACATGAATTGGTTTAACACAAGAATACAGAACAAGGCAAAGAGATAAACTCAAAATAACGAGCAACAATAAGCATTTGAACACACAGACTAGAGTAAACATGCTTAAGAAAGCCAGAATCAAGGCTAAATATCAGTCAAGTTCAGCTACTAGATAAGTATAGAACCTCAAGAATAATTTCAGAGTAGATAGGGATGCGAATAATACCATGTTGATTCACAAAGTTTTAGGGACATGGATATGCAAAGCAGGAACTCAAAGAAAAAGAGAATGAAGTTGCAAGGACCAAAGGTACTTACCAGTTACAGATTAACGAACAAGTAAACAAGAATAATAACTTTAGCAGCACTCCAATAATCAATAGTAGAAGAAATCAGTAGAACCCAAACCCACTGCGTCAAAGTTCACAAGGGCTTCAGAGGAGCCCCGAGCAATGCTCTTACTAGGAAGGCCGATAGAACGAACTCCGGTGGCCTTGGCTTTCAGCCGGCCTAGAACCAAAATTTTAGAACAAAGTGAGTGATTGAGTGAGAGAGTGGTAGTGATAACAGTAGTCAAGTGGTAATTGTTCTTATAGTAATTGTTAAGACTTAGAGGGGAAGCGGGGAAGGGGGGTTTATATAGTGGTAGAGATTGAAAGAGTAAACATGGAAAATAATCAATTAAGCAAAAATAAGGATAGAAGATATCACATGCAAATCAAAATCAGTAAGGAAGATGGAGAGTCTCAAACCCTAATTAGGATTCAATCGTCTGAAAATCGAACTAAGAGTGCAAATCGCTCTTTGTTGAGCGTATATAGATGGAATAAGGCCCAAAACCAAAGATTCGAGTTATTCCAGTCTGATCTCGGAAGTGATACTTGCCAAACTTAGGCAAGTACCTAAGTAACACCATAAACAGACGACTAATAATGAGAGAAGATTAATAAGTTAAGTATATCATAGGAAGATTCCATAACTGGGTTAGGCCCAAAACCAAAGATTCGAGTTATTCCAGTCTGATCTCGGAAGTGATACTTGCCAAACTTAGGCAAGTACCTAAGTAACACCATAAACAGACGACTAATAATGAGAGAAGATTAATAAGTTAAGTATATCATAGGAAGATTCCATCACTGGGTTAGAATTAGATAGGAACTATGTAGCGGCGGCTGGGGTTCTTCAGAGAATGAGGGAGAGTAGAGAGGATTTGGGGTCGTCGGCTTAGGAGAATGGGTCTTTACTGTTGGGTTATGGAGATATACGGAAAGAAGGGAGAGGATTACGAGTCGTTGATCTTGAGAGATCAGCGGCTGTGATTTTAAAGATAGAGATAGGGCGGGTCAGTCGTGTCCCGACCGAGTTTATTAAAGGGATGTTTGGTTTTGGGCTGGTAAAGGGTGAGGTGGGGTGGACCAAGTGTTTTGGGCCATATTTGGTCCGAAAGTAGCACTGTTTTGGGCTATAAAATTAAATATTCGAAATTTATTTAAAATAATTTATAAAAATATTACTTATGCAGTAACGTGATTGGAAATAATAGCTTAGCATTATAAAAATATAAAAAATGCTATTTTATTATAAACAACGTAAATAATGTAGTTATGTATAGAATATAGGCTATTATTGCAAAATTATATAAATAGCTCGAAAATACAAATGCAATTATATAAAATGAAGTAAAAATATTATAAAGCAGATATGTGGGTGTAAATAATAAATTTTGATGATTAAGTCATCACAAAATAATTTGAAGGAGTAATTAATATATATTTGAATAAATTAAATGCAAGAAAAATCAATTTTAAAGCCTTGAAAATTATGAAAAATTATAGAAAATACTTATATGATTCTTCTAAATTGGTGATGATGTCAAAATGATGTTTTGAAAGTAAATTTTATATTTATAAAAGTATGAGGGCAAAATTAGGTATCAACAACAGTAATAACTTCTGACCACAATAACTGCACATATCTAAACCCGATACCAGTAATATACCACATATCAAATAAAACCTTGTTTCGAACCTTCGTAACATCGTTAATGATGAAAGAACCATGTAGAAACTCATAACCACCCATGAAATTGATAAGTGGTGGAGTTCTCTCGCCCGACAAGGACCATTGCAAAGTTCTGAGCTAACTAGTGACATTCTTCTTCCAAACATGCCTTATCCCAACCCAATTGTAAAATTTCCAAGTTCAATAACCTCGTCTCACCTAGTGCAAGTTTTTCAACTGGTAAGTCTCAGTAAAGGCCCCATGGAACCTCACACAAAGCGGTCCGTACACCAAGCAAACAAGAACTCAGATACATCTAATAGTGGAAAGAAAACAAGACAAAAGGAATATCCAACAAGTGCAACTAATATAACAATAAAAGCATAATTCCATTATATCATCCCATAAAGGGAAATAAAACACACGAAATAAACACAAGGAAGGCATCCCACATAACTCCATTGCGGCGCGCAACCTGATCCCAACATATCAATCCATATAGGGATACCAATTGAGCCATAATCCTCGTTCTCACTAAGCATGTGTGCATCAACATCAAGCATAATAGAGTGCATAAATAGGGGGGGGAGATCAATAGGTATAATACAATACGGAAAAGGCAAGCACGACTAAGGTGCAATAAGCAAATCAACATGACAAGAGCTATCTCGTCCATATATCACCACAAGGCCTAAATAGGATCACAACATGCATGTGAATAATCAAGTAGTCTCATAACCCATCATAGCATAAGAGAGAAATACATAACATAGACCAGAGCATGAATAACATCCATTCCACCCCGATGATGTATCTACGGTAAATGTTGAGTAAGACGAAGCAAACCTGATTTGATATCAAATACACATTCTCATTAGGCCTACAAATAGCCCACCAATTGTTATTCCAATCATCCCCAAATAAGTAAATAACCTTTCAAAAGTCCATAGTAACCTATCCATAACACATACCATCAGTTGTCTAATTCTTAACATATCTTCACAGTCCGCAACCAAGGAATAGTCTGCCTACGAGAACATTCAATCTCTAAACCTCAGGAATATCGGAATCTCCATATCTGATCCTAACTCCACTACTCAAATGACTGATACACCACTTATACACAATCATCTAACGAAATATACTCACATAAATCTTGTGTGCCACGTAAAAACCTGAACCTCTGTCATAACCTAAAATTTACCTAGTTGTGATGGCACCAAGCTCAACCTGCTAGGTAAGAAAAACAACAGCCAATACAACTCTAATGAAGATTATAAATAAATTAGTAAATTAAATAACTGAGTTTTATACATAAACCCAAGTATACAACAATAATGTTAACAAGTCTTAAATCACAACTAAAGCCTCCTCAGTTCCCAAAGAGTACATAACATGCTCTTTTTCAGTTAACAATCCAACGTATAGAGAAGATATGCATCCAATATCAATAAATCATCAAACTTGCATATATAGAAGATATGCGTGATTATATAAGTCAAGCCATACGAATTCACATATAAGGACGATATGTACCGTGTCTGATCTCATCAAGTAAGGTGGCATATAAAGAAGACATGCATAAAGGCATGTATACATTCCGGAGATAACAAATAGAGAGGCAATGAAGTAAAAACCATGTATATATCCAAGGAAATTGCAAATAGAGAAGAAATGTAACAACCAAATCAAACACTGTCTAGTTTTCCTCAAAAACACAATAACCAAACCAAACTGTCGGTCAGCTTTCCTCATACCGCGTATACATCATCAAGAGAAAAACATGAGATGGTGACCGCGGGGGATGGATCTATATCCACACGTTGTACGGACCACTCACATGCTATCATATCAATCACACGATTAAGTCACATGCTAATAATCACAATCCGCACAACGTGGTCACATGCTCATAATCATAATCTGCACGGCGTGGTGACGTGCTCATAATCACAATCCGCACAGTCTTGTCACGTGCTTATAATCACAATCTGCACGACGTGTTCACATGCTAATAATAACAATCCACACGGCATGTTCATGTGCTACTAGTCCAATCTATATCGTATAGAAAGCAGACATACAAGTATACATGTACATGATCAAGGAATGACAAATTTCATACTCCTAGACTGGTATAAGTGACATGCTAAGGTGTATGCATGTGCAAGGTATTTTGCCACAACTCAAATCAGGGAATTCCATCACGAAAGTAGCAATTATTAGGTTCAATTAGGAGATTAACCTCTATGTAACCTCAAATACGGTTCAAATAGCTCACAAAAGTGGTACAAATATAAGAAATACTACAGTATGAAGCTTATCAATCAATTCAAGGCATATCGTCGCCTAAGCACTACCTCAAGCATGAATAATACCCTCGTGCATGAAATTTAGGTAAGATATTTACCTCAAACAAGCCAAATTTATACTCTAGAAATGCCATCCCACGCGAAGTGACCTCCCAAAGGCTCGAATCTTGCCAAAAGCAGCTCAAAAATATCATATAATGCCATAGGAATAAAATCCAAACGATAAAGGTCGAATCTTTAATCAAATACTCAAATTCATCCCTATAACCGCAGCCCGGAACCCAACAAAATTCACAAATTCCGATAACTCATTCAAATAAGAGTCCAAAAATATAATTGGTGCCCAAATTCAACTACAATTTCATGTTCAAAACCCCAAAATTCATTCTCTTAAGTTCAAGTCAAAAACTCCCAATTTCTTTTCTTCAAATTCTTGATTTAGGTGTATTAATCTATGGAAAACCCAAATATATAATCAAAACAAATATAAAAGCACTTACCCTCAAGATTTGGGTCTTTATCTCCTCCAAAATTGTATTACTTGTGCTCCAAGAACTCAAAAAGTGAAGAAAGATAACTAAAAATCCTAAAATTGGATGTTTTAAAGCCATGCTAGTCGTCCTTCTTCACGATCGCAGTTAATAATCTCGCGATCATGATTCACAAAATGTCCAGCACAATACTTTCCTTCGCGATTGCAGCCAAGAAGCTCCACGATCGCAATGAACATGCTACACCCCATGTATATCGTAAGACAATTTATGTAAGCTTAGAAATGAGATCATTTTTGAAAGTACATAAAGTAAGTTAATCATATTACCTTGGAGGTTACAAATCTTTAAGATCATGAATAACAAATACAAAGAAGGTTGGAAAGCTTAGAAGCTAAACGAAAAATAAGTTCCGTCGAATGTCGACGAGTTAGGAATGTTATAACATGTAATTTTGGGGTGAGAATAGGGTTCTTAATATTATAAGGATGTTATCTTATGAGTTAGTTTAGTCGTATGATAGTCTTGTATTATATTTTTAAGTCAAGCGAGTTGTGGAACAAAAGTTGACAAAGGTCATCACAAGTTACATTCATAAATGTGCTGAAAATTAGGTCAAATGCAGCTAAGGTTTTCTCCAAATAAACTTGGAATTATGGAGGGATCTACCTAGAAAATTGAATATCTACGAGTCTAGTTGCTAACTAATTTAACCGTTTGTCGATACGACATCGGAGTAGAGAGATATTTGCGTTTTTGCGAGACTGCGCAAGCAGCTCCCATATGACCCACAAAGTCGGTGTAAAATTCCAGCTTGTATTTAAGGCAATTCTAAGTCATTTTAACTCATTTTTATCGTCCAAAACAGTTCCTAAACCCTCGTAAATTCTCTCCAATAGTTACTCCATCATTCTAGGGTTAAAACCTAAGATAAAAATATGAATCCAACGCTAGAAATCCCATGGTGCTTGCTAGATCGTAGTTCTTCATCTTGTGGCTGTTTTGGAGGGTTCTTCAAAGGTAAGTAACCTCTGATTTCGTGTTGTTCTTTTTTATCAAGGTAATAATCCATCCCTCCTTCATATATATTAGATTTTCAAGGCAAACTACAAGTGTTTAAACACCAACTTGAACATCAAAAGTTGATTCAAGAAGAGAATACAACACCTATTGTGTTGTGGTGTCATTGAGGATAGTTGTGGGTTGTGCTTGGCTGAAATTTCGTGTTGTTTCTACTGGTTAAGGTGAGTATAACATCCTACTACATGTTCTCTGGTTTTTCTTGTTGTCATATGGTATTGGAGGAGGCCTTTGTTACAGGGGAGATGCTGCCCAAATTTACATAAACGAGCTACTAGTTTAAGTTGCGGACTTAGCCTTTACTCGGCACTGATTTTGAATCTCCTTATGCTATGGTAGATTGAGTTGAGTTTTTTGAAGAATTGCTTGGAAGGTATTAAGGACTCAAAGGAGTTAAGGTGAGTTAAGGATATCCTTTCTTTCTTTTTGGCAAGATCCATATAATACAACGAAATGAGCAAACACGCAACTTTCAGAAATGACTCTATTCTTAGAAGTACTAGGGGTGCCTATGTTCTTGATTCCCTATGTGTCCTGTTATTATATCGTCTGTTCATGGGTCTCAGAAAATACGTAAGTTGATAAAGTTTATTTCATGATATTAACCGAAGGCATAATGATCTTTTAACATTCCGAGTGATCATATTGACTTACTTCATTACGCATTCCTTTCATTTATACATGTACATTAACCCATGACCAGATGGCATTATATATGCTTATATTATATGTACATAGGGTATGGGAATGGTTACGGCATTATATATGCACCACTACCTGATCAGCTCGTATACATTGTTGATTTCACCCATAGAGGCTGAGATGATATGATGGGATGCCCTAAGAGGCTTGATGATGTTATGTATGCATATACCAATGCATGATGTGATATTTATATGCATATGCATGACATTATAAATGTTTCATGATTCACATAGCTATTCAGACTTACAGGTTGAGTTTTTTACTCTATGTTTCTTTCATGTCTTTTATATACTGCTTTCATGACTTACATACTCGATACTTTATTTGTACTGACATTGCTTTTGCCTGGGGATGCTGCATTTCATGCCCGCAGGTCCCGATAGACAGGTTGAGAGTCCTCCTAGTAGGCTATCAGCTCAGCGAAAGGTGTTGGTGCACTCTACTTGCTCCGGAGTTGCCTATTTGGTCAGTATGATTTGGACATGTATTGATTGGTATGGCAGGGCCCTGTCCCGACCTTTATGATGTTTATGTACCCTTAGAGGCTTGTATACATATGTCATGTATATGGAAACTTGTATGGCCTTGTCGGTCTATGTTTTGAGTGTACAAATGATCATGTCGGCCCTATAGGCTCGTATGTCACATGTATAAGTTTCTATATCATGTTGGGTCATCCTATGTCTAGTATTCACTTATGTTTTATTCTGGTTATCTCATGACGGCCCTTCTGTCCCATTTACCCATGATGGTGTGATAAGAAAGATATGTTATATTGGTACTCGGTTGAGTAAGACATCGGGTACCCGTCGTGGCCCTCCGATTTGGGTCGTGACAGAACAAACCAGTGAAATACTCTCTCAACTATTTCTAGATAACCTCTTGTCCAATTCCCAAAACATTTGGTACAAATTTCTATATGAAAAACGGTTTGATTTTCTAAAAACTAGACATAAAGAACTACAACTTTGATGTTTAGATCACCTCTAAATTCCTTATATATTGAAAGATATAAGATCCCCAAAACAACCCTGTGACAGTAAAAATTTCTTCTTCGTGAACACGATTCACAAGTCAAATATTACATTTTACCCGCGATCGTGGCCCTGAGCTCCACGATTGTGAAGTACACCCCCGTAGCCAAAAACCAACAGCTGAAAAAGGGCTAAATACTGTCCGAAACTACCCCGAAATTCACCCGAGTCTCTCCGGACCCTGTCCAATCATAAAAACAAGTCCATATACCTAATCCAAACTTATCCAAAGGCTCAAAATGCCATAAATAACATCAAATTAAGAATTAAACACCAAAACTCATCATACAACCTTCAAACTCAAGAACTTCAATTATTCACATCCAAACGTCTGATTCATACAAAATCAATTCGGAATGAAACGGAACTTTGCACATAAGTTCCAAATGACAAAACGAACCTATTCCAAGTCCCAGAATAACAATCCAAACCCCATAGCCACAAATTCAACTCATGGTCAAACTTATAAAATTTCTAAACCTTCAAATTGCAGACTTTCGAAAAAGAGCCAAATCATCCTAGGAACCTCCAAATACGAATTTGGACATACGCCTAAGTCCAAAATCCCCTCTTTTAGAATCAAAAATAGAGTAAGTGAATAGAAAAAAAAAGAGAAAGAATGTAAAACAAAGAAGAAAGAAAAAAGGAAAGAAAAAGAAAAACTAAAGAAAAAAAATATGAAAAGAACAAAAAAGAAGAAAAAGAGGAATGACAAAACAAAATAACTTTATGTTGGAACTATGTTCAACCTGATTCCTTTAAAGGGTACATAGGCCGCCTTACTCTGAGGTTCGGTCGCATTAAAATGAAAATCCAAAATTTTCCAAACTCAAAGAAATTGGGGCAGAAGTTTTAGTTTTGCAAAAAGATCTAAGTTGTAATTTTAAACCCTTTAAGTTATTTTGAGTCTTCATGGCATCCTTTCTTTCTAACCTTGTCCAAAAGCCTACATTACGGTCCAAAGAAAGACCTTCCGGTCAAATCTTCAAATATATCAAGTCAAGCATGTGATAACAATATGATTTTCTTGCATCATGGGTAGTACTTTGTTCATGAGAATAATGAAAAAATGAATAACATGAGAGAGTCTCGTTGGTAAGAACCCTCACAGGTACCGTAAGGCGACAGTGAGTTAAGAGAAAAATAAAATGAGAGAGTCTTAATGGTAAAAATCCTCGCGGGCATCATAAGGCGACAGTGAGGGAGAGATACAAAAATCAGAGAGGCTTGATGGTGAAAACCCTTTGAGGCACTACAAGTCGAGTGAGAATTGTGGATTTTACAGAAAAGTTGGATCATTGAATTTGGCTTCGAAGTATAAAGACATGATGTTGTAACGACCCGATCGGTCATTTTGTGTATTTGCACCCTGTTTCCCCTTTTCATGCTTTGCACATGTGTGTTTGTGGTTATATGACTTGCAGGGCTGGTTAGTTTCATTCCGGGAAGCTTTCGGGTTGATTTGGACCCTTTAATTCTTGACTTAGAAGTTTGAATTAGAAATATTGATCAAACTTTGAGTTTTATGAAAATGACCCCGGAACTGTGTTTTTTTGGCTCTAATAGCTTTGTATAGTGATTTCGGACTTGGGCGTATGCCCGAAATTGATTTTGGAAGTCCGTAGGTTGATTTGTGTTGACTTGCCGAAATTTAGCAATTTGAAGTTGAAAGGTTTGATCGTAGGTTGTCTTTTAGCTATCGAGCTCGGAATTTGATTTTGGGACTTGGAATAAGTCTGTTATGGTATTTAGTACTTTTCTGCAAAATTTTGTGTCGTTTGGAGTTGATTTGATAGGGTTCGGACATTTTGTTGTAATTCTAGAAGTTCTTGAAATTTTATTTGGAATTAATGCATTTTAGTGTTCAATTCGTAGTTTTAGATGTTATTTTTGTGTTTTGATCACGCGATCAAGTTCGTATGATGTTTTTAGACTTGTGTGGATATTTGGTTTGGAGCCTCGAGGGCTTGGATGCATTTTTGACACGTTCTGAAAGTGGTTGGATTGAAATTGCAAATATCTGGTTTCTAGTACTCTGGTGTAGCAATTGCGAACACCGGGGTCGCATTTGCAAGCACAAGGGTCGCATTTGCGAAGGTGACAGAAGGGGGGTAGTTGTCGCAAATGCGACTACCCCTTCGCATTTGCGAAGGCTGCAGAATTTGGACAGAGTTTGCAATTGCAAACGTTTTTCGATTTTGCGATATTTCCTGCTTCACAATTATGAGATGTATTTCCAGATATATTTCCAGCAGATATTCTGGGCATGCCGCCCGATAGGGATATCTATTTTGGTATCGACTTATTGCCGGGTACTCAGCCCATTTCTATTCCACTATATTGTATGGCCTAAGGTGCCAAGGTTTTCTCAAAGATTGATTTGCGGTCAGGTTATCATCAGCTGAAGATTCGGGATCCGGATATCCGGAAGACTGCCTTCAGGGCTCGGTATGGTCACCACGAGTTCCTTGTGATGTCATTTGGGCTGACCAACGCCTTAGCAGCTTTTATGCACCTGATGAACAGTGTATTCTAGCCTTCTTGACTCATTTGTCATTGTGTTTATTGACGACATCTTAGTGTACTCCCGCAGTCGGGAATATCATGAGCAGCACTTGAGTATCGTGCTTCATACCTTGAGAGAAAAGAAGTTATATGCAAAGTTCTCAAAGTTTGAATTCTGGCTTGATTCGGTGGTATTTATGGATCATGTGGTGTCGAGTGAGGGGATCAAGGTAGATCTGAAGAAGATTGAAGCAGTGCAGAGCTGGCCCAGACCGTCTTCAGCTATTGAGATTTGGAATTTCCTTGGTTTGGCTGGGTATTACCATCATTTCATATAGGGTTTCTCATCTATAGTTGCACCTATTACCAGATTGACCCAGAAGGGTGCTCCTTTTAGATGGCCCGAGGAGTGTGAGGCGAGATTTCAAAAGCTCAAGACTGCTTTGACTATAGCCCCAATGTTGTTGTTGCCTACGGGTTAGGGGTCTTATACTGTGTATTGTGATGCGTCACGTGTTGGCCTTGACGTGGTGTTGATGCAAGACGGTAGGGTGATTTCCTACACGTCTAGACATCTGAAGACCCATGAGAAGAATTATCCATGCCACGACTTGGAGTTGGCAGCCATTGTTCATGCATTGAAGATATGTCAGCATTTATTTGTACGATGTCCCTTGTGAGGTCTTTACCGACCACCCGAGTTTGCAACACCTGTTCAAATAGAAAGATCTTAACTTGCGATAGCGGAGGTGGTTAGAGTTTCTTGAGGACTATGATATCACCATTCTATATCATCCCTAGAAGGCCAATGTGGTGGCCGATGACTTGAATCGAAAGGTAGAGAGTTTGGGTAGTTTAGCATATCTACCGGCAGCGAAGAGGCTATTGGCATTGGATATTCAGGCCTTAGCCAACCAATTTGTTAGATTGGATGTTTTGGAGACCATTCGAGTTCTTGCTTGTGTGGTTTCTCGGTCTTCTCTATATGATCGTACAGAGAGCATCAGTATGATGACCCCCATTTGCATATACTCAAGGACACGGTTTAGCGTGGCGATGCCAAGGAGGTTACTATTGGAGATGACGATGTGTTGTGGATGCAGGGCCGGTTATGTGGGCCCAATATGGATGGTTTGTGTGAGTTGATTCTTCAGGAGGCCCACAGTTCGGGGTACTCCATTAATCCCTGTGCCGCTAAAATGTATCAGGACTTGAGGCAGCACTGTTAGTGGAGGAGGATGAATAAAGACATAGCGGAGTATGTAGCTTGGTGCCTAAATTGTCAACAAGTAAAGTATTAACATTAGCGGCCGGGTGGTTTGCTTCAGCGTTGTTGGGATCTTATGGACTCAGAAGAAGTTTGATGCAGTATGGGTTATTATGGACAGGTTTACCAAGTTGGCTCATTTCATTCCGGTGGTGACTACCTATTCTTTAGAGTAGTCGACTCAGGTTTATATCCGCGAGATTGTCCGACTTCATGGCATACCGGTATCCATCATCTCTGATCGGGGTACGCAGATCACATCGCATTTCTAGAGAGTTGTACAGTAGAACATCTATTTATAATTTACATAAACAAAATTTGAATCTAAAACTACCAAGGACAAGTTGTACTTTTATCTTGGAAGCATGTACATCTTCAATGCCATCTCTCGCCATCAATAATAGCATCAACTTTGAGATTTGCACGCACTTTGTAAAAGTGTATTATGAGTACAACCGACCTCATATACTCAGCAAGTATTATAACTAATCTCAGTGAAGTAATAGTGCCAAGAATTATAAATGATACTCGCTAATGTACACAAAAAAAAAATGATAACAAGTCATAAATCACATATAAAGCCTCCTCGGTGCCCAAAGATAACGTAACAGTCTCTTTTTCAGTTAACAATCCAGCATATGGAGAAGATATGCGTCCAATATCAAAAATCATCAAACTTGCATATAGAAAGGATATGCATGATTAAAAAACTCAAGCCACATCGATTCACATATAGAGAAGATATGTACCGTGTCTCATCTCATCAAGTAAGGTGGCATATAATGAAGATATTCATAAAGGCATGTATTGTCACGACCCGAAATTCCCACCTTCAGACTGTGATGACGCCTAACATTTCACCTGCTAGGCAAGCCAACGTTAGTATAATATTATCCATTTTTAAAATAATTTTAAATTTATTAATAACAAGGAAGAAAATGCGGAAGCAATTTTGAAATAATCCATAAAAAAAACGGTGTCTAAATACCATCCCAGAATTGGTGTCACAAGTGCACAAGCTTCTAGAATAAATACAAATAAAAGTCTGAATAAAATAAAGCTGTCTGAAAATAAACACACAGCTAAAGTATAATAGGCGGGGACTTCAGAACTGCAGACGCCATGCAGTTATACCTCAAGTCTCTTATGGTAGCTGAAATCCGAGCAAGTCTATGGTACGCCGCTGGGACCAACTCCAAAATCTGCACAAGAAGTGCAGAGTGTAGTATCAGTACAGCCGACCCCATGTACTGGTAAGTGTTGAGCCTAACCTCGACGAAGTAGTGACGAGGCAAAGGCGGTTCACTTACATTAACATGTACGCATTATTAATAACAACAACAAATAATAGAAATAAATCATGTAACTCATTTATAATAATTGAAGCCAACTCAGCAGTCATAACCAATTATCATTTCCATCAATTCTGTTTCAGCGTGCAACCCGCTCTCACAATATATTCACATTCAATTCTGTTGCAGCGTGCAACCAACTCTCACAATATATTCATATTCGGTTCTGTTGCAGCCTGCAACCCGCTCTCACAATATATTCATATTTGGTTCTGTTGCAGCGTGCAACCCGCTCCTTCAATATATTTATTTTAATCAAGTCTATCATATATTTATTTCAATTAAGTATATATATAGACTTATAAATAAGTCTGATGCGGCGTGCAATCCGATCCCCCAAATATAGACTTTTTAATAAGTCTATTGCGGCGTGCAATCCGATCCCCCAATATTGACTTTTCAATAAGTCTATTACGGCGTGCAACCCGATCCTCCAATATTAACTTTTAATAAGTCTGTTGCGGCGTGCAACCCGATCCTCCAATATTAACTTTTAATAAGTCTGTTGCGGCGTGCAACCCGATCCTCCAATATATCAATTTTAATCAATACTTATAGAAGAAATTTCCCCAATAAATGCAACAATTAATATAAAATTATAAGACAACAAGTATACAACAATTATGATTTAATTATGAAACAAACAATGACAAATAGCCAATTATTATAGAAATCAGGGAGAAAATAGGCAGTTTAATATTTAATATGCTAAATATCAAATAAAAATTAAATCACATAATTCAAATAACATGTAACAATTAATGCAGGAATTCAAGAATTAATACTTGACAAAGAATAAGAGATAAATAATTATTATAGTATTAATTTATGATAAAAAACAATTTATAATTTTTCAAGTAAGCAGGCAAACAATTAATTTGACGACGTATAGACACTCGTCACCTCGCCTATACGTCGTTCACATGCATTACACATAGCAAATAATTTAAGGGTTGCATTCTCTCAAGTCAGAGGTTAACCCTGACACTTACCTTGCTTGGCGAATTCCAATCAATTATTCAACCACAGCTTTTCCTTTTAAATTTGCCTCCGAAATCTTCAAATCTATTCACAAACAATTCGATATATTCAATATGAATCATAGGAATTAATTCCATATGAATTTAAAAAAATTTCGGATAAAAATCAGAAATTCATTAAGATATTCGGCAGTGGGACCCACATCTCAAATCCCGAAAAAACATGTGAAATTCGAACACCCGTTCCGATACGAGTTCAACCATAAAAAATTTGTCCAATTCCGATATCAAATGGACCTTCAAATCTTAATTTTTCGCTTTTGGATGATTTATAAAAATCTGATTTTTCTTCCAAAATTTTACGGATTCATGATAAAAATGAGTATGAAATCATGAAATATAATCAACTCTGATTCTCACCAAATTTGAAAGACAAGTCATAAATATTATAGTGGACCTATACCGGGCCCCGGAACCAAAATACGGACCCGGGGTCAATAAATCCAACATCAGTAATTTCTTAGAAACCATTAAGCTTTCAAGCATTTAATTTTTCATCAAAATTCTATAACTCGGGCTAGGGACCTCGGAATTTGATTCCGGGCATACGCCCAAGTCTCAAATCACGATACGAACCTACCAAAATTTTTAAAATACTGATCCGGGTCCGTTTGCTCAAAATGTTGACCAAAGTCAACTTAGTTGAGTTTTAAAGCTCTATTTCCCATTTTAATCTATTTTTCACATAAAAACTTTTCGAAAAATTATACGGACTACGCACGCAAGTCAAGAAATGCTAAATGGTGCTTTTCAAGGTCTGAGAACATAGAATTACTTATTAAATTTAAAGATGATATTTTGGGTCATCACATTCTCCACCTCTAAAACAACCGTTCATCCTCGAACGGAGTTGGGAAAAAGTACCTGAGCTGGTGAATAAGTGTTGATATTTACTCCGCATGTCCGACTCGAACTCCCAGGTAGATGCCTTTACCGGCTGACCTCTCCATTGCACCCGAACTGAAAGATAACTCTTTGACCTCAACTGTCGGACCTGCTGGGCTAGAATAGCCACCGGCTCCTCCTCGTAAGTCAAATCTTTGTCCAATTGGACTGAGCTAAAATCTAACACATGGGACGGATCACCATGATATTTCTGGAGCATATACACATGGAATACCGGATGAACCGCTGATAAACTAGGTGGTAATGCAAGCCTGTAGGCTACTTCACCCACCCTTTCAAGAATTTCAAAGGGTCCGATATACCTAGGGCTCAACTTGCCCTTCTTTCCGAACCTCATTACATCTTTCATAGGTGAAACACGGAGCAATATTCATTCTCCAACCATGAATGTAATATCACGAACTTTTCGGTCGGCATAACTCTTTTGCCTAGACTGAGCTATGCGAAGTCGATCCTGAATAATCTTGACCTTATCCAAGGCATCCTGTAACAAACCAGTACCCAACAATCGAGCGTCTCTCGGTTCAAACCAACCAACTGGCGATCGGCATCGCCTTCCGTATAATGCCTCATATGGAGCCATCTGAATGCTCGACTGGTAGCTATTATTATAAGCAAACTCTGCAAGTGCGAAGCATATCTTCCAATATCTGAATAGTGCGCTCTGACTGTCCGTCTGTCTGTGGATGAAATGCCGTACTCAACTCAACCCGCGTGCCTAACTCATCTAAAATAATAGACACGGGCACACCGTGAAGGCGGACAATCTCACGAATGTAAATTTCAGCTAACCTCTCTGAAGAATAGGTAACTGCCACTGGAATGAAATGGGCTGACTTGGTCAACCTGTCCACAATGACCCAAACTGCGTCAAATTTTCTCTGAGTCCGTGGGAGCCCAACAACAAAATCCATAGTGATACGCTCCCACTTCCACTCAGGAATTTCTAACTTCTGAAGCAAACCACCAGGTCTCTGATGCTCGTACTTAACTTGCTGACAATTCAGACACCGAGCTACATATGCAACTATATCTTTTTTCATTCTCCTCCACCAATAATGTTGCAGCAAATCTTGATACATTTTGGTGGTACCTGGATGAATAGAATACCTGGAACTATGTGCTTCTTCAAGAATTAATTCACGAAGACCATCCACATTAGGCACTCAAATACGACCCTGCATTCGCAGAACCCCATCTTCCCCCATAGCAACCCGTTTGGCATCACCGTGCCACACTGTGTCCTTAAGGACAAGTAAGTGAGGATCATCATACTGCCTCTCTCTGATGCGCACATATAAAAAGTCTGTTGCGGCGTGCAACTCGATCCTCCAATATATCCATTTCAATCAATACTTATAGAAGAAATTTCTCCAATAAATGCAACAATTAATATAAAATTATAAGACAACAAGTATACAACAATTATGATTTAATTATGAAACAAACAATGACAAATAACAAATTATTATAGAAATCAGGGAGAAAATAGGCAGTTTAATATTTAATATGCTAAATGTCAAATAACAATTAAATCACATAAATCAAATAGCATGTAACAATTAATGCAGGAATTCAAGAATTAATATTTGATAAAGAATAAGAGAGAAACAATTATTATAGTAATTAATTTATGATTAAAAACAATTTATGATTTTTCAAGTAAGCAGGCAAACAATTAATTTGACGACGTATAGACACTCGTCACCTCGCCTATAAGTCGTTCACATGCATATCACATAGCAAATAATTTAAGGGTTTTATTCCCTCAAGTCAAGGTTAACCCCGACACTTACCTCGCTTTGCGAATTCCAATCAATTATTCAACCACAACTTTTCCTTTTAAATTTGCCTCCAAAATCTTCAAATATATTCACAAACAATTCGATATATTCAATACAAATCATAGGAATTAATTCCATATGAATTTACAAAATTTCTGGATAAAAATCCAAAATTTATTAAAATATTCGACAGTGGGACCCACATCTCAAATCCCAAAAACACTCGCTAAATCCAAACACCTGTTCTGATACGAGTTCAACCATACAAAATTTGTCCAATTCCGATATCAAATGGACCTTCAAATCTTAATTTTTCTTTTTTGGAAGATTTATAAAAATCTGATTTTTCTTCCAAAACTTCACGGATTCATGATAAAAATGAGTATGAAATCATGAAATATAATCAATACAGGATAATAAACACTTACCCTAATGTTTTCCCGTGAAAATCGCCCAAAAATCGCCTTACTCGAGCTCAAAAATGGAAAAGAATTGAAAATGTGTCGAAACCCCATTTTCAGAACTTAAGTTCTGTTTCTGGGATTTTTACCCTTCGCGAACGCGGTCAGTGCCCCGCGTTCGCGAAGCACAATTATGAGATGTCAAATTTTACTCTTCACTAACGCGATGCATGCCTTGCTTGGCCTTCGCGAACGCGAGATGCCCTTCGCGAATGCGAAGGCTAATTTTTCCTGGCCAGTCTCTTTCCCTTCACGAACGCGAGGCTTCTATCGCTAAGGCGAAGCTTTGAACTTCAAGCCTTCACGAACGCGGTCACTATGTCGTGAATGCGAAGTGCAAAATGTGCCAGCCCAATTTGCCCTTCGCATTCGCGAGAGTACCTTCACGAACGCGAAGAAGAACACACCAGAAGCCTGAAATATGCAGAAAACCAGATTTCCTAAGTCCGAAATCATCCGGTATCCTATCCGAAACTCACCCGAGCCCTTGGGGCTCCAAACCAAACATGCACACAAGTTCTAAAACATCACACAAACTTGCTCACGCGATCAAATTACCAAAATAACACCTAGAACTACGAATCGGGCACCAAATCAAAGGAAGTTTTCAAGAAAACATTAAAACTTATATTTTTACAACCAGATGTCCGAATCACGTCAAATAAACTCTGATTCTCACCAAATTCATCAGACAAGTCATAAATATTATAGTGGACCTTTACCGGGCTCCGGAATCAAAATACAGACCCGAGGTCAATAAATCAAACATCAGTAATTTCTTAGAAACCATTAAGCTTTCAAGCTTTTAATTTTTCATCAAAATTCCATAACTCGGGCTAGGGACCTCGGAATTCGATTCCGGGCATACTCCCATGTCTCAAATCATGATTCGGACCTACCGAAATTTTCAAAACACTGATCCGGGTTCGTTTGCTCAAAATGTTGACCAAAGTCAACTTAGTTGAGTTTTAAAGCTCTATTTCACATTTTAATCCATTTTTCACATAAAAACTTACTGGAAAATTGTACGGAGTGTGCACGAAAGTCGAGGAATGATAAATGGTGCTTTTCGAGGTCTGATAACACAAAATTACTTATTAAATTTAAAGATGACATTTTAGGTCGTCACATGTATACATTCCGAAGCTAACAAATTGAGAAGAGATGCAGCAAAAACCATGTATACATCCAAGGAAATTGCAAATTGAGAAGAAATGCAATAACAAAATCAAACACTAGCCAATTTTCCTCAGAAATACAATAACCGAACCAAACCACTGATTAGGTTTCCTTATACCGCATGTACACCATCAAGAGAGAAATATGATAGGGTGACTCTAGGGGGATGGATCTATATCCACACGTTGCACAGACAACTCACATGATAACATATCAATTGCATGGCGTGGTCACGTGCTCATAATCACAATCTGCACGGCGTGATCACATGCTCATAACCACAATCTGCATTGCGTGGTCACGTGCTCATAATCACAATCTACACAACGTGCTCACGTGCTAATAATCGCAATCCACATGGCGTGGTCACGTGCTCATAATCACAATTCAAACAACATAGTCATGTGCTATTATCACAATCCGCACGGTGTGGTCACATGCTCATAATCATAATCTGCACTGCGTGGTCACATGCTACAAATCTAATCCATATCACACAAAAGCATATATACAAGAATACATCTACATGATCAATGAAAATCAAATTTCATGCTCCTGGACTGGTATAAGTGACATGCTAAGATGTATGCATGTGCAAAGTATGCTTCCATAGCTCAAATTAGGCTATTACATCACGAAAGTAGCAATTATCAGGTTCAATAAGGAGATTAACCTCTATGTTACCTCAAAAACGCTTCAAATAGCTCAAAAAAGGGTACAAATATATAAAATATCTTAACATAAAGTTTATCAATCAATTCAAGGCATATCGTAGCATAAGAACTACCTCGAGCATGAATAATACCCCGGTGCATGCACACGGCTCAACCCCACGCATATGCGCCATCCATAATACGTAGCTATCACAAATAACTCAGGCAACTAGTGCCTCAACCAAGTTTAGGTAACATACTTACCTCAAATAAGCCAAATCGATACTCTAGAAATGCCATCCTGCATGAATCGACCTCCCCACGGCTCGAATATAGCCAAAAGAAACTCAAAAATATCAAATAATCTCATGGGAATCAAACCCAAACGATAAATGTTGAATCTTTAATCAAATACTCAAAGTCAACCAAAATGTCAAACCTAGGTCCACATCCTGAAACCTACAAAACTCACAAATTTCGATAACCTATTCAAATACGAGTCCAAATATATAATTGGTTCCCAAATACAACCTAAAATCCATGTTCAAAACGCCAAAATTTATTCTCTTAAGTTCAAGTCAAAACCCCCCATTTTCTCTTTAAATCCTTGATTTAAGTGTAATAATACATGGAAAAATAAAATATATGATAAAAACAAAGATAAAATTACCTACACTCAAGATTTGAGTATTTATCTCCTCAAAAGTCGCCTTATTTGTGCTCCAATAACTCAAAAAGTGAAGAAAATAACATCAAAATCCCGAAATTGGATGCTTTAAAGCCCTACCAGTGGTCCTTCTTCGTGATCGCGGTGACAATCTCGCGATCCGATTCAAAAAATGTCCAGGACAATTTTTCCCTTCGCGATCACGATGAACAATCCTATGAAATACTCTCTCAACTCTTTCCATACAACCTCTAGTTCAACAACCATGACTTTCTGTACAAACTTCCAAATTACAAACGTCTTGATTTTCAAAAGACTAGATACAAAGGGCTACAACTTTCATTTTTGGATCACGAACCTTACCTCCTCGAACATGATTCACAAGTCCAATATTGCATTTTATCCTTCGCGGTCGCAACCATGAGCTTCGCGATCGCGATGTATAGCCCTGTAGGCAGAAACCAGTAGCTAAAAAAGGTCTAAAAGTTGTCCAAAACCACTCCGAAACTCACTCGAGTCTCATGGGACCCCGTCTAATCATACCAACAAGTCCATATACCTAATCCAAACTTATCGATTAACAACAACAATAACCCAGATCAGTCCCACTAGTGGGGTTTGGGAAGGGTAGAGTGCATGCAGACCTTACCCCTAATCCAAACATATCCAAAGGCTCAAAATGCCACAAATAGCATCAAAACCGAGAATTAAAAACCACAACTCATCATGCAACCTTCAAACTCAAGAACTTTAATTTTTTACAACCAAGCGTCTGATTCATACCAAATCAATTTGGAATGAAACCAAACTTTGCACACAATTTCCAAATGACAAAATGCACCTATTCCAAGTTCGAGAATAACAATCCGATCCCGATAGCCACAAATTCAACTCATGGTGAGACTTATGAAATTTCTAAACCTTCAAATTGTCATCTTTGGACAAAAAGAGTCAAATCATTCCAGTAACCTCCAAATGCGAATCTGAACATACGCCTAAGTCCAAAATCACCATACGTTCTATTGGAACCATCAAAACACGAATTTAGGATCGTTTACTCACAAGTAAAACCTTGATCATTTCTTTCAATTTAAAACTTCTAAATTTAGAATTACTCTTCCGAATCAATCCTGAACAACTCGAAAATAAAAACCAAACATATGCGCAAGTCATAATACATCATATGAAGCTACTCAAAGCCATAAACCACCAAACAAAATTCTAATGCTCAAAATGACTGGTCGGATCATTACAACCTTAGTAGCCAAAAACCAAGCAATCACCGCAATACTAGTCAAGCATCGTAAGTCAAAAGATAATGTGTCTCCTAAATTGCACACCCTCCTCAGGCGATACCAAATAGTGCAAGCATTCTCTTAAACATCTGAAATCCTCCATGCCTTCTAAAACTCATGACCTTCCCTTCGAAACTAAACTGCAACCTTGTAGTTGCAACTCTCAATTCCACACGATGCACAACAACTATCATGCTAACTTGTGAAAATATGAAATGCTCATAATCATCTCTGAATCCCAAGCAGGATAAATACCTAAACAACCAAGAACCTTCCATTTAACTAAATCTAGGAGGACTTCACCAAACACAAAAAACCCTCTATACCAGTAGAAAACATAAACCTTAAGTCGTCCCATTTGGATATAATCAAATCATCAGAACTAATTTTCCTCTAACTCAACCGAGTCACGTAGACTGCCAAACCCGGAAGTAACTCAATTCGAAATGCCCGCTCTGAAGGGACCTTCTACGAATCCGAAGTTGTTTCTTGCATCTCTCTAATAATGCCATATAGAGTCAATATTGATATAGTAGCATCGCAAGTCTAGACACCATCCACTAACGATCTCAAGTCCTAGCCATACACAAATATGTAAAATCCTTAGATACCACATATGAATCTTGAACTCATCAAAACCTTCTCGATAGCCATCCACTACAGTCCCATCTTTGATGCACAGCCAATACGCATGAATATACAAAAGAAGCAATCAAGTGGGTCCTTTTCCTTGCGCACCACATCCTCAACAAATTTTAAACATGAATCATTCCAAGATCTCCATATACTTATAAAGCATATTGCATAATGTACCCAGCAAATCCCTTACTCGAATTCATTCTCAATGACACCTTTCTCAAATCATAGCTAATCCACAAGTACATACTAGTCCAGGAACTATAACAAAACAGAGACCATATGACCTCATCATTGATGACAAACTCCCCCACTAAGCTCAAAGTTACAAACCACATCATTTGATAACCCACAATACCCTTCTTTTTTAACTTTCCATGACCTTGCGCTGTAATTCAGCTGAATGTCTTCATAAGCTTACAAAGCACTAGTCATAAACACTCCAGTCATCGACCAAGTACACAATCATCCTTCTGAAAATCAAGTCAACTTCCGCAAGCCTTCCGAAATGGTAGTATGTGCATTTCAATGAATAGAAGCCTCATACGAATCACACAACTTCAAATCTTCTCGCAGGAGATAACCCACCTACTTAGCCTCCGATCGACATCTCTCTATGGCCATACTATAGTCATAACCACTATGCAGTCATCCTCCTGAGTCCACACTCATATACCAAACACAAAAATCTGCTTCATACCACAAATGAACAAATGAAAGATCTACCAACAGATACGTATGTAAGCCTGGACAACACATAACGATGGTAATGAAGCATCCACAACCCTTCGCAGCCAATCAATAACACCACAAGTCGTCGGTGCATACTAATACTTGGTTCTCAATATCACATACGGACGAATGGAAAGAAATCAAAAGTGCAAGCTTCAAGCTGAAACAAGGTCAAACGATAAGGAGAGAAAGAAGTAAAGTTTCCTAGATGCCCTATATCCTCTCAAAGATAGGTATGGACGTCATTACGATCTAAAATCCACCTAGTCGTGATGGAACCTGACCCCAGTGCTCGGTAATCCAAACATGGAATAAGGAGGAATAAAAATGACTAAATTCTATAGAACACTCCAAGGACTGGTAGTTCAAGTCATAAGGCACTATGATTTGAATTTCCAAAACGGATATGAAGAATAACTATAAAATCTATTTTAAGTTTACAAAAGTAGAAATAAAGCCCTAAACTACAATGAACAAGAGGTAGTTCTGTTTTGAAAACAAATCCACTAGGCATTGTGCCCAAGGCTAGATTTTATAAATATAAAATCAAGTAATACAACAATGGAGGAGGACATGAACCTTACCTCAAATCCTATGGTGGACAATCAATTGATTGTTCAAAAGTGATAATCAATTGGATCATGTACAATCAGTGAAGTTAGACCTATAAGATGGCGCCATACACCTGAAAAGGCAATAGGGCCCCAAAAAGGAGAGTAACCTAGGTCAACTATGCAAAAAGAGAGGAAGGACTTCTTCCATAAATAGCAGAGACTATAATTAGACTTTGAACAAACTATCCCTAAGTAGAATAGCATAAAACAAATATTCATCCAAAGATGGGGATTAGTTCTATAACCTAAGGAGTTTATCTTTATCATAGCTTTACCAAAGACTAGTTGAAAAGACAATGTGAAGATAGGCATGAAGACAATCAGCAAAAAGGTTGTTTGCATGTATTGACGATGACAGAAGAGATGAAGCACTGAAGTTGTTGCTGAGACTGTGTGTCCTATGTGTTATGTGCTATATAAGGTGCCAATTAGTAATCCCTAATAGTGTGGCCTGTCCTTGAAGAACCAGATGTGCAGTGGTGATGGGAACCTGAAAAAAGGATGCTTCTATGTGTGTATGGATTGATAATTTTGAGCAATCCAGTATTAATCCTCAAAGGTGTGGTGAATTGGCAAATGTGATGTGCAGTAATGACAATCTGAATACTGCATGTTGGTGTAACATAATGGACTTGTAGGTATAAGATCCAAGAAGGCATTTGAAGAATCCTGCCAATTATGTTTGACTGTTTAATGTGTGTCAAAATAATAAAATCCTTATGACATGCCCAAGAAAATTGATACACTTGCAAGAGAATGAGCATTTGAGATGCTAATACCACACCTTGCAAATGCAGTCTAAACTTGCCCCTGGTACCAGCAAAAATAAACAAATAACTTAGTAAGAAAGGACCATCCATGTGTTGGTGGTCGATGTTCATTTGGCAGAGTCTATTATGCTTGGCATCCACATGTGGGAGCTGCTTTTGTTGAATAAATCTGTTCAGTGTCCACTTAAGGTTCTTGTGGGTTCTGGTGGTAGGTTTGTTGTGAAAACAACATCTGCTAGGGAGAGTATCCTATATATGGTGTTGATGGTGGTGATTAGTGTTATGTGGTTTGAATCCATGAGATTGGTATTGAAACTGCTCATGTTTGGATTTGAAGGTGCTTCTTGCTTTGTGCAATTGATATACCTTTAATAGAGTGAGCATTGTAAATGCTAATGCCACACATTGAGGGTATGTCAATTGTTTTAGAAAGATGAAGGTACCTACAAAAAAGGAAATATGGTTAGAGGAAAATTGGACACGTCTCTCCTCAACCTTGGTTCTGCCTGTCATAACAGAAAGATCAGCACCCAGGATCTTGTGTTCATTGGGTGCTGGCTGTATACTGGCTTGATGAAGATGTTTAGGTTCATGAGAAACCTGGAAGTGGTTGTGATGGTTAGGTGGTGATTGTTTTGTAGTAGTTGTGTGAGGTGTGTTCAGGGGTATTGGTAAATGAGTTGGGAGCCGGTGCAAGAGGATCACCCTGTTTGCATCCCCTAGTTGAATTGAAGAAGCCATGTCTGGTACCATTTACAATGAGATAATACCAATTGTTGGACATAGTTCTCCATATCATGTCTATAATCTTCTCACGGGATCCCTTATCAAAGTGATGCATGTATAAGCCCATGAGACCCTATCATATGCCTTACCCATGTCCAGTTTGATCACAACATTGGCCCCGGTATTTGGCTTCTTGATCCCTTGTACAATTTCTTGAGCTAGCATGATATTCTCTGAGATTCTTCTGCCCTTGACAAATCCTGTCTGATTAGGTGAGAGATAATTCTTGGCAAGATAGGTGCAAGTCTGGGTGGAGATGACTTTTGAAATAATCTTGCTAATGAAATTACTCAGACTCATGGGTCTGAATTCAGTCAAGGAATTAGGGAATTTCACTTTAGGCATGAGTATAAATCAAGCATTAGTCATATACCTAGGCATGGTACTACCCCCAAAGAAGACCAAAACTACATTTAGGAGATATGTACTGATAATGTCCTAACATGACTGGAATAATTTGCCATTCATCCCATCAGGACCAGCTGCATTGTTGGCACTCATAGAGAAAACCACCTCCTTGAGTTCTTGTACAGTAGGATCTCTTATGAGATTAGTGTTATCCTATGATGTTATCATGGTTGGAATGTGAGAGAGGAGGTCATGTATGATTACACCGCCTATTTCAGTGAATAGTTCTTCAAAATAGTTGCAAGATGCTTCACCAATGTCTTCATCCCCTTGTATCCAATCTTTATCTTTGATTTTGTGGATATACAACCTCATTCTTCTTCCTCCAATAAGGCTGTGAAAGTATCTAGTATTTGCATCACCTTCTTTAAACCATTGAAGTTGAGTCTTCTGTTTCAAAACTAATTCTTCAGTATTTAGGTATCTTACATATTGGGCCTGAAGCTCCTATAAGTTAGTCCTATCAACTGGTTTAGTATTGATCCATTTCTCTTTAGCTTCCTTGACTTTCTACTCAAACTCTTTAGTTTTTTGGAAGACG
Organism: Nicotiana tabacum; assembly: GCF_000715075.1. NCBI lineage: Eukaryota > Viridiplantae > Streptophyta > Magnoliopsida > Solanales > Solanaceae > Nicotiana > Nicotiana tabacum. The sequence goes on from NC_134093.1 coordinate 68,759,111, forward strand.
TCACCATATTGTTCCTTAGACCATAGACTCAGGGCCTTAGTAACAGCCTTTCATTTCTGATAGAAGATCCACATTGCACTACCATTGACATTCATGTTCCAAACTCTATGGATTAGAGGCATGAAGGTATAATTTTCGACCTAACAGTTTAGGAATTTAAAGTTTATTCTTCCTGTTTCTTATCTCACATGCATCTCCATATGTAATGGGGAGTGATCCGATCCTGTAGAGGCTAAATGCGTGACAGTTGTGGCTGGGAAAAGAGTAAGCCATTTATCATTTACAAGACTTCTATCTAGCCTTTTCCAAACAATGGAGCAGGGCCCCTTTTATTGGACCATGTATGCCTTGGTCCATCGTAGCAAGGTCTGTGAGCCCACGGTCTTCTATCATAGTGAGGAAGTCCAAGCTTTTGTTCATCTGGTATGGCATTCCTCCAATCTTCTCTTCAACAGAAGCAATGACATAAAAATCCCCAATAATACACCAGGGAACATTGCACCTTGTAGATGACAGTGATGTGGGCTTCTTCTCAGAGTTTCCCATAGACTTCTTCTCAAGTGAGGTTTGCATTTTGCATAGGTGACAGTGATGTGGAATGCCTCCCCTGCTTCTGCATGCCTCATTTCAATAGACATTTGTTGTTCATCATGATCTAAGACATTGCCACTGAAATCTTGATCCCAGAATAACCATATTTTGCTATTGACATTTGAAGCTGCATAATGCATGGATAGGTGATGTCTGAAGTAAGTGAAGTAACTGATATCAAGGAAAGGTTCTAATACAGCAATGAACGAGAGTTTTGAGACTTTCAATGGCTCCAGGGGATCTGATTCCTCTTGCATTCCAAATGATTGTACTAATCATTTAAAACTGATGGGGTTTTTGTTGGATTTTGGTGGTATAGTATTGCTAGTTGCAGCTTTGCTTCTGGTAAATCTGGGTGTATTTCTAGCTTTTGAGGATGCTGATGCTGTAGATTTGGCATTTCCTTTCCCAAGAACACCAATTTTAGCTACCACTAGAAGATTACAGTGTTGTTCATCATCAGATCCCCCTCTGAATTCTTCAAAGTCTTCTTATGGATATCCTTCATTGTTATCTTCTGACTGTATGGGCATGTATTCATCTTCCTCTGGACTTACAGGAGGTAAGCTACTGTCACGACCCAAATCAGAGGGCCGCGATGGGCACCCGGTGCCTTACTCAATCGAGTACCAACGTAACATATCTTTCTTATCACACCATCATAAGTAAATGGGCCAGAATGGCCACCATGAGATAACTGGAATAAAACATAAGGGAATACTAGTCATAGGACAACCCAACATAATATAGAAATTTATACACGTGACATACGGGCCTATAAGGCTGACATGATCATTTATACACTCAAAACATAGGCCGATAAAGACATAAAAGTATCCATAAACAAGACATATGTCTACAAGCCTCTAAGAGTACATAAATGTCATAAAGGTCGGTACAGTGCCTCGCCATACCAATCAATACATGTCCAAATCATGCTGACCAAATAGGCAACTCCGAAGCAAATGAAGTGCATCAACACCTTCCGCTGAGCTAATAGTCTACTAGGAGGACTGTCAACCTGTCTATTGGGACTTGCGAGCATGAAACGTAGCGTCCCCAAGCAAATTACATCAGTACAAATAAAGTACCGAGTATGTAAGGCATGAAAGAAACATGGTGTAAAGAACTCAACATGCATGTTTGAATATCTCTGTGAATCGTGAAACCTATATCATGTCATGCATATGCATATAAATGTCATACCATGCATAGGTATATGAGTACATAATATCATCAAGCCTCTGAGGGCATCCCAACATATCATCTCGGCCTCAGTGGGAAAATTCATCAACGTATACCAACTGATCAGGTGGTGGTGCGTATATAACGCCGTAACCTTTCCCATACCCCATATACATATATATATATATATATATATATATATATATATATATATATATATATATATATATATATATATATATATATGCGTATATAATGCCATCTGGTCATGGGTCAATGTACATGTATAAATGAATGCAATGCATAATGAAGTAAGTCAATAAGATCTCTCGGGATGTCATACGATCAACATGCCTACGGGTAATATCACGAAATAACTTTATCAACTTACATATTTTCTAAAACCCATGAACAGACTATATAATAATAAGACGCACGGGAAATCAACAACATAGACAGCCCTAGTGCTTCTATGAATAGCGGCATTTATGAAAGTTGTGCATTTGCTCATTTTATTTGTATCGTATGGATCATGCCAAAATGAAAGAAGGGATAGCCTTAACATATCTTAGTCGTTCACCTAACCACATGACGTCGGTTCAGCCTGGTAGTACTTCAATCTACAACAAACAATAAGGGACCATTGTTAAGCTTACGAAAGCTAGAACTCAACACAAATGAGCGACTAGCTCATCTACGAAATTTTTGGACAGCACCTCCTCTTATTCTTTTCACTTTCCCCAAATCCACAAACAAGACCAACATGTCCAAAATATCAACAAACATATTACATCAATATCCAACCTTATATCCATCGCAATACATCACCCAAATTAGTCCACACAATCTCATATAACAACCAAGTACTACTTTGCGCTTTTCCATTCCTATAACTTAGCTAGAACTTGAATACACTTCAATAATGAAAACCACAATATACTCAGGTTATACATACTGATTTTAAGCCACAACACCACATAAAAATGAACTCCTAACAGTCCACAAATTACAATAACTGAAAACTGATTTTCAGATTATTACTTCATTAATTCTTACTCCCACAACTTTGTTAAGGCACCAATAAGATTAAACACAACATGTCCAAGACAATAATCTTATGTGATATCCATAAATAATATGAAATTACTCCAAACAGTCCATAACACCACAACAACTTCAACTCAATTTCCAGCCCCTACTTCACAAGACTTTCACCAAACATCCTAGCTAGGACTTAGATAAACTCAAATATATGAAGGAGGGGGGATTTTCTTACCTATATAAGATCTTATAGGGATGAAACAATGGTTGTATATTGCCCTTGATGTACATTAACTTGATTCAAATCAGATCCTTGAAGAGTGGATATTACCCTTTAACTAGAATTGAAAGAGGAAGAAGATTATCAACAACTTCTTGAGAGTTTGGAGTAGGTCAATCTGGGAGAGAATTTCGTGGCTCTCTTTGTGTATCTACTACTTGGATATTATGATGATATATGACTTGATTCATCCCCTAAAACGCCTTCTTGGCTAGCCTACACATGTCCATTTAAGTAGACTAATTTGGGCCTTCCCTTTTATCAAGTAGGTGACACACCTACTTGTCACCGGCTAGGTTAATTAATAGGTGTCACATGCTGCCCTTATTCACTTAGACATGTATCTTACCCTCATTTAATAGTCACGACATGTGTTAAGTAGCTCAAGCTAGTAGGGCGGGTAAGCAAGTAGCTCAAACAAGTAGGACGAAAAGTAAGTTGGTGAAGCAGGCACGTCGGGTAAGCAAGCAGCTCATTTTTATTTGTCCAAAATCTCCTTTTTCATGTTTAAGTTTATTCGTCCTGAACCTAGTCGTTTGTATGTTGAACAAAAAAACGGGATGTGATATCGTTAGATCACTTTATATACTTTCAAAGAGAATCTCATTTCCGAGCTTACATCAATTGACTTACGACATACTTTCACGTACGAAAATATGGGGTGTAACATCTATTGAGTTGAAGAATTCCATCAATCATATCTGTAGGGAGGTTGGACTGATGATGCTATGCTTCATAGGAACTAGCTGCTCCCTTTTATTACAAGTTCCTTCCTTTGTCCACAAGTGGTTACAATGAGGCATTATCAATCCAACTGTCCCTGTAGCCTTCAGCTCTACTCGAGTTCTCAGGTTCAAATCTTGGTATCCTGCCTGGGTTCTGAGGTTGTTCTTTAGGTAAGGTAATTTTATTGTCACTATCAACATTGTGTTGAATGGTGTTGGCACCCTTCCTTTTCATTGCCCTCCTTTTTTTCTAGCTTGGTTTGTGCTTAGGTTTTGGAGGCTGAATTTGATAACTAGAGGCTACATGATCTTTACCAGTAATCCGTTTTGTCATGTCACTGGGCTGGTCCTCCTCTTCAGATGTCACTATGTCACAGTATTCTTCCTCTATATCATATTCAGTATTGTGTTATTTGGTGCCATCTGCTTTATCTTCTTTGGGACTAACTTCTTGTGGTTGAGATATATCTAGAGAGTCTGGTTGGGGTAGATCTTAAGAGACACTGCTTGCACCCTTCTCAATATGAGTTTGATTTGCCCTAACTACATCTACAGATTGAGCATCTGTTTTCTCTTGGTTCTTGTTGCCTTCCTGTTGATTGCTTGCCCTCTACACATGTTGTTCAGGATTTTGTTTTTGTCCAAGATGGTGATTCTGCTTCTTATTATTTTGTTGGTTGTACCCTTTGAAGTGTCTCTTCCACTGTGTTTGCCATTCATCATTTGAAGGACTGGGTCCTGTACTTTGGTGCTCCTTACTATTTTGGGGGTTTCCAAAATTGTTGTCTTTACTTTCTTTGCCGTGTTTCTATTTTTGACCTTGTTGATTCTGCACCATTGGTTTGTTTTCATAAATGTTTTGTTGATCAGGTATTTCCTTATTTACTTCTGGGTTATTTTTCTTCTTTTTGTTTTCCTCATACTTTTGTTTGACTGGACAAGTTTGTATGTTATGAGCAAGGTGTTTGCAGTATGAGCAGTACTCAGGTATGTTTTCATACTGAACCTCTAGCCATTGTCCATCTCCATTTTCATCCTGTTTGTCATCAAATCCCAGCCAAACATGATGGGGTCTTGTTTTGGTCAAATCAATTTGCATTTTGACTTTTGCCACATTGCCCCTTGTTTTATGAAAAGATGCCACGTCCAAGTGAAGTGCCTTTCCAATAGGAGATAAGATCCCTCTTGAAAAAATTTCCATGTAGTAAAAATGCCAACGCAATTCTGGAATGGCTACCCGTATTGGCACAATTGGAGAGTCTTCAGCAGGGTTGAATGTAGGTGTCCAAGCTTCCAGCTTCACGATTTTCCCCTGAATGTACATGACTTGCCTTGTCCAGATAGTGATATGATCATATTCATTATCTAGATCAATATAAATAGTCATGGCATTGAAGTGAGCAATTTTGACACCTCCCTTTAATTCAGTTTGTGCCACAAAGCTTCTCCCGATGACCTCTATTCTGGGCATAGTGTTGAAGAATTTGCCCACCACAGTATATTTGCGCCTTGCAGCCAACTTTACCATGTAATCTTCCCTGGTGAAAATTACAGTAGGTTGTCCGTGCTTGGTAGTGGTCTTAGGTGGAGTGAATTCAGTTGGCTCTACCTCAGCCTCATGTCTCGCCCTCATTTTGTTAACATAAGAGTGTTTGACAATGGGGGGTGAGGGGGGGGGGGCAGGTTGGTTGACAGTTAGTTACATGGGGGAATTGGTTGTGGCATTACCTCGAGCACTTGGAGCAGCATATTCTTCAGTTGTGTGCTCTTGTATGTTGAAATTCCTTTCCTGTGCCGGACTTGGCACCATGGCTTCATTCCCAATCATATGTCAAAGTATCAACTCCTCATAGCCAAAGAAAGTTTGCCCGGATATCTGTTTGGTTGTCTGTGTTTGAGTTGGAGAAGACTCTCCATGGCTTGAAGATATCTAGTTTGGCCCAGCTGTCAGTTGGGGTTTAGTGATTGTTGTGGTATCAGTAGGATTACACATGTTTATGGCTTTGTCCGGTGGCTTACCACCACCGAACGGCAGGGTAGCGACCATTTCAACAAGACGTAGAAGGGTTTGTAAGTTCGCCTGAAATTCCTTTGTACGGAGAATGAGGTGCTAGCCTTTTCTTTGGGGAACTTCTAACATTATTCATGGTGATTTATAACTTGTATATAAATTTTAGGGTCATTCCGAGTTATTTAGTCATGTTCGGAGTAAGTTTAACCACAACCAACCCCATGTACTCAATAAGTGTCTTTACTAAACTTAGTAAAATAGTGATGCGATTTTACGTTAAAGATACTCGTTTTTTATTATTACATGTACAGATGATAAGCAGATAAGCAATAATGAGATAACAAAATGAATAACTACATAATAAACGGAACAAGAATGTAAATAGTAGAGGTCCCCAGAATATCATCACATCACAGTCTTACAACACAATACGGTGGCGGAATATAAAAACCAAGAATATCCACAATTCATCTTTTCTGTTGCAGCGCGCAACCCGATCCACATATCAATACCAATACCGTTATGGCGTGCAAAACGATATATATACATATATATATATATATATATATATATATATATATATATATATATATATATATATATATATATATATATATATATATATATATATATATATGTATATCTTGAAAATGATTCACATAATATATATAAATATTGTTGCGGCGTGCAATCCGATACACATATACATATATATAGACACTATTACGGCGTGCAACCTGATCCACAATCCACATATAAATATAAATACCGTTGCGGCGTGAAACGCGATCCATATATGTATCAGATCATATGAAACTATTCAACAATAATCAAGCACGAGAAAGTTCACCATGTAACACCAAGAAAACGAACATACGAAATTCAACTAGAAAATACAAACTCAAACAAAGTAAGATGGGCAGCCTAGTACCCCAAGAGCTAGTCTCCCGCATATAATGACAAGGCTTCCACAATGCAAAGTCACCCAAGCCGACTAAGAAAAGTAGAGTGGGACATGAAACGAGTAAAGAAGTCTGGCAAGTAAAAACAGGTATCAAGTAGAGGCATTTAATAGGTGAAATCCTGTAATAAGTAGAGGCATGTAGCAAGTAAAGGCATATAATGGGTGAAGGCATGTAGTAAGTGAAGGCATGTAACAATTTAAAGCAATTAATAAATAAATCACGTAACAAATTAGGGCATGTAACATGAAAAGGCTAGTAACAAGTAAAGGCATCAATTAGGTAAGGACATATAGTGGAAGTAAATCAAGTAAAAGCATAGATGTAACAGTAACAGACAAGGAGGGAACGTAGACATGATAATAACAGACCAAATAGGAAACATAGAGGTAAAATACATAAGGAACATAGGCGTGAAAGTAACATACAAACAGAAAGCATAGATGGAAACCAAGGTAGAGGGCATGTATGTGTCTAACGAACGAGAAATCATAACAGAAATCCAAATCCCGTTCTTTTCAAATGGAAACAACCAACAAGCCAATCTTATTTCAAACCGCACAGAAATACTCATCGTGCCAACATCATATCAACCGCACGAAAATACCCATCGTGCTAAACATTGCCTTAAGGCCCTAATCAACATCCCTTATTATTAATAAACAACCTCAAGTAGCATGCAAAGAATAGGTATAAATTTGTGTTCATGATGCTACGGTCAAGTAAGTACGTAAACAATCTCAAAACAACGCATTAATTCTCTTTAAGATATCATACATTCTAACATGGAATTAAATGAAGCATAAGTTAAAGGATCACTAAGGCACAAAGAAGCATATAAACCCCCCCCCCCCCAGCATGGAAATCTTGGCACATGCATATACGCTTGCTAACGTATATATGAATCACCCGAACATGTAGCAAACAATATCATTTATTAGGAAAAATTTCCTCAACACAGCTAGAAAAAACACTTTCCTCATTACGGAACAAATTTCACAATCCAGCACGAATTTCCCTTTGGAACAAGCCTCTAAACCACCCAAATCTAGTCAATTATTGTTCAAATAAGTCAAAGCCAGCTTTAGAAAATACCCTCGAACAAAAAAGGTACAATATTTAACATATTTGAAAAAGTCAATAAAAAGTCAAACCGAGCATACGTGGTCAAAATCCAAAATTAAGACCAAGTCCCGATTAGACATTCATCCCCGAGCCCGAATATGTATTTTTTTCGAAATCTGACCGCAATTTGAGGTCTAAATCTCAATTAATAAAATCCCTAATTTCTGTAAAAACCCCAATTTCTACTCTATAAATCTTAGATTTGATAATGAAATTCATGTAAAAGTAATAAAAATTGAGTGAAAATAAGTTAAAGTTACTAACCTATGAAGTTGGGAATACATTTCTCTCCAAAATTTTAAATAATTTTTAAAGCTCTAAATCAAGTTCTTTCTACATTTTTATTATATAAATATCTAATAATTATCCTTTAAATTATTTTGTGAAGACTTAATCATCCAACTTATTATTTGCAATAGTAGTCTATATTCATGTATAATTACATTATTTGTGCCAAAATAGCTTTTTATATTTTTATAATGTTATGTTATTATTCTCAATCATTTTAGTGCACAAATAATATTTTTTGTTATTTATTAATTACTTTTATAAATTATTTTTGATAAATTTTGGGTATTTAAACAACAGCCCAATTTTTAAACCAATTTCGGACTAAATGAATGGCCCAAACACACAAATACCTAGCCCAATTACACCAGCCCAAAGCCAAACAACCCATGTCTAATACCCGGTCGCGACCCGCTCTAAATGACCCACCCGTCCAATTTTTTGATCTCGGTCGTTGATCACTCAAGATCAACGGCTATCGTCCATACCCCCTTTAAATTAACCTAACCCAAAACCCTATCCATTTCCCCTTAATCCGCCGCACCTAAATGCCGAACTCTCCTATTCTCTCTTCTGGGGAACCCTAGCCGCCTCCCCCTTAATCCCCTCTCCTAATCCCACTGATAATGGGATTCGACTACCATTCTCTTGCCATATTCGAATCCTTTTGGTACTGGTTGTCCGTTTGTGGTGTTACCTAGGGGCTTGCCTAGACATGGCAAGCAATATCTTCCCAAAATGAACCAAAGTGGTTTGAATCTTTGATTTTGAGCACTATTTCATCCACATACATTCAATACTATACCGTGTGAGTTCGATTTTGTTTGGATTCTGCTGATTTACGCTTTCCCTAAAAAACTAGGGTTTACAGATTTTCTCTCTTAAATTGATTTCAAATCGATTTACATGTTTCTTTTCCTTGTTTGTTGCTTAAATTATTCTGTTTCCTTATATGTTTGCTCAATTTTGACTAATATATAAACCCCTCCCCCATTCCCTTTTGGACGGACCTTGAATCACAAAAAATTTCCACTAAAAAGCTAAAGATCTTCACCCTCTTGTTCGCTTATTCTCTTGTTCTACTTTGGCTCTTGGCCGGCTGAAAGCCAAGGCCACCAGAATTCCTATTTGTTCGACCTTCCTTGGGTGTGAGCACTGCCTTGGGTTCCTCGAAGCCCTTGGAAACTTGACGCATCTAAGGTCCTGGGTTATACTACTTTGTTGACGTTCAAAGTGATTATGTTCTTTTCTTGTTTGTCTACTTGTCAATCAGTAACCAGTGAGTTCTTTAGCCTTTGCAATGTTCATTCTCTTATATTCCTAATTAGCATATTCATGCCTATGAAATTGGATAACCTAATGTGTTTTTATACTATCTCTATGTGTAGCTCTGCTTATGATATAAACCTCTCTAACATTTGCTCATGCCTAAATTGTCAGTTCTAAAATGTATTTGTGTTTAACATGAACAATTTAGACTATTTGAAGCTCGTTTAGCTTAATGTATTGGTACTTTGAGTGTTTACATTTGTTATATGACATCAGTTTGTTTCCTGCATTGTCCTGGATTTCTATAGTGATCGAATTATATCTGTGATATGCCCCAATCCCTGCTAAGACCCTCATTCTAGGTATGATTTGCTCCTATGATCATTTTATTCACTTAGTATATCCTTACCCTGCCTAACTATGTACTCCCTAGAAACTAGTTGGAACCTTTTAGAATAACTTCTTAACTTGTGTTCCCTATAACATTTGATTCTGTTTGCCTTATTGGTGTGAGTTGCACTGTTCAACCCCTGGTGCTTAGCATAATTTGACCCTTAGACTTGAACCTGTTAAGTTAATGTTCTGTTGTTTGTCTTATTTGGCATAATGCCTTGCTTATTAATTTTGTAATCCCGGAAGCCATAATCCCCCTTGCTTTCTTACAAATGTTCCTTGCCTCAATGTGCTAAGTATGAACTTATGATGTTAACCTGTCTATTGAGTTTTCTTACCCTCTGTGTTGATATGTTCATTGTGTGATCACCTTTACAACGCTTGTTTCTAAAAATCCAAATGCACTTCTTCAAACTCTGCTATTTGACTACTATTTTTATTCTCATTGGTTGTTTACCCTATTCTGAACCTATAATTCTTGGCCGGCTGAAAGACAAGGCCGCTAAAGCTTTCTCGATTAACCTCCCTAGTGTGAGCACTGCTCGGGGTCCATTTTGAGACCCTTGTGCACTCTGACACACTAGGGCCTGAGGTTCTTTGGCCATTTTCCCTACTACTCAGTTATGTCCTTCTTTCTGCCTGTTGAATGTGCAAATTGACTTGTGTAAGTGATTGTTTCCTGGATACTATGATCAAACCATGGTTGTTGGGTTTGGTTCGAGTTCTCCTACGGTTTTTGGGCTATGTTGAGATCTGTGTGGAGAAAGAGCTTAGTTGAAAGCTTGTCAGTGCTGGGTATCTTTTGGGCCTGTCTTGGGCCTACTGTTATTGCTTGTACTACATTGTAATTTATTCATTATTGGGCCTGTAATAATTCTGTAATAACAATTGGGGTGATAGTGAAATTGGGAAATGGGTATCTCTTAATATTTGCATGAAAAAGGGTAGAAAGCATATTTATAGGATTTGTGTGATCTATTTGCTATCCGACCTATTATATGTGAATCTCTTTGTGCACTATTAGAAATCATGTCATTAGGGAATCACAAACTCACATAATTAGTATGTTGTCAATGCATGAGTATTCCATCTATTCTTGTGTCTACTGCTATGTGTTGCTAGACAGCATGCCTATAGGAAATAATTGCTAACGACTGCTCCTCAATCTGCTCAATAGATATCATGCCCATAGGATTTTAACTAATTAATTCACTATTACAATCTTATCATCCATCTAGAAAGCATGCCTATAGGAGCTAAATGTGTAAAATCAGTTCCAACTGTCAATTTCTAGAAAGTATGCCTATAGGAGCTAATTGTATGAGAATCAGTTCCAATCGCCATGCTTTAGAAACCATGCCTATAGGACATCACTACTCGCTTTTCAAACGCTGTTTTATTGTTCATCCATGCGATTATTAAGAAGCGTAATAATTTTGAGCACTTATAATGAGTTTCACTGTTCCTTATTGTATAAATCACCTAGAAATCATGCCTATAGATGTGTCCACTGATAATCTGTAATAAGCCGCTTAGCAGCATCTGGCATTTACCAATTGGTAATTTGGAAATCATTAGGTCTAAAAATGGCTTGCGCATCAGAATCAGATCATCTAGAAACCATGCCTATAGAGTTTAACAACTGCAATCCCTTCAATTCTGAAAACTGCCTAATATGTAAAATCTGTTTGCGCGCATTTGTTTGCCTAATTGTGGAGGCTAATGCGAGCCTTTAATTGGATCTAATTGCAATCCTATTTGTTTTGAATTGTCGCCTAATTTTAACATTTTTGAGCAGCCTAAGTCAAGTCTAGAACCACCCAAAAATAAAGGTCCAAATGCCACCTGGAGCATAGGCATGGGACGAGTAGTGCACGTATAAGGCACGATTTAGAATCAACTAGTGCACTTTAGGTAATAACATAAAGATAGTAATCGGGTAGCAGGAGATGATATTCTGTGTCCGCTGAATAATACGAGCAACCCGTACCTTAAGGGAGTTACGAAGTATTATTTATGTTGCACGGGGTTATCCTTTAGGCTAAAAAACTTAGGACCCCCATCTTATCTTTGAATCAAGTGTTTGTATTTATTCAAAGTCTTTTGATAATAAAACTTCCCAAACTTCTTGTTTCGCTCTGTCTTTGTTTATCTGACTAATTCATATAATTCAGGTTCGGCCGTGACCCACAGTTGTGGACCTCAAATAGTGCCTAACACCTTCTCTTTGAGGTAATTTCGAGCCCTTACTCAATATTTGGTGATGCAAACTAGTCAAACCCGAGTCATATGCAAATAGATGCCATAACGCACCTTAAAAACCGTTAGGTGGCGACTCTCCTCTTTTAATACCTCCTTAAAAGAGTTGTCACATGTCGAAACCCGATTTCGCGAGAAAAATGGGCGCGACAGCATGGCGACTCTGCTGGGGATATCTAGGCTCTTACCATAGCAAACTTGGTTTATATGAATTAGTCTTCTCTGATAAACGTGCTTACTTGTTCTTTTATTATTTTGCTGCTACATGAATATCCCGCTCCTGTTTCCCTTTTTATTGCTGCATGCACACCCTTTCCCTTATTCTCCCTCTATTTGAATTCGTATTAATATGCAAATCCCTTCCCTTATTTTCCCCTCTTTGCTCAAATTGGCTCTGATATGCGTATTCCTTTTCCTAGTCATACTCATTTGCTCCAAATCACCTTTTAAATTGCTACACCATGTCTCTCCCCACCCTTACTCACTCGCTTACTTTATTACAACTTCCACATTGCGCGAACTAACTTCCACATTACCTTACATTTTATTTTAATACTGCATTTACTGTTTTCATCATGCAAAATATTTGACAACGTGTTGTTTATCTTTGAATAAAGCATGCTCCACATCATATTCCGCTCGTGCCCAATTAATACCATAGCGGCACTTGATGGGTGTCAGCGCTCATCCGAAATCACTCTTTAAATTTTGAAATGCTTATTTGCGGTAATACTAGTCGATCAGCGGTGCAGTCGACGGTTCCGTGCCTTTCCCTCTCAAGTTGTCCGTTTGAGGGTATCGGTCTGACTCTTCTAGAAACCCCACTCTAATATTAAGTGTGCATGCATCATGTCCAAACCTAGTATGGGTTAGAACGTTGTCCGCGTGATAACCCGCTAAGGCAAGCCTTGTCCAAAGTCCGTCGGGATTTCTGTAATCCCAATGGACACTATCATGATATGTGCATTATCTGGAGAAAACATGCCTGTATGCCGATCATTAATGTGTAAATTGTCAAATCCGGAGGGGGAAAGGAGCTAACTTTATTTATTTTGCAGAAATGAGGAACAAAGTCCCTAGGTTCGGCATGGTTCAAAATATCCCACCTTTGCTGCTGGATTGGTGGAAAAATGTCTCACCAAGTGACAAAAACCATGTAAAAAGAGTCCTCGAGAATATACCCTCTTTATTAGACATTCAGCCAAACAATACATTAATTGAGGACGCCACCATGTTTTGGGATGAGAAGAGAGTGGTCTTCCGTTTTGGCGACATATAAATGACTCCTCTTTTAGAAGAAATAGGAGGCTTCACTGGACTCCCATGGGATAGCCCTGGTTTGTTGGTACCGGAAAACTGCACTTCCCGAGGTTTCTTGAAAATGATGGGTTTCAAGAAAAATGTTGAGTTACTCTGTCTGAAGAAGTCTTATATACCATTTGAGTTCCTTTATGAGCGTTATGGGCACAACAAGTCATATCGCCTTTACCATAATGAACTTGCCATTACTTCTTTGGGTTGGACACACCGCCAGGTATTCGTATTCATCGTCTGTTTTCTGGGAATGCTGATATTTCTGATCAAGGGAGAAAGGATCCACACTCGCCTAGATATGGTCGCTAGGACTTTAATGGAGGGAATTGAAGGACAAACTTACACTATCATCCCCATGATCTTGGCCGAAATGTAGTGAGCTCTAGATCGATGCAAGCAGGGGTATGGGCATTTCGAGGGCTATAATTTGTTGCTACCGGTTTGGTTATTAGAACATTTCCAGAGTGGTGAATATCGTCAGGCACTTCTGTGACGACCATTGAATGACTACATAGCCTACCATTATCCAAAAAGAATGATATTTATCCCAGATAGGTTCGCGCAACCTGGAAATATTGTGAGCTAGGTGCGTTTCTTCAGCAATATGACTGACAAAAGGGTACATTGGATGTTTGAATGGTTCCCTAGCAGCGAGTTCATCATCAAATCAAGAGAAACCACTCATTTAGTGCTGGTCAGGTTAAGAGGAATCTATCATTATGCTCCTATAAGAGTAATGAGGCAAGCGGAAAGAAAGCATGTTATACCTCGGGTTTCTAACATGGTCCAGTATAAAGGAGACTTTAAAGGGAACATCATTCCGTTCAAGTTCGAGGCACAGCATATGTGGAATCGAAAGATCATTCTGGAGAAAGATACCATCGAGCCAGATCGGTATCACGCCGGCCATGTGTACTTCTATCCATCATGGTTGGTAGATGATATAGCGGGCGATGTCAAGTCAAGGATTAATCTGAAGAATAAGGTCATAGACGACGCTGCTGAAGCACAAGTCAAATACAGGATGCTGCGCAAAAGGGTTTTCGAGTCTGAAGCCAGGCATTTGGAACAACATAAAGTGGACATGGAAGCAATTAACGAGTGGAAAGGAATCGCTACTAAATCAACATAGAGGTTGGAATATTTGGAGCAGGGGTTGATGGAGCTTGAGGGAAAGATGAGGAAAGGGATCTCAGACTGTCAGAATACAGAGGGCAACGAAGGAGGGCATCTAGCAAGGGCTTATATTCTGTTGGACATGCGCGACCTGGGGAACCTGATTGATGGAGCTAAGAAGGCCAAGCATGGAGAAGATCCCTCTTGGACCAAATAGATTAGGAATAATGTTTTATTTGCTTTCTAGACTCGTTTTAGACTTTGATTGTAATAAGGCAAATGCCATTAGTAACTCTTTATAATTATTGTCGTTTTAGTAGAGATTTGGTTCATTTATCACAATGATGAAATGACGCAATTATTGGCATCAATTTTCTCCAAACCTATATGTCGCTTAGGCCTACCTCGGGCACAATGAGGTCCCCAATATTAGGATACAAATTTATAATACTGCAAATATACTCTTAATAATCCTTATTGACTTGGATACCTTTTTTGTTTTTCTTTTCTTTTGTTTATTCCCATTCCCCAAAGGTTGGTTCGCGCATACTGGCATCATCCGCATATCATACCAGATCTAGAGGTCCTACTCCTCCTCCTCCTCCAAGTAATCCTAAAAGCAAAGAAAAAGCCAAAATGGATGATATGAGTGGTATCAGAAAGAACAACGCTACTCATGCAGAGAATGTCGAAACTTTGAATGGTCGGAGTACTCCGGCACATAACGACTTGGTCTTACAGTTAGAACAGAAAATACTGGAATTACAAGGGGAACTTAAGCAGGTCTAGAACTTGGCAAACCTTTCCCTCACCCTGAATGTCCCCGACATCAACCAACAAAACACCCAAAACCCAGCTCCTCCCCAGAACACACAAAACCAACACCCGCAGAATCCTCCCGCACCTCATCAATATGCCACACCTCCTCAAAATCCCAACCCTCCGCCAGTACCGACCCCTCCAAAACATCATCATCATCCGACCCAGTATCCACAAACCACCACCTACCACACTCGTCAAAATGCACTACAACCTACACCCAATCCCCAAAAATCAACCAACGACCACCACTACGCCCAAATTCCTGGAGTCCATCATGCAACCCCATATACGTGGAAACCTTACCTCACACCCCACAACAGACCCTGTACACACCAGAGTCCGTCAAAAAGGACCTGCTCATCAAGAACATGGCAGAGGAACTCAAGAAACATACTGGTTGAGTCCAAAGTGTCGAAGGGGGTAAAGGCATCGAGTGTTTGAATTATGAAGATTTATGTATTAAGCCGGACGTAGAACTTCTAGAGGGTTACAAACCTCCTAAGTTCGAAATGTTCGATGGGACAGGTGATCCGAAGGTACATTTGAGAATATATTATGACAAGTTCGTAGGGGTTGGCAAAGATGAAGGAATCCACATGAAGTTGTTCATGGGGAGCATCACAGGAGACACCCTGTGTTGGTACATCAGTCAAAACCAGAAGAAATGGGTTAACTGGTTAAGCATGGCGTCAGATTTAATGGATCGGTTCAGGTTCAATAGAGAAAATGTGCCAGACGTATTCTACATTCAAAATATTAAAAGGAAGCCGAATGAAACTTTCGCGAGTATGCTACTCGGTGGAAGTCGGAATCTTCAAAAGTAAGGCCAGCACTGGAAGAAGAAGAGATGAATAAGTTCTTTGTCCGAGCTCAGGATCCGTAATATTATGAGAGACTGATGGTTATTGAAACCCATAAATTTTCTGACATCATTAAATTGGGAGAAAGAATAGAAGAGGGAATTAAGAGCGGAATGGTGATAAATTTTGAAGCACTCCATGCTACAAACAAAGCCTTACAGTCAGGCAGTATTTCTAAAAAGAAGGAACTAGGGGCAGTGATGGTGTCCCAAGGTCCAAAGTCTCCTCTTACATACCAAACACCTCCACCCACATATCCCAGATACCAACAACCTACCGCCACCTACCATACTTATAACACCCAACCAGCATACTGCCACTCACCACCATCCCGCCAAAACTATCAAAACATAGACCAAGTTTCGACCACAAACAACCCAGACAATACACCCCAAATGATGAACCTATAGACTAGTTGTACGAGAGACTGAAGGTTGCGGTTATATCACTCCCATTCCCGCCTATGCTATGGAAAACTCTTCCCAGTGGATTAATCCAAACAAGACATATGCCTATCACTCAGGCATGAAAGGTCATACTATTGATGAGTGTCATACTTTGAAGGATAAGATTCAGACATTAATTGACACCAAAGTCATCAGGCAAAGGAGGCTGCACCCAATGTCCGTAACAATCCTCTCCCAGATCACAGGGGTATATGAGTAAACGTGATAGAGACCGATGAAGAATGGGGCTCAGAGGGGTCAATTGGACTCATTCGAGAAAGAGATAATTTTGAAACATCTCCAGTCACTCTCACACCTATCATGGTACAGACTCAGGCACCAATTAAAGTTGAGGTAGCTGCACCAACTCCGTTTGAGGTTGAAGTAACAACGCCCTTCACCGTGACGGTAACACCTACACCGTCCTTTAAGTCTAATGTTATACCCTGGGATTATGTTGCGGAAGCAAGAAAGAAAGGAAAGGCAAAAATGGAAGAAACAGGTGCAGCTCAAGGCATGACCAGAACTGGTAGGATTTATACCCCCGAGTATTTGGGAGGAACAAGCAAAGAAGCGTCCTCTAAACAGCCTATCATTGAGACTGGCCCATATGATCTTTGGAGAAAGGTGCAGGCAAGAGAGTATTCTGTGGTTGATCATCTAAACAAAACACCTGCTCAAATATCCATTTTATCACTGCTGCAAAACTCTGAGGCACATAGGAATGCCCTGATGAAGGTGTTGAATGAAGCCTATGTACCCAACAATATCACCAGTGGAGAGATGGCCAACATGGTAGGGCAAGTGTTGGAAAGCCACAAGATCACTTTTCATGAAGACGAGTTGCCACCAGAAGGATTGAGTAACAACATGGCACTGCACATCACAGTGCAGTGTGAGGACAAATTCATTGCCAAGGCCTTGATAGATGGGGGTTCAAGTCTCAACATCTGTCCATTAACCACTTTGAAGAGGTTGGGTAAAGGTTTACATGAGATACGAGCAGGAAAATTGAATTTGAAAGCATTTGATGGGTCTCGAGGGCCACAATTGGGGAGACCAATCTCAGCCTACAGATGGTCCCAACCTGGTTTGATGTTGAGTTTCAAGTGTTGGACATATCTGCTACCTACAACCTATTGTTTGGACGACCTTGGATACATGTCGCCGGGATCGTAGCTTCTACTCTACATCAGGTCATGAAGTTTGAGTGGAACCATCAGGATGTGATCATCCATGGGGATGGAAGTAATCCCATTTACACCAGTCAAACTGTTCCGGTCATCGAGAATAGAAGGAAGTTGGGTGGAGAAACATACCATCGCATCGAGCGCGTCAATGTAATTGAAAAGGAAAAATAGTGGAGCATAAAGATAGAAGGCATATTGGCATGGCCAGGATATGAGCCTGGCAAGGGTCTCGGTAAGAATCTCCAGGGGATCACCAAACCGATACAGCTAAAGTGTCACGGCACAGCTTTTGGGCTTGGGTATGAATACACCTGGCACAAGTATCAGAATTGGTCGTCTCCATGGCGTGGTCCTTATTACCCTCTTGAGCAGCCGGTACCACATTTGAGCCAGCCCTTTCATCAAACCGACATGATGTGGGGATCTGAAGAAGATAAAGTTCTAGTTGGCTTAAGGAATCTGTTTCTGGAGGATGAAGACATGGATTGCGGTGCGATAGTTGAGGAGGAGGAGGAGGAAGGCCTCATTATTCAGACCGTGGAGAAGGGAGCTATTCTCAAGAATTGGACTGTTGCACCATCAAGGGCCCGTCGAGTTCTTGGGTAGCCTGGCAATTAGCATCATTTATTTTGAAAGCAATTTTATGAGCATCTAAGACATTTTCAGTATTTTGTTTTAAGCATATTTTATTTTGAAATAATTGCTTGAGTCATCGAGCCGTACTTGTTTGACTTTTTCAAGATTTATCTAATGCATTGTTATTTTTAGTATTTATTATTCTTTATATTTTTTCTCTACATCATTATTATTACCTATCCCGATGAACCTACGACTGTGACATATAATGAGACAATGCAACATAAGGATAAAGATTCAGAGGATCTGGAAGAGGATATAATACCCGAGGAAATTGTCAAATAAGTGAAAAACTTTGAAAACAAGCCTAAGTCCAATTTGGATGAGACCCAAACAGTTAATTTGGGAGACTCCGAAACAATCAAGGTGACGCGTGTAAGCATTCAGCTATCACTGTCAGAGAAGGAAGAGTACGTCCGATTCTTGAAAGAGTATAGGGATATTTTTGCGTGGTCCTACGATGATATGACCAGTTTGGGCACGTCCATAGTGGCTCACAAATTACCTACCAACCCTGTGTGTCCGCGCTATAAAGCAGAAGCTCAGAAAGTTCAAGCCGGATATGAGTTTGAAAATAACGGAGGAAGTCACCAAGCAGATCAAACCCAAGGTTCTCACAGTGGTTGAATATCTGACCTGGTTGGCTAACATTGAGCCAGTTCCAAAGAAAGACGAGAAAGTCAGACTGTGTGTCGACTATCCGAACTTAAAAAGAGAAGGTCCCAAAGATGATTTCCCATTGCCCAATATGCACATGTTGATCGACAACTGTGCCAAGAATGAACTCCAATCTTTTATGGATTGCTTCACGGGATATCATCAGATCTGGGTGGATGAAGCTAATGCCAAAAAGACAGCCTTTATTACACCATGGGGGGGGGGGGAATTTTTACAAAATTATGTCGTTTGGCCAAAAGAATGCTGGAGCCACCTATATGAGGGCCATGACAACCATTTTTCACGACATGATACAGAAAGAGATAGAGATGTACGTGGATGACGTCATCATCAAATACAAGAGAAGCATAGATCATATAGCAGATTTGAGGAAATTCTTCGATCGACTTCAAAGATACAACCTGAAACTAAATCTCGCAAAATGTGCCTTCGGAGTCCCTACCGGAAAGTTGTTAGGGTTCATCGTCAGTCGCCGAGGAATTGAGCTAGACCCGTCAAAGGTCAAGTCTATCCAAGATTTTTCACCTCCGAAGAACAAGAAAGATGGGATGAGTTTCTTGGGGCATCTTAATTACATCAGTCGTTTCATAGCACAATCAACTGTGATCTGTGAACCGCTTTTCAAAATGTTAAAGAAAGACGCTGCAACAAGTTGGACTGAAGAATGCCAGAAAGCTTTTGACAAAATCAAGGAATATTTGTCCACACCACCAGTCCTGGTCCCGTTGGAACCTAGTAGACCTCTGCTACTCTATTTGTCCATACTAGATGGGGCGTTCAGTTGTGTCTTGGGACAACACGATGAGACAGGGAGAAAAGAGGAGGCTATATACTATCTGAGTAAGAAGTTCACACCCTACGAGGCACGATATTCTTTGTTGGAATGCACCTGTTGTGCCCTAACGTGGATAGCTCAAAGGTTGAGGCACTACTTTTGTGCCTATACCACGTATCTCATATCAAGGATGGATCCTCTGAAATACATTTTCTAGAAACCCATGCCTACAGGGAAGCTGGCAAAATGGTAGATACTATTGAGTGAATTAGACATCGTCAACGTAATTCAGAAGGCGGTCAAGGGACAGGCATTAGCAGATCATCTGGCAGATAATCCTATAGGAGGAGAATACGAACCGTTGAAAATGTATTTTCCCGATGAAGAGATATCATTTGTAGGAGAAGAGATCACCGAAACCTACGACGGTTGGAGAATGTTCTTCGATGGGGCTGCAAAATTCAATGGAGTGGGTATCAGAGCTGTTTTGGTATCAGAGACAGGTCAACATTACCTGGCATCCGCAAAACTCAGATTTTTGTGCACCAACAATATGGCAGAATATGAGGCTTGCATCTTGGGGCTCAATTTGGCAATTGACATAAACATTTAGGAATTGTTGGTAATTGGTGATTCAGACCTTTTGGTACATCAGGTTCTAGGAGAGTGGGCCACCAAGATTAGAAAAATATTACCATATATGTACTATGTGCAAGAGTTGATGAAGAGATTCACAAAGATAGAGTTCAAACATGTTTCGAGAATTCAGAATGAGTTCGCAGACGCATTGGCCACCCTGTCTTCCATGATACAACACCCGGATAAGAATTTCATCGACCCTATTCCAGTAAGGATCCATAATCGTCCAGCTTATTGCGCTCATATTAAAGAAGAAACGAATGGGAATCCGTGGTTTCATGATATCAAAGAATACCTAGCAAAAGGAGAGTACCCGGAGCATGCAAATCATACTCAGACACACACATTACGAAGATTATAGTGGAGGAATTCTGTACAGAAAGACTCAACATACAAACTTAGTCGAGCCTTCGAATCACTCAAAATAATATCAAAACACCAAATTACCCTCGGATTCAAGCCTAAGAACTTCTAAACTTCCGAATTCCACAAACGACGACGAAACCAACCAAACCACGTCTGAGTGACCACATATTTTACACACACATCACAAATAATACCACGAACCTACTTAAACTTCCGTAAATCCATTCCGACCCCGATATCAAATTTTTCACTGCCGACCGAAATCACCAACTTTCCAACTTTCGCCAATTCAAGCCAAATTCCACTACGGACTTCCAAATCACATTACGGACACGCTCCTAAATCCAAAATCACCTAATGAAGCTAATGGAACCATCAGAATTAAATTCCGAGATCGTTTATGTATAATTCAACATCGGTTGACCTTTTTCTAACTAAAGCTTCTAAATAAGAGACTAAGTATCTCAATCCACTCTGAAACCACTCCGGACCCGAACCAACTAACCCGATATATCATAATATAGCTGAAAAGCACAAAAGGAAGCAAAAATGGGGAAAACGGGGCTATAACTCTCGAAATAAACGGCTCGGTCGTTACACCAGTGTTGCAATTGACATTTCTCCACCTGAACAAAAGGGCTAGGAAGATGGGATTTAGTGTCATTTTCACATTTTTTAACCTTAGACTTGGCAGGAGGGGATTTGGAGAGGGAATTTTCACATACAACTATTGGGTAAGTAATTTTGATCAATTTTTTACTATATTACATGATTATTTATGAGATTCAAAATTCATGAATTTCTAAGAGCAATTTCGAGGAATTTTGTCTATGTTTTGAAAAATAAAAATTTGAGATTTGAGAGTGGAATTAGACTCGAATTTGGAAACAAAACACATATATGAACTTGTGGAGTTATGGGTAGTCGAGATCTACCCTTGGACTCGAGTTTTAACCGGGCAGGCCCGGGGTTGCCTTTTGTTGACTTTTGGGGAATTGTGTAACGATCATAGCTTTATTAATTGAAATTGGTTTCTCTTGCATTGTTTGGTGACATTAAGTCATATTTGGTTAGATTTGTGTCGTGTGGAGGCAAATGTTAAGGGAAAAGCTATTTTCGAGTGTTGATTTGGCCTAATTGGGGTTAATATCTTGCCTAGCTTTATGTGGGGGAACTACCCCTTCGGATTGGGTTTGAATTTACTATTTGAATTATGTGGAAGACGTGTAAATGAGGTGACGAGTGTGTATACATGCTTATATGTGAAAATTGACTGGTTTAGACTCTCAGGTTACTTATAAGCATTGAAATGAAGTTTGTATTATTTGTTCAATATTTCGTTGTCAAGTTTATTCTTACATGCTTTAATTAAAGTTGTAATTACATGTTCTATTTTCCATTGTCAAGGTTACCCTTATGTCTATTTATTAGTAGTTGTTATTACATGTTATCCTTTCCGTTCTTGAGTTATTTTCATGCATTTAGTCGTAGTTTCTATCTCATGCTATCTCTTTCATTGTTGAGCTTATGTTATGCATTGAAATTTGAAGTTGCCATTTCATGGAACTATCTTCTTTGTTGAGTTATTGAAGTTGTCGTTATTGCGAGCTAATAACACGTTTGTGGTTGAAATTGTTGACTCTTGGAATATCTTTCCTTGTTGAGTTATCTCCCATTCTTTGTTATTATTGAGATTCTTTTACACATTGTGGTTAGGTCGTGGGCTATGTGTTGTGGTGACATTGGCATTATTGATTTTGCAATATTTTGGCATATGGGCACATATGGTGTGAGTTGATGTTTATGTTGTGATATTGATGTACATGTGGCTGTATAAGGGTTGTGTTTCGCTGCGCATGCGGCGAGATAAGGTGGGAGTTATGCGCGTGTTGCTTGTAAGGGAATTACTTGAAGGCACGCGGTGAGATAAGGTGGCTAAAGCGCGTGTAGCTATTTCGGAAAAATGGTTTTAAAATAAATACAAGGCTCATGTGGTGATATAAGGAAGATTGTGATTGTGACTTGTGAAATGTGAATATGAGGTGTGGTACCTCGGTGTGATTCTTGTTGTACATTCTATGTTGGCAATATTTTGTTCATTTGGACGATTATTTCTTTGTTTTATTATCTCATTCCATTCGTAATTTTGATTGTAATTGGTTACTTGATGTCTTTATCACGTGTGCACTCTTTGTTGTTATTGTTGCTTTTATTCGGTTGTTAGCCTTGTATTGTTAAATTGCCTTATTGACATTTATTGCCTTTACTTCCCCGTTGTTAGATTATGTTTATTCTACAAAGGTTTCTATGTCTAGTAGGTGTCTTGACCTGGCCACGTCACTATTCTATCAAGGATAGGCTTGATACATACTGGGTACTGTTGTGGTGTACTCATGCTACGCTTCTGCACATCTTTGTGCATATCAGGTACTTCCACCCGTGCCGAACGCCAGTGAGCTGATTTAGATGCTTTAGAGACTTCAAGGTATACCTCTTGACGCTCGCAGGCCTCAGAGTCACCTTCCGCTATTGTCTCTACTAATGTTTATCTTCATATCAAACAGTGTTGTATGTAGAGATTCTTAGTGTATATATTTAGAGCTTATGACTCTGTACAACCAATTTTGGGAATATTAAGACTGTTTTTCCATTATGGTTTCATCATGATAGTTATAAATTTAATTCAATATCTTAGTCGTTATTTCTGCCAAATTCTCAATGTATATTAGGCTTACCTAGTCTTAGAGACTAAGGACCATCACGACTACCTAAGGTGGATTTTTGGGCCGTGATAAGTTGGTATTTGAGCTATAGGTTCATAGGTACTACGAGTCATAACCAGGTTTAGTAGAATAATGCGTACAAGGCCAACTGATCACGTCCAATTCACACCCAATTAACAATTATGAAACGGTCATTGCAATTATAAAACCCGGCGTAAGTCAGGGTCGAATGCACATAGAGCTTAGAATGGTGCTAAGGTAAACACTTAAGAAAATAACATGACATAACTAGATTTAACTTTCAAACAATAGTGGGAACTTGTTATCTAATTGACTTCTAAGAGGTTAAACTAACTAGTAAACAAAGAGTGAATGAAATGTTTTTTGGTGCTTATTTCAAATAAGGGAAAAGCCTAGGGATGTAACCTTCACCTAGGTGTAAACCTAGTGGGTTGAGTAAATCTATGAATATTTGGAAGATCGGGGTATGTTATGACTCCAAATTCTCAAGTACCCACTCAATACCTCTCGGTTAAAGAGTGATTATGTCCAAATTGGCTTTCTAAAGACCAATTGGGTAGCAATCCAAACAAATGATATGAATCAAAGTGGGATTATCCCTATCTCTAGTTCAAATACTTTAATCAAACAAATCAAAACTTCAATTAGTTATATTTCCTGTTAGCCAAGTTTTCCTAGACTAGATTCCTCTTTCTCAAGTAAGAGCTAAAGTCAAATAGGCATGAATCAATGTTTGCAACCATTAAGTCTAGATATAAAGTATAAATAAGGCTAAATAACAAACACCTAGAAAATAACAAGTATTTTTATTAAATACCCATAAGTTGTACATACTAGGATTGGGTCACAACCATAGATAAAATCTAGCTACTCATAATCAAAGACATAGAAAATTGAAAAGAAGAAGTAATTGAAGACATATAGATAGAATTATAGTGTAAAAGTAATGGGTGTTCTCTAATTGTAGCCACAAACTTACAAAAATAGCTATATCTAACCGCTACCAGCTGCTATAATACAAAAGTTTCCCTAAAAAGTGTTTCTCAACTATTTATAGTACTCTAAAATCCGTTAACAAAAATGCCCTTCGGGAGGTTCTGCGGCCTCAAAATTCAGCTGCGGTCCACACTTTCATCAGATGCTCTTGCAATAGGAGGAATTATGTGACCGCACTTTAACTTTTGCGGCCGCACTTCAGCTTTTGTGGCCGCATAATTTGGCTGGGGACCGCGCTTCAAGGAGGCTTCAGACTTGGTCTTTTGCATCTTTTCTGATATTTTAAAACATGTTAGTGCGAACAGATTATACGGCCGCACAATTTGGTGTGCAAACCACACTGCTACTAAGAGCCTCAGATGCTTTAATGGTTAGTCTCCGGCCACATTATTCTTTTTGTAGACCGCACCCACATCCGCGGCCGCGTAATAAGTTTTGCGGACCTCACAATTCTTTACACTTTTGCACTTTCGCTATATGAGATGGGACATCTCCTTTTTGAGTTAGATTTATTTATTGAGCTCACATTCTCCATCATGCATGCAATCCACACATTTTCATTAGATTCAGAAACAAAAATCACAACTTTCGAACTAAAAACTAAAGCAAGAAAATCCTAACTAGTGGTTAAAATCCACACTTATCAACTCCCCCAAACTTAAGTCTTTGCTTGTCCTCAAGCAATTATATTAGTTTCCACCTCTTCCAAGTGAAAGTTAATTTCAAAGAATCGCTTGTAAGTCATTTACACTCACTTGGGACCAACAATTACCCATTCTACTCATGCATTCTCAACAAGGTGTCAAATATTTTTCAAAGAATTGGCTTGCATGTAACTCTAATGTGACATTTGAGCTTCAAGAATTGGCTTCACTCATTAAGGACTCTTGTTCTTTCATGTAAATCATGGTGTGCTTCAAACTCTTCCTCCTCTACATTCCATTTTCCATGCTCACTTCAAGATTAACACTCCATTTCTAGAGAAATAAAGGCTTCACTCTTCTCTCACAAAGGAATGTCACAAGTAGAGCTTCAGGTACCATAGGTTTGCCCCTCATGTAAATCTCCACTAATGTGAGCTTACTCCATTCGAAATCAAATAGGTATTCTTTCGGGTTGTAATGAAGGCTTTTGGATTGGGGTAGGATACCATATGGGATAATTGGTTACACCCTTCCTTAAGCATTGCACTTTTTTCATTTCTTGGCTCACACTTGCCAACCCTTTGAGGCATTACGTTTTCTTGGAGGCTAGAGATTGCCATCACTCTTTATTGTTCATTTATTTCTTTTTATTCTTTGATGCTCGTACTAGAGATACTTGCCTCATTTGAATTTCATCAATATCCCTTTTTGTTGTATTTTTGCTTTTTTTTCTTTTTTTTTCTTTCTTTTCTTACTTTCTTTTTCATGCAGATCATTTCTTTTTCTCTTTCAATCCATTAATACCTCTTTTAGTTTCCTGAACATTCCCCCCAAACATAGGCTTTGAGCCACTTATTGCATATGAGTGTTAAAAAGGGTTCGGGTGCCAAGAGTGGATTATGATCAAAGGGGTAAAGGCTTGTAGTATGGTTATCAACAGAGAAAGGCTTAAAGGCTCAAAGGGGTTGACTAGGGATAACGATCATAGGGTGGCAATAGAAAGCTCAAACGGTCCAAGGAAAGCCTACAATCATTTTTCAAAACAAGCAAACTTAGAATTTCGTCTTGAAACACATTCGGGGCAAGTTCTAGACTATTCACTCAACTATTTGGACTAGCAACAAGAATTCATCTCACCTCTCATGCAACTAGATCGTAAAAGAGGATAGAGTCTAAAACCCACAACGATTACAGCCAAGTTAAAGATCACTATGATCCATTCAACCACCTAATGATTATCAAAGTCAACTCATGAACCTCAAAGTCACAAAACGAGAGCTATTTCTTCCAAAAACCTTATTTTAAACTATAAGCATGCAGTTAAGTATGTTAGTGCCACATGAAGCATGAATAACCTTTTTTTAGAGAATGCCTTCGTTAGGGATTTTATTCATTACTACTTACTACTACTATTACCGAAACATGAAACTGACTCATTCCCTTAAGAAAGTTGTCACATTGTCCATCCTCGGGAAGAGTCACCCGGTTCACACAAAAGACCACATTTGGAAAGAACTGTGGCATTAAAAAACCAAAGGTTTATTATCAACACTCATAAGAAAAACATTAAAGCTACCAAAACAAACATAATTAAAGATAAACAACTAAAGATGCTAATAAATGTGACAACTACTAAAGTTAAACAAAAAGTAGAATCATCCAATTATTACATCTCAATGTTGTCAATTGTATAAAATATAGAATTCGCCACCCCACCCCCCCCCACCCCCGAATAAAAAGAAGCATTGTCCCTAATGCTTAGAAAAATAAGATCAAAGAGCGGAGAGGGTGAAGAAACTCCCTAAGTGTCCTCAGTCATCAAAGTGTCACCAGCAGCAACAGTCCCAACCGGCTTAGCTAACTAAATGTCATCATCACGTGTGGGAGCGGCCCGAGAGATGAATATATCGCGTAACACCTCAGCAGTGTCAGATGCAAGGCATGACTCCTTAGGCTGAGCAGCGGAATCCTCATGAGAAGATGGAGCTGGGTGAGGCTGGGCTAGGTCTAGTAGCATGTTAAAGGGTAAATTAACGGCCCCAGCTATCATGGTCACCACCTCTCGAAGTGCATCCACTAACTTCTTGATGGCTTGTGTCTTTCTCATCTTCCGCACCTGCTAGGTCAACCGCTCTATCACTGCACCATGGTCAACTGCTTTATCACTTCACCATGCTATACCAGTGTATCTATAATTACCTTCCGGTTGTCCAAGACCTTGGTGAGCTTCTTATCAATGTCAAAGGGATCCAATGGTGCCTGTGAGGATGACTGCCCTACAACTATTCTAGAGATCTCGGACAACTTTGAAGTAGCTGCCTGAATCTAGTTGTTGAGGCTCGCAAGTGTCTGAGAGACTCGCAAGGCAGACAATGAACCGGTAGGCATAGGTACCGGTCTCAGAGCTGGAGTAGGTACTATAGTAGGGGCTGATGATTGTGGCTCGGGGATGATAGTTGTGGCACTGGTAGAAGGCTCAACTGAAGTAGGTGGAATGTCAGATGGACAAGGGGCTACAAATACCATCTCATCATACTAGCCAACAGTAGTAGAAAGCTGAATGCTCTTCTTTGGGTTCCTCAGGTTTTGCAGCTTGTACCACTCAAATGGCCCGGTCGGCTTGACCATGGTGTCAAATGGCTTGGAG
Organism: Nicotiana tabacum; assembly: GCF_000715075.1. Classification (NCBI taxonomy): domain Eukaryota; kingdom Viridiplantae; phylum Streptophyta; class Magnoliopsida; order Solanales; family Solanaceae; genus Nicotiana; species Nicotiana tabacum. The sequence goes on from NC_134093.1 coordinate 68,787,113, forward strand.
TCCACCTTGGCATCCGTTAGACACCAGTAATAGTGTTGGGGTAGGGGTAAGATATGTTACCCTGTTGTGCCACAAGTAAGATATTGGCTGATATTAGAGTACCAACATTGATTGGGTACCCGGCCATGATAGAGGCTACCAGTACAGCTCTTCGCAAGGGCTGGTTGTTCTCATTCAAGCATGGGTCAAGTATGCTACACACAAAGGTCTTCCACCTTTTGCCTCAAAGCTTAGAGTGTTGCGGAGGATGGTCACCCCAGCACTTATCCAAGGGGGAGTAGATCCAGGTGCAAGAATCTCGGCAAGCCATGGTCTAGCCACATCCTTCAAAGCCAACTTTGCCAAATATTCCATTGGCTCCACATCATCAAATCCCAAGTACGCATTCAAAGTGTGCTGATCAAACTCAGGTCGTGCACTCTGGTGATCTTTTTCCCTTTGAGATGCGTTGTGTTTGCATAGAATTCCAGAACAAGATGCTCTTTAACATCCACTAGCTTCTCAGTAAACTGCATCTACCCCTTTCTCTTGGTAAACTTATCTAAGACTTCATGGTTGTATTTGTCTAGGTCTTTGAGGTTGAATTGTCGCTCATGAGTCAGGGATCTCTCCTTCCCTAACATTTGGAAGTCTATATAAGCTTTCAAACTCAAGAACCGGTCTTCCCAGACAACCTTATTCTTTGTCTAAGCTATGCCTGCCCGTCCACTTGCTCCCTCTCTCCCATCATCTGGGGCACCATCAGAATCAAAGCCCAGTGCAGCAGTGTTGGACTCATGAATGTCACTATCTAAACCCTGGAGGTACTATGAGATGTTGAAGGCACATCTCGAGGCTTAGACTGCCTCTGTGGCCTAGATTGCTCTTCATTGCGCTCCTCAAGTAAAGACACAGAATTTCCCTCCGAGGCCTCCCTAGAAGGGGCATAAGAACTCGACTCACAGAGGCTTCTAGCTCTCCCCCATCCTGCAGTTGTCTTCTTTTTAATTGCTCTTTGTACACTTGGGTTCATGGAACCTCTACCTCTGCCTCTGCCCCTTTGAATATTCCCCTCAACCTCTTGATCGCACCATTGTCTATGTATTCATAAAGAGATTTGTCAGTTGATATTCATGTTGCAAACAGTTAAGATTCATATGAGCATGTGAGAACATCATAGAAGTAGTGAGGTTTCAAAATTGCAACATGCAATAGACAAAGACCAAGTGCGGTTTGCACATTTTGAAGTGCGGTCCGCAAAATGGAAGTGCAGTATGCACAATTCCACATACGAGCCACACTTTAGCACAATTTTGCTGAGTTCTCAAGTTCATCTCTCTGATAGACAGTGTGACTGCAGTCTATAGCCGCAGAAATCATCTGCGGTCCGCACAAAAACTTTTGCTGTCCGCACTTGAGATGATCAGAGAGTAGGTATCTGATTAACAGTGCGGATCTATTATGTGGCCGCATCATAAAATCCACTGCCTACACAATTAAAGTGCGTCCGCACAAACAACGAGCCATCAAAGTTACTCAAATAGAAGTTTGCATACCGCACAATTTAATGTGCGGTCCGCACAGTAAAGAACAATAATGGCTACAGGTCTTTTAACCTAGTCAATATGGTATATACATGATAAACATCAAATCAACCCTATATAATCATGCTTTGATAATTAACCAATATTAAACAACCCCACATGGACACATTGAAGGAATACAATAACAGATGGCCTAAAAAGATGTTAAAAAGTCAAAAGAAATTCAAAAAATAAAATCAACAAGATTGAAGTGATGCATACGAGATAGTGCTAGTGTACTAAGATTCAACTGAGTGCGAAGGGTTGTTCGTAAATGAAAGTATAGGTACTTTGGGCAACTTCTTAGAGTGATAGTGAAACAGTGAGGTTGGTGAAAAGTGTAAGAGGAGTATTCGTTGTTCTATTTATACTTAGAGAAGATTGAGGGTTAGAAAGGCAAGTGCGGCCGCATAATTCTAAGTGTGGTCCGCACTCTGTTACCTGGCCAGCAGTAGAAAAAATAGTTGTGCGGTTGGCACTTTTTCAAGTGCGGCCGCACTCCTGACACTGTAGTACAACCACTTTTCTAATAGTGTGCTTTTGCGACCACATAATTTGTGGTGGTCCGCAGACTTACTCCACAATATTGGGAGGAAAGTTGAGAGGACCTTCCATTTAGCACTTGAGATTGATTCTTGCAAGTGTGGTCTTATGAGGTCAACATTTCTTTTCTACGGCCGCACTAAGAAAACGTGCGGTCCGCATTGCAGGCCTGGATGATACAACCTCAGGTACCATTTCACATCTAACACTAATCCCCACAGCACACTTTAAATGAAGTTAAAAACAACAAATAAAATCTAACAAAAAGATAAAAAGGAAAGGAACTTGGGTTTCCTCCCAAGAAGCGCCTTATTTAACGTCATGGCACAACGCAATGCCATAGCATCCTTAAGCAATGTAAATGACCGCCACCACGTGGCTCTCTCCAACTTTTCCCAAGTAGTATTTCACCGGGTGACCATTGACTCAAAATATTTCATTGGTCTTGTTTTTCAAGTACAAGGCGCCAAAAGGTGTCGCACCAACAATTTCTAAAGGACCACTCCACTTTGACTTGAGCTTCCCGGGAAATATTCTCAACCTTGAGTTGAACAACAACACTAGATCACCGACCTTGAACTCCTTATTCCAAATATACTTGTCATGAAGATATTTCATCCTTTATTTATACAGGGACGAACTCTCATATGCATGGTACCGAAACTCATCTAATTCATTCAAGTGTGCAACCCGCAAGTTAGCGGCTACATCCCACTCAAGATTCAACTTCTTCAAGGCCCACATTTTCTTGTACTCTACTTCCACCGAAAGATGACAAGCTTTCCCGAACACCAATTAGTATTGGGACATTCCAATAGGTGTCTTTTAAGTCATCCTATATGCACATACAACATCATCGAGCTTCTTGGATCAATCCGTCTGATTTGCATTCACTACTCTTTATCTCCCGATTGGAGACATCCACTTGAACACTAGCTTGTGGGTGATAGGGAGTTTTCACCTTGTGAGTAACACCATACTTGCCAAGTAAAGTATGGTTGCTCGCGGAGTAAAAATGTGACCCTCCATTACTTATGATTGCACGTGGAGTACCAAATCTTGTAAAAATGTTCTTCTTCAAGAAAGCCACCAATCTTCTAGCCTCATTATTGAGTAAGGCAATGGCCTCAACCCATTTATACACATAATCCACTGCGACAAAAATGTAGTTGTTTCCAAAAGAACTCACAAAAGGGCCCAAAAAGTCAATACCCCAAACATCAAAAATATCAATCTCCAAGATGGTTGTAAGGGGCATCTCATATTTCTTTGAAATTCCACCGACCCGTTCACATTCATCACATCTTTTCACCAACTCATTTGCATCTTTATAAAGAGTAGGTAAATAGAAACCACGACTTAGGACTTTAGCCGCCGTTCTCGCTCCACCATGATGACAACCATATGGAGAAGAATAACAAGCCCGAAGAACATCACCTTGCTCTTCCTCCAGCACACACCTCCGAATAACCCCATCCGTGCAAATTTGAAAAATGTATGATTCATCCCAATAGTAGTCTTGACAATCCCTCTTGAGCTTCTTCCTTTGGTGTGAAAAGAACTCATCCGATACCACTCACTAGAAAATTTCCCAAATCCACAAATCACGGTACCTCTTTCGTTGAAAGTGTCAAAAGTTGCTCATCGCCTCATGAGTCTGTACACCCCCAGTGAGCGCAGTTGACTATAAACAGGGATCGGGCTGCACGCCGCAGTAGGTATTGTATAGCGCTGAGTGATTAAGTATGCTGAGCACAATGAGAAAGAATGCGAGACAATGAAATTGAGTACTCTGAGACTGTGAGTACATGAGTACAATCTCTGAGATACATTGCATTGACATGAACACATGACATATATGCATAGAGATGTGTTTTCCGCATGATGTACGGTATCACATTATTCATGATTTTTCACACATGTTGACAGATGGGCATAGTGATGCATTTGTTTTACACTGGTTATCTGGGAAAGAAAATGAGATATTTTATTTACTATCATTATTTTCGGGCTAGTATCATGACATCGTGAGCCCGTGAGAAAGAGAGACTGGAGAGATTGATGACTGAGTGAGGCCGAGGGCCTGAATATGAGTGATATTTATGGGATCGCGCTTCACGCCGCATCGGTTATACTGATTTATGATAGCGCTTTGGCTGAAGGAGCCCCTCTGGGGTCTGCACACACCCCCAGTGAGCGCGGTTTATTATATTGAGGGTTGGATCTTCCCTGGACATGGATCTTGTCCGAAGCATTATATACCTGGAGATGGATCTTCTCTGCGGGCTGGATTGGCCCTAATCGGTACTGGGTGACTGATGGCCAGTGATGTATATATTCCGAGATCGATATTCCCTGGGCCGTATAGGCCATATACAGTACCGAGTGATTGAGAATTTGAGAGTGTGAGCACATGAGGCTGTCAGAATGGTGCGTCACATATAGCATGAGCATTGGCATTGTAGAAGTAGATGAGTTATATTCTTCATATTATTCAGATTTGATCCATTTTACTGTTTTGAGATATCTATCGAACTTGAAAGCATGTCTACGGTTTCTGAACTTTTATTTTCTATATTAAAATGTGTCAGTTGAGTTCGTCACTACTTTCAGTCCACATTTTGGATTTGTTACTTACTGAGTTGGTTGTACTCATGCTACACCCTGCACCTCGTGTGCAGATCCAGGTGTTTCTGATTACGGTGGCTGCTGAGTGAGGAGTCGAGATCTCGGAGACTATCGAGGTAGCTGCATGGAGTTCGCAGGCCTTGACTCTCCTTCATTATTTTTATTTGTATTTTAGTTTTTACTCCTCAGATATTATAGTAGGATGTATCCTGGTATATATGCTCTTAAATACTAACTGCTTCCGTTTAATTTTCAATGTTTTTATTTGGTTGAACTAGTTGAGGAGTATGCTTGCCTAGTTCAACGATAGACGCCATCATGACGGTTGGTTTTGGGTCGTCACAATTACCCTCAAGTTGACATTTTTCCTTGCCAGAACACCACAATCCTTAACCAAAACTCACTGCCACGAGATGCTAGCATAAAACCACGATGCCTTAAGGCCCAGAAGCCGCTGAATTCTCTCTTACGCACCCCAAAAGTACCACAACAAAAATACCCACTTTGAAGAATCCCTTTTATGAACCTAAAACTGTTTCCTTCACCTCTTCGATACTGAAGTGTAATATCCATAATCATATAGAAATACCGCGAGTCTCGACACTATCCAATGTAAATCTCGGACTCTAGCCATATACCAATCCACAAAATTCTCAATTGCCATTTATAAGTCTTGAATCTATTAGAACCTTCTCGAGAGTCACCCACCCTGCTCAAATCTCAAATGCGTCGTCCCAACAAGCCAAACTACCTGTGCCCCATTAGCACAACAACACCTAAAGAAGTAACCCACACCTCTAAACAACCGAGTGAACCCATACTCCATGTACACTACATCCGTCACGAATAGCAAACTTAAATCATTCCACGATTTCCATATACCCATAAAGTGCAATACATCACGCATCCTGAAATTCCTTACTCAAGTCATCCTGAAAGCCGACCTCTGCAAGTCATATCTGATTCACAAGTATGCCTCAAACCGAAACCAGTACAACATATAACAAACCAATCCAATCATCAGTAGCTGACTCCACCACTTCTCTCAAAGCCATAGAACAAAATACTCGATAACTCATAACACCCATACTCTATTACTCCCATAATCCCGCACCGAAGTTCAACTAAATCCTTCATAAGCTCATGTAATACAAACCATCTAATACCTCATATCATCTGCAACTCTCGCATTCATCCTCGTGACAGTCAAGTCAACTATTACAACCAATCCAAGCTCAAATCGCACAAATATAACCCAGTGGTAGATAAGAAATCCTCCATACAACATCACAAAAATCACACATCTGTAGATTACCTGGCAGGTTGTAACCCACCTGCTTAGCCTCAAACTGACACCTCTTTTACCCTTTCATAGCCACAGCTACTACGCAATCACTTAATCTTTCTACGTCTAAACTCACCAAAGAGGCATGAGAACCTAATTCGTTCCACAGTTAAACAACATGAAAGAACCTCCAATGTACTCTTAACTCGAGACTATACGTCAAATCAAGAAAAGTCAAACACCCAATAGTCCTTTATACATCTCAAGTAAACCCTTCTCATCACATTCAAACCATATGAACACATCTCGCAGTCACATCATACTCATTACGTAGCCATCCAGCCACTCATCCAGTCATGAATTCCACTCATAGGGACATTACCGGATGTATAAGTCCAAAAGCACATACTCACACAACCTAAATCCCCGCGCTCAAGCTACAATCAATACCCGGCCTCAAGTCTTCTAGACTGGTTCATCATCAGCACACAGAAATCACGTCTCGCACCTCCTCCATGGAATCACAAGTCGTCGATGCACAGCTAATACCAAGCGCTCATGTGCGCATGCGAATACGTGGAAGGAATTCAAAGAGTTATGTTTCAAGATGAATCAATTCCGCACGATAAGGAAAGAAAGATGGGAAATTGTCCAAAATGCCTTGTAGCCTCTAGAAGATAGGTATGGACGTCATCATACCGTTCCGCAAGAATCTTCTAGACACTTGCTCATTACTTGTAGAACCTATGAACCTAGACCTCTGATACCACCTTGTCACGACCCAAATCCAACTAGTCGGGATGGCACTTAACCCAACCCGCTAGGTAAGCCAACTAATAACTATCCAATTCCAATAATATTTAATAATACAATTAAGTAAAAGAATCTATCTGAATCTTATACATTTCCCAAGGACTAGTGGTACAAATCATGAGCTTCTAAGATTAAAATTTACAAGCGGGTATGAAATAAATACATTAATTGTTCGAAATGTACATAAACAGATTTTTCTGAATCTAAGGCTACCATGAACAAGAGGCAGCTACAACTGGAACACATGTACGTCTTCAATTCCATCTCCCGTCGATCACAGCAACATCAGGAACCAACATCTGCATGCAAGGTGCAGAAGTGTAGTATGAGTACAACCGACCCCATGTACTCAATAAGTAACAAACCTAACCTTTGGTTGAAAGTAGTGACGAGCTGGAACAAAGGTCGGGTCCAACACCAACAGTCCATAACAACGTAAAGCAAGTAATAAAAGAAGTAACTCAGAGATAGAATGCTCAGCTTAATCATGATTTCTGAAAATAGTTCTGCCTTTCAAGTATATTAGTGAAAACCCAAGTTGTTTACCGAAGTTACAAAAAAATATGAGTAAGTTTGAAAATAGAAATTATTCCCAAAAATCCTTTCAATAAAAGATAAGATAATCCATTTTCCTTTCCAGATAGCAAGTGTAAAATACATCTCTATGCCCATATGTCAACATGTGTGAGAAGTCATGAATTACGTGATATCGTACAACATGAGAAAAAAATACATCTCTATGCATGTATGTCATGTGTGCATGTCAACGCAATGTATCTCAGAGATGAACTCATGTACTGACACTCTCAGAGTACTCAATCTCACTGTCTCATGCTTTCCACTCATCATGCTCAATCACTCAGTACTGTATATGGCCAATCCGGCCCAGGGAAGATCCATCCCGAAATATAAATCAACCGCACTCGCTGGGGGTGTGTGCAGACTTCGGAGGAGCTCCTTCAGCCCAAGCGCTATCATAAATCAGTATAACCGCTGCGGCGTGCAGCTCGATCCCATAAATGTCACTCATAGTTAAGCCCTCGGCCTCACTCAGTCATCAATCTCTCCAGTCTCTCTCACGGGCTCACTATGTCAATCACACTAGCCCAAAAATAATGATATGATGCATCAATAAATAACAACAGAGACTGAGATATGATGTGAAATGAATGAATATGATTGAGTATGAAATATAAATGAAATAAGTAAGATAACAGCAAGAAACGACCACTATGGTTCCCAACAGTACCGGCATAAAGCCTAGACATGATTTCTAACATGGATCACAGCTCAATAGCTCAAGAACGTAGAAATTTCATGGTTACAGGTAAGATCAGGTAACTACACAATACTACAAAAATAACGGAGTCACAATTCACACGGTGCACGCCCACACGCCCTTCACCTAGCATGTGCGTCACCTCAAAACCAATCACATAGCAGGTAATTCGGGGTGTCATACCCTCAGCACCAAGTTTAGAAGTGTTACTTACCTCGAGCAAGCCAATTCCATTACCGAGCGAGCCAAGCGATGCTCCAAAAATGCCATCTCACGCGTACCGACCTCCGAACGGCTCAATATTAGCCAAAAACAACTCAAATACATAAAATAATGCCAAAGGGTACAAACCCATCGATAAAATATTGAATCTTTAATCAAAAGCCCAAAATCATCAAAAAATCTAACCCGGGCCCGTATCTCAGAACATAACAAAACTCACAAAATCCGACAACCCATTCAATTACAAGTCCAACCATACTAGTTTCACTCAAATCCGACTCCAAATCGATGTTCAAAACGCAAAAATTCACATTATTAAACTTTAGGCTAAAACCCCCAATTTCTCTTTAAAATTCATCAACCAATTGCCAAAAATGAAGATAGATTCATGAAATAAGATCGAAACTAAGTGTAGAATACTTACCCTAATCCCTGTGACGAAACATGCTCCAAAAATTGCCTCAATCCGAGTCTCACGTCACAAAATATGAAGAAAGACTCAAAACCACGATTTTATAGCTTCTGCCCAGCATTTTTGCATATGCGGCCCAAATTTCCGCTTCTGCGAACACTCACTTGCGGCAAACTATTCGCTGCTGCGAATAAACCAACTTAGTAGCCATCTCTTCTGCGGAACATTACTTCGCACCTGCGAGCACGCAGGTGCGGTTCTACCATCGCACATGCACCAAACCTCGCTCTTGTGCTCCAAGGCACCGCTTCCGCAGGTGCGGTCCATTTATCGCATCTGCGGAGACCTTCTCCCAGTTCCTCTTCTGCTCCTGCGACTCTTCTGCCCCTTTTGCGGCTCTGCACCTGTGCCCATAGCTCCGCAGGTGCGGTGACACCAGAACCAGCAGCAACCAGCAATAAAATCATAAAGAAAAATGATCCGAAATCAATCTGAAACACACCCGAGCCACTCCGGACCCCGTCAAAATATATCCGCAAGTCCTATAACATAATACGCACCTACTCGAGGCCTCAACTCATACCTAATAACATCGAAACGATGAATCGCATCTCAATTCGAACTTGATGAACTTTGAACTTTTCAACTTACATAACGAAGCTAATCCAATTCTCGAAACCACAATCCAAATCCGGTATCAAAATATCCACTCCCGGTCAAACTTTCCTAAAATCCAACTTTCGTCATTTCAAGCCAAATTCAACTACGGACCTCCAAATCACAATCTGGACACGCTCCTAAGACCAAAATCACTAAACGGAGCTAACAGAACTATCAAAACTCCAATCCAAGGTCAAATACTAAAACATCAAACTTGGTCAACTCTTCCAATTAAAAGCTTCCTAGTTGAGAATCATTCTCCCAAATCATTTTCGAATAACATGCAAAACCAGGACCGGCGATTCACATAAGTCATAATACATCATATGGAGCTAATCATGCACATAGGCTACCGAGCGAAGTTCAATTGCTCAAAACGACCGGTCGGGTCGTTACATCATTACATTGCTATGACATAATTGCACGCTTTCCCGCATATTATATTGGATCTGCGAACTAATTCCTTTTTTTCCAGTATAATACATTGGACATTCAAAACTTCCTTTATTCTTTTCATATTCACTTTTTACAATTATGATATATGCTTCATTATATTGTATTGTATTATTATAAAATAGCGAAATTCTTTTTTATTTATTATAACTTGTAATTTCTGATAATTTGATACTCTCTTTTTATTTTTATATGGCAGATTTGATAATGTTTGTTCATTTCTAATCAAGTATTTTTTGCGGGATTTTCAAGCGACATGTGCTAGAGATTTAGAATTTTATGTTGTGTCTTTCTATTTTTTAAATTTTATCTATAATATGGTGGATTTCATGCCTTTTGTTCATTCTATTCCAGTACAATAAGTTGGATTTATTATTTCTCATAATTTTTTCATTCTTTTTTATTTTCTTTTCTTTAAAATGTTTTTGGTCCCGGTATATTACTCTAGAAATATGACTTCTGGAGGGTTGCAATTTAGTACATTATAAAGGAGAAGTGTAAAATAACGGAGTTAGTTTTTTATTTCTCATAACCCATTATGGCTGATAATTCTCCACTCTATTTTTTTTATATGCTTGATTTGATGATGTATGTTCATTTGTAAGCCAGTAAATTTTGCTGGATTTTCAAGAAATATGTTTTTTTTCCGCTGGAGTTCTTATTTTCACATATTATGTGATGCACATTGCTTTGTATTACGTAATAAATATGGCATTTTATGACGTAATCATTACATCTATTACGTTATAGAGTTGCCTATATGTCACGACCTAAAACCCGACCTATCGTGATGGCGCCTATCATAGTACTAGGTAAGCCGACACCTCCCACATACTAACACTTTTAAATGAAAAATAAGAATAATACAGGTTTAAATCATCAAACTCTCAAAACTGGATAGAAGGCCAAAACCCAATACAGTAATTCCCAACATCGGGGTGTCACAGAGTACATGAGCGTCTATACAACACAAGTTTAGAAATACTTTCTATAAAAGACTAAAACTATGTATATAAAGCGGAAAGATAAGGTAGGAGAGACAGGGTCTAAGAACGCCGGACAGCTACCTTGGAATCTCCAACGATCAAGGTGCACAAAGAACTCAACACCCATCGTGACCAGAAGCACCTGGATCTGTAAACGAAGTGCAGGGTGTAGCGTGAGTACAACCAACTAAGTAAGTAGAAGACTAAATAATGGACTGAAAGTAGTGACGAGCTTCATGGATATAATTCAATTACATAATTTTCAATATAGAAAGATAGGCATGCTTTCAAGTTCAATAGTTAAACTCAGTGCAAGTAAGATAGATCAATTTTGAATGATATGAGGAATACGACCTCTCTATATCTACATGCCAATGTACACACTGTATGTAATGCACCACACTAGAAGCTTCGTGCACTCACACTTTCGGAATACTCAATCACTCAGTACTATATATGGACAATCCATCCCAAGGAAGATCCATCCCAAATATATATGTATCGACTGACAGTCAGTCAATCAGTACTATATAAGGCTAATCTAGCACAGGAAAAATCCATCCCTAAATATAAATCATTCGGGCAAGATCCATGCCTAGGGAAGACCCATCCCTCAATATAAAACCACTACGCTCACTGTGGGTGTGCAGACTCCGAAGGGGTTCCTTCAGCCCAAGCACTATAACAAGCCAGTCATGGCACAAATCAATAAAATATGTTGCGACGTGCAGCCCGATCCTATAATATCCTCACAAAAAAAGGGCCTTCGGCATTAATCAGTCATCAACCTCTCCAGTCTCTCGGGCTCTCAGTAATCATGATAATCAGCCCAAACAGCAATGATATGATGTATCAATAATGAACATTAGACACTGAGATGTAATATGCAAGAAAAACTATGACTGAGTACAAAACAACAATTTAGCAGATAATTCAACATGTACACGACCTATGTGATTTCTAACATGATTTACAGTTCATTTTCTATAACACATGAATAATATACGGATAACAAAAGATTTTGCAACTATTAAGTTCCATGGAATTGACAAGGTATAATTCCTACGGTGCACGCCTACATGCCCGTCACCTAGCATGTGCGTCACCTCCAAAACTAATCATATGACACATATTACGGGGTTTCATACCCTTAGAACAAAATTTAGAACTGTTAGTTACCTCAAACCATGATAATCCCTACTCCAACATGCTCTTGCCTCATGAGTCGGCCTCCAAATGCCTTGAATCTAGTCATAAACAGTTCGATACAATCAACACGGGCTGAAGGAATCAATTCTATAAGAAAATACTAAGTTATTAATCAAAAGTCAAAAATCGGCTCTAAAGCCGGCCCCCGGGCCCACGTCTCGAAATCCGATAAAAGTCACAAAACCTGAAAGCTCATTCAACCACGAGTCCAACCATACCAAATTTGCCAAAAACCGATACGAAATCGCCACCCAAATTGCCAAATTCAACTCTTCAAATCCCTAGCCTCAAAGCCCCAAATTAACCCTTAAAACCACACAATCTAGGTGGAAAAATCAATGGAGAAGCAATATTATCAAACAAAAATGAGCACAAGTGAGTTACCTCAAGAAACACCTCGAAAATCCTCTCAGAAATTGCCCAATCCCGAGCCTGAAATGTTTAAAATGGTGAAAAACACAGAACCCTTGTTATTAATACACTGCCCAGGCCTTCTCGCACCTGCGGCCACTTACCCACTTCTGCGCTGTTGCAGAAGTGACCCTTTTCTCGCTTTTGCGGTTTCCTCCGCTCCTACGGTCCATGATTTCGCTCCTTTGGAGTCGCTTCTGCGGACCCAACTCCCACATCCATTTCCGCTTTTGTGCTCCAATCGCCGCATCTGCGGCCATGCAGGTGCGGTAATTCCCTCTCACCTGCGACCACTGCACACTCTACTCCAAAATCGCAGTTGCGCAACACAGTTCGCACCTACGACCAATGTTCCGCATGTGCAATTGCACCAGAAGGCTTCAGCTATAACAGTCTTTCAAACTCTAATTTTGTTCCGAAAACTATCCGAACTCCACCCGAGGCCCCCGGGACCTCAACCAAACATACCATGAAGTCCTAAAACACGATACAAACTTAGTCGAGCCTTCAAATCACATCCAAAACATGAATCACACCCCAATTCAAGCGTAATGGAACTAAGGAAATCAAATTTTTACCAACGATGCCGAAACCTATCAAATCACGTCCGATTGACCCCAAATTTTACACACAAGTCATAAAATGAAACCACAGACCTACTTCAACTCCCGGAACTCCAATCCGAGCAAGGTAACCACAAAGTCCGCGCTCGGTCAAACTTTCAAATTTCCAATTTCTGCCATTTTAAGCCTAATTCAACTATAGGCCTCAAATTCAAAATCCGGACACGCTCATATGTCCAAAATTACCCCAACGGAGCTAACGGAATCATCAAAACTCAATTTTGGAATCGTCTACACATAAGTCCATATCCGGTCAACCTTTTCAACTTAAGTTTTCATCCTTGAGACTAAGTGTCTCAATTTATTCCGAAACCTCACCGGACCCGAACTAACTACCCCGATAAGTCACATAGCAGTTATAAAGTACAAAATGAGGAGTAAATGAGGGAACGAGGCTACAACTCTCAAAACGACTAGCCGGGTCATTACAGTATAATATTTCATCATTACTCCTATGACATTAGCGCGATGCAAATTGCTTTAGCTCCAGTAGTATTTACAGTGTCTCCCATGAACAAAAGTGATGACTTCCAAATTAATTTACTGGATCATTTTGTTACTATTATTTACATAAGTATGATTACAGTTATTATAATATATGGTATATTACACTGGACATTCAAATTTCCCTTATATCTTTCATTTACACTACAGATGTTTTTTCGCCTATATAAGTACACTATGGCTTGTGAATTTATTCACTCAAACACATCTATTTTCAGTTGATAAAAACAAAAGAGAGAAAAATGGATGCTGTCATCAGAAATATCATTGATGAAATCAAGCAATATATCATAGAAGCATTTGAGTTGAAACTCGATGAGTTCATAGAAAAGTTGTCACGACCCCAATTTCCCTCTGTAGGATGTCGTGACAGCACCTAGTCTCTACGACTAGGTAAGCCTATCACTTACTAAATTAATAGCAAAATTTAACCAACAACTATGAATTTCGATATGGAAATTTTCATACAAGCTAACAACCCCAAAACCGGTAGTACAAGTCATTAACTCTTCTGAGTTTGCTAGAAAAATCCCTAAATACAACTATTTCATAATAGAAATAAACAGTACATGAACAATATCAGAAGGTGACTCTGAGGCCTACGAACATGACGACAGGTTTACCTTAAGTCTCCACAGCAAAACCCGAGCAGCTAGCTATTGATCAACCAACTCCGAAATAGCTGGATCTGCACAAAAATGTGCAGAAAGCGTAGCATGAGTATACCACACCGGTACCCAGTACGTATCAAGACTAACCTCAGTGGAGTATTGACGAGGGATAGTCAAGACACCTACTGGACTAAATAATCTGAACAAGTATGAAGGTGAACTAACGGGGAAACAATGTTAGTATAAAGTTAATCATGGTATGGAAGACAAAACAATACTCGCAATGAAACACTAGAAACAACAATTAGCAATAAGAAGCAAACAGATATTAATGGTGTAGAGTAAGCTGGAAATATTCGAAGTGCGATGAAACCAAATAAAGGAAAACAAGTAACAACTAAACAAGAACAACCACTTTTACACTAGATCTATTAGGGAATTTCCACGAGGTACCAAACCTCATAATCACAAATAATGGGTCTCAATTCTTGAACCCTAATCACTTGGCCTCTTGTGCCCACGTTACAAATTCATAACCGCACAGACCACTCATATGCCAACAATAACAATGACTCATGACTGCACGGACAACTCACGTGCCAACAGGATAACTCTCACATAGAAGGCAAGTACACAGGAGTACATGTAAATGGTCAATAACATCAAGATTCATTTTCTTAACCGATATGGATGATTTGTTTACGGTATGCTTGTGCAAGTGTTCTACCACAATTCATGTAAACGAGTAAGAGTAGAGATAATGAAGGGCACATCAGAAACGATCAACAAGAAATGTACACGGCATAACTCACACAGGGTAGGCACACCACTACATAAATAACAACAATAACAATGCCCCTAGGCCATCACAAGGCATCACAAATCATTCTGTGATATAACCCACATGTGCAATAATAAAGTAAATGCTCGCCTTGTCTTGCCGCACGCGCATAATAATGTTCCCACCTTGTCTCGCTACATGTGCAAATATCAATAGTAACATTAACACGGACAACTCACGTGCGAACACCCCGATAACCCTCTCAACAATACCACGTGTTCCAAAACATAATAACACAATAAAATTACTTTCACAACATGTGCCCATATACCACAACATTTCCTCAAAACAGTTTCAATGCCACAACCACACATAGCCCCCGGCTTAACAAAACTGGTACAATAACAACAACAACACTAACACGATAATATGACAAGTAAATGACCTCAAGAATTTCAAAACACAAAGAAAAGGACGAACGAGCTCACAATGAAAGAGACAACAAAGAATAATGGTTTCAACAAGAATAGATCGACAAAGGGATAGATAGTGTGCGACATTGATTTCAACATAAGTACAACTTGATGGTAAGAGAGATAGCATGAATCAATGATTCTAAATAAGGATAAGTCAACAATAAAAGTGATAACAAAACTTCAATTAAGGTTGAGCAATTACGGAAAACATACTAATAAATTCAATTAAGGATAAGCAATTACGGAAAGATAACAATAACTTCAATTAATGATAAGCAATTACGGAAAGAATAATAATAACTTCAATTAAGGATAAGCAATTACGGAAATGATAATAATAAGTTCAACTAAGGATAAGCAATTACAGAAAAGATAGCATGGCAATAAAAGAGGCAACATCTTCAATTAAGGTACATAAGCGTTTAATTGGCAACAAGGGTAAAACATGAATCAATTAGTTCCAAATAAGAGGGTAAATTTAGTAAATGGGGGATTTAACATGCTAAAACAACTTCACATCCAATGAACATAAGAACCTAAGAGCCCTTAACGATCAAATTTCCATAAATAAGCCCGAGTATGTACTCGTCACCTTGTGTACACGACCTTCACATGACACAATTAGCACAAAAGACTCAAATCCTAAGGGGTAGTTTCCCCCACACAAAGTTAGGCAAGATACTTACCTCAATGAAGCTAGATTGTTACTCTAAAATGACCTTCTCGAGTGAAACAACCTCTGGACGGCTAAAATCTAGCCAAAATAACTTCAAATCATAAGTAAAACTCATGGGAAATGATTCCAGATAATAAAGTCAAGCCCGGACGCGCACCTCGGAACCTGACAAAAATTACAAAATATAAATACCCATTCAATCACGAGTCCAACCATACAATTTTCATCCAATTCCGACTCCAAATCGATGTTCAAAACCCAATTATTCTCTTTAGAAAAGTTTTTGATAAAACCCCCCAATTCTTCAATCAAAACATGGATTAATTCCAAAATGAACTTATGTAACCATATTAAAATACAAAAATTATAGTTATATACTGACCCACGTGATAAGACGAGAAGAACGCCGCAAAAAGCACCTCAATCGGAGATCGAGAACTCAAGATATGCTCAAAATACTAAATAAATGCAGACTGGTTTTTTTAATACACAGGGAATTTCGCTTCTGCGCCGAAAACTCCGCACCTGCGGTCTGCCAGCTGTTATTGTCGCATTTGCGGACCATATTTTGCATCTGCAAGGTCACATATACGGACCCAACTTCGCATCTGCGAAGCACCAACACTAGATCTCTTCGGTGACACTAAAATGAGTATAACTCGCTCATACGATGTCCAAAGTCGGTGATTCTTTTTTGCTATGGCTCCGTAATTACGATACGGATCTAATGATTCAATCAAAAAAGAAAATGGAGCTCATTTTCTTATGTGGTACCATTTATTCTTGAATAAATAACGTCAAAACATCAAAAACGAAACTCACCCGAGCCCCGCGAGACCCGTCCGAGCATACCAATAAGTCCAAAACATAACTCGGACCTGATCGAGTCCTCAAATCACATCAAAACTACAAATCGTACCTCAAATCGAACTTAATGAACTTATGAACTTTCAACTTCTACAACACGCGCTGAAACATATCAAATCAACCCAGAATGACGTCAAATTTTGCATGCAAGTCTCAAATGACATAATGGAGCTAATCTAACTCTCGTAATCTGCATCCGAGACCCATATCAACAAAGTCAACTCCCGGTCAAATCTCTTAACTTTCCAAAACTTCAACTTTTCAATTTTTGCCAAAATGCTTCAAATTATCCTACGGTCCTCCAAATCCGAATTCGGACGCACACCTAGCTCCAAAATCACCATACGAAGCTAATGGAATCATCAAAATGCTATTTCGGCGTCGTCTACACAAAAGTCAAACTTCGGTCAACTCTTACCATTTAAGCTTCTAAAACAAGAATCCTTCTTCCAAATTTATCCTTAATCATCCGAAACACAAACTCGACCACACACTCTAGTCATAGTACATAATATGAAGCTGCTCGAGACCTTAAGCCGCTGAACGGGACACTAATTCTTAAAATGACCGGACGGGTCATTATATTCTCCCCCTCTTAAATAAGCGTGCATCCTCGAACTTGCCAAGAATCATTCCGAAGTCATCAATCACTAAATGAACTTACCATACATACACCCACGGGTGACCCCTTGTCACCCAAATCCAGGTAAGCCCGATAATACCACCTCAACTGAAGATTTTTCCTTCCACCAATAACAATAGGCCTTTGAACCATATTTCTCATCATCTGATCGTTTTCAAAAGACCCGATTCCTACATCAACACATAATCCTCAACCAGCTGCCATAATCTATGCCTACACTCACCATATACAAATACACGATGTAACACACTACACATATGTCCATAACAACATCTATGATCATAATAGCGGTCCATACTCAAACCCAACACCGACAATTAACTTCATACCGAATAGAACTCTGCTCCAAACCTCCCTAACACCGACAACGATGCAAGAAACACAAAGATTCCATGACTATTCACTCAAATCAACAAGTCACACCCAACACCACTTGAGCACACACCTCGCAAGCTAAAACCCAATAAGCAAGCACGAATATGACTAAATATACGAGGGAACACAAGAAAGGACTATCAAACAATCCCGACATGCACAACTCGCTCTCAGTAGCATACTACGAAATAATTCCACAAGGGAGAATCAAAGTATATGAACAAATCACAAGGATCTCATCTAATATAACTTCACCGTGGCACGCAGCCCGGTCCAGACATAACGAACCTTATGAAAATGCGAGGATCTCATCATCATCTCTGAATCACAAGTATATTACACATCATACCAACCGAAACCTTGTACTAATTCAATTTTCGCTAGTAAGGTCATAACACATGCTAAACTCCCACACCGTTAGAGCATCTAATTCACAAATCGTAACCAACCACCCAGAAATCACATCAAAACCTACTGTAATGGGTAATAGAAAGTCATTCCTAGTCTCAAAGCTCTCAACAATGAATGAAACAAAACATTAGACATGGGCTACCACTATAGAATCTCCCAATAGCTATAAATTAATAAGCAGAGTAAAAATCACGAAACTCACCCATATGTGAAGCAACATAAGAGGACTCACCCCGATAAGTAGAACCGAAAAAAAATACGAATGATGTTCCTCTATAACAAATTGAAATTATACATGTAGACATCATTTGGTATAGCAGCCTTAGCCCTATTGTAGAAAGAACATCAACGGGCCATGACTCCCCCTCTTGGGCGCCCTCTACCTGCCTGACCTGCACCCCAAGCTTGCGGTGAAGGGATATCAGCAACTGGAGTAGAAATCATAGCCCGAATACCCCGTTGTGACACATATGCCCGGAGTCTGGTACCATCTCTCACCATGTGACTGGTATCTCCACACTCAAAGCAACCTCTCCACTAGCGTGGCTGTGGAAGCTGTCCGGCACGGGCACTCTGAGACCCATGGATATCTGAAGCACCGCGCGAAGCCTGAAGTTAAAACTGAACTGAATGATCCACAAAATATCTACCATGGTGTACCCTGCCTCCAAAATAAGGACTAGAAAATCCTCCCCGTCTGCGAGGCCTCTTAGCCTCCATGTCCTCTCTCTCCTGACCACGCACGTCCTATCCCTCCTGGTACCGTATGCCTTCTAATTGGCGAGCGATCTCTACCACCTGCTGAAATAGAACATCCGTCTCCAACTCCCAAGCCATGCTGAACCAGATATCATGACTGAGCCCCTCAATGAACCTACAGATTCGCTCCCTGATTGTAGAAACCAAAGCAGGTGCATGTCTGGACAAATCTCAAACTCCGCGTGCCATGCATCCCGAAGGGTCCGAGGGACAAACTCTCTCAAGAACATCTATGAAAACTGAGTCCATGAAAGTGAAGGAACATCTGTGAAAACTGATCCCATGTGAGTGAAGCTGCCTTGGCCGGGCTACCCAACACATATGTTCGCCACCACTGATATGCTGCTCCCTTAAGCTGGAACGTAGTAAAATCAACCCCACTCATTTCCATAATACCCATAGTGCAGAGATTACGGTGGCACTCCTCTAGGAAACCATGTGCATCCTCTTAAGCCAAACCACGGAAGGTAGGAGGGTAATACTTCTTGAACATCGCAAGTCTAAGTTGTTCTTCCTCATATGTTGCTGCCCTAATCACAGACTGAACTGGAACAACTGGCTGTGTCAGCACCACACCTAGAACCTGAGCAATGCGAGTCCACTGCTCTAATGTGCGGGCGGCGGGAGTCTTAGCTCCTCCCCTGGTCTGTGAAGTAGCTAGTGCAACCGGAATCAACCCCGCCTGAGCAAATGCACCAAACATGCTTAGGAACTGTGCTAAGGTCTCCTAAAGTCCGGGGGAAACAAAAGGAGCTACTATGTCACGCCTCAAACTCGGGGAGTGCGACCGATGCTCAACCGAAAGAACCCGGCCGAGAATGCCTGTTAGATTTCCTTCTACCCAAACTCATCCATGAATAAAGAGGAGATGTACTCCATTAATCAAACACTGAAAATGTTTTATTAACAACTTCCTTTTCATTCCCATTAGTAGCTTCATTCATAATTTCCAAAATATTATGAGTTTATAGAATTAATGAAAAATATGATTTCCAAATACCAACATTTCTAGTTCAATTCCCAACATCAAACACAACCCACAACCTGTCTACGGAGCCTCTAAGTACAATAGAAGAGTAATATGGAAATGCCGGCAACAAGGCCCCGGCTATACCTCGAAACACGGTACTTGAGAAACAAAAGATACATGACCCCGAAATGAAGTGGGGCTCACCAAATCAGCTAAAAGGAGTGTACTCCTATCACTGATCAATACTGCCTGCTGTAGAACCACCCGCATCTATTAAAGATGCAGCGCCCGACAAAAGGGACGTTAGTACTGTCGAATAGCACTAGTATGTATAGCTAAAAGTCCTCTTTCAAAATAGAATGCCCATATAAGAAAAGGCAACACATAGAAATAGCAAGTCACAATCAACAATATTCAAATATCCAGTTAAAACATAATAATTTCCAAAATATGAAGATAACATTGTGAAGTGATAATCAAAATATGATGATAATATTATTTTTTGGTTGGAAGATCATTAGCACCGATAAACCACTGTCTTTGTTAGCACGGAGTCCGATCACGCCCGATCGGCTAGGCCATCTCCCCACGAACATTGTGGTTAGACATGTGATGCGAAAGAAAGTTATTACCAAGTATAGTACCACCATATGCGCAATATGGCGTCCGATCTCCACCCGATCAGCTAGTTCGCCTTCCCACATATGCCGTGTGGGTTGACTTTTCCAATCCATAATTGTTACCAATTTCATCCCAATTAAGGGGAATAATATCAAAATTTCTCCAATATTTTAATTTTATCCCAAATAAGGGGAATAATCACAATCCACCCCTACACCGTCACGTGTAGTTTCAAGTGTGGGCCTTATGACCCACCCTTCCTCGTTTTTTGCTAATGATGCTATCAAAAATATATTTTTTGATTTAATTTGCACAGAGAGGTAGCATAAATACAATTGTACTCAACTCGACATCTTTAACATTGTATAAATTCTCATTAGTATTTCCAGTCATTCACAACGATAATATTTCCTTAATGAACTTATGAATAAACAACATCAAAACTACAAATCATACCTCAAATCGAATTTAATGAACTTATGAACTCTCAACTTCTACAACTCGCGCTGAAACGTATCAAATCAACCCGGAATGACGTCAAATTTTTCATGCAAGTCTCAAATGATATAACAGAGCTAATCCAACTCTCAGAATCTCAATTCGAGTCTCATATCAACAAAGTCAAACCTCTTAACCTTCCAAAATTTTAACTTTCCAATTTTTGCCAAAATACTTTAAATTATCCTATGGCCGTTCAAATCCAAATTCAGATGCACGCCTAAGTCCAAAATCACCATACGAAGCTATTGGAATCATCAAAATACCATTTCGGAGTCGTCTACACAAAAGTCAAACTCTGGTCAACTCTTAATGTTTAAACTTCTAAAATAAGAATCTTTCTTCCAAATTGATCCCGAATCATCTGAAATGCAAACTCAACCACACACGCTAGCCATAGTACATAATCCGAAATAGGAGAGGGATTTAGAAGTAATCAACAACAAGCTGGACATGCTGGCCAGAGATGGCTCCTATGGTAGTTCTGGAGATGCAGTCGCTCGTCCGTCTGACAGTGATGACAACGTCGATGGAATGGATGACTAGTTTTTTTTTTGTATAATCCTTTTCTTTAAAGAGTTATTATGTTATTTTTAGTTTTAAGTATTTTGTATATGTATTTTTATTTTTTGTTAATTAACTTAGTGAAATATTATATGTTTTTATTTTAATATTTTTGTGCGTTATTTTTTTATATTAATTCTCTTCAAACTCAAAAATTAACAAAAAGAAAAACATAATTGCAGAAAATAATAAAAAACTTAATAATAATATCGTAATGCGTAAAATAAAGAAATGGATATTCGTATAAAATTTATAATAAATATAAAAAACATTAAATGTTATATATATTTTGTCATAAAAGAGTTGAAAATTAGTTATGGATAATTTAATTTTAATATGTAAAACTTAGAAACTTCCAGTTGTAACGACTCGGTTGGTCATTTTGAGAAATGTAGCCTCGTTCCCCCATTTACTGATCATTTTATACTTAATAGTTGCTATGTGGCTTGTCGGGGTAGTGGGTTCGGGTCCGGAGAGGTTTCAGAATGAATTGAGACACTTAGTCTCAAGGTTAGAAGCTTAAGTTGAAAAGGTTGATCAGATGTTGACTTGTTTGAGAATGGCTCCGGAATTGAGTTTTGAAGGTTTTGTTAGCTCCGTTGGGTGATTTTAGACTTAGGAGCGTGTCCGGATAGTGATTTGGAGGTCCGTAGTTTAATTAGGCTTGAAATGGCGAAAGTTGGAAATTTAGAAGTTTGACCGATGGTTGACTTTGTGATTATCGGGCTCGGATTGGGGTTTTGGGAGTTAGAGTAGGTACGTTGTGTCATTAGTGACTTGTGTGCAAAATTTGAGGTCAATCAGACGTGATTTGATAGGTTTCGACATCGAATGTAGAAGTTAGAAGTTCATCAGGCTTTAATCGATGCGCGATTCGTGGTTTTAGCATTGTTTGACATGATTTGAAGGCTCGACTAAGTATGTATCATGTTTTAGGACTTGTTGGTATATTTGGTTGAGGTCCTGGGGGCCTCGGGTGGAGTTCGGATGGTTAACGGATGAAAAATTGGATTAAGTTTTATGCTGGTGCTTCAGGTCTGGTGTCATCGCACCTGCGGTGGGTTTGGCTGCAGGTGCGGAGCCACATAAGAAGCTAAGCTTGCGCAGCTGTGAAGAGGAGGAAGGTCTCTAGGGGTCACAGGCACAGAAGAGGTTCTGCATATGCGGATGTGCATCTGTGCGAGGTCAACCGCAGAAACGGATTTGGAGAGGCAACAGGGGCGTCGCAGGAGCGAAGGAAGGTTTGCATATGCGGTCCCGCAGGTGCAAGAGGTCGCTAGTTAAGTGGGTTTCACTGAAGCGTGGATTTCTCCACAAAAGCGGATGCGCAGGTGTGAGCCCCAAGCTCCGCAGGTGTGGAAATTCCTGGGGAGTGCTAAATTTGAGCGTTTCCGAGATTCTATCATTTTTGGACTTTGCAAACTCTGTCTAAGGAGATATTGAATGGATTCTTGAGGTAAGTCTTGTGGTTATTTTTATTCAATAACTATGGTTCCTCATTCAATTTCCCACCTAGTTTGTGTGTTTTTGAGGTGTAATTTTGGGAGTTTGAGGCTAAGGATTTGGAGAGTTTAATTTGGGAATTTGAGTGACGATTTGGTGTCGGATTTTGGAAAATTTGGAATGGTTGGACTCGTGGTTGAATGGGCTTCAGGATTTTGTAACTTTTATTAGATTTCGATATGTGGGCCCAGGGGCCAACTTTTTATTAAGAACTTAGTATTTTCATATGGAATTGATTCCTATAGCTTGAGTTGATTGTATCAAATTGTTTATGGCTAGATTCGAGGCGTTCGGAGGCCGATTCGAGAGGAAAGGGCTTGCTAGCAGAGTGATTCAATTTGCTTGGGGTAAGTACCATATTTAAACTCGATTGATGCACCAGTTGCCTGAATTGTGGTAATAGCCACATGCTTTTGGGTGCGTACATGCGTGGGGATGATCCCATGTGCAGGCACCGGGATTGTATATTCATGTTTGGGTTATGCTCGGGCTCTTATAAGCCCAGAAATGACTGTGGAACTTCAAGCTTTGGTGTCTAACATGTTGTATCAGGTTATGTGATCTAGTTGAGACATGATGAGGCCACTAAGAGGTTTAATCCCTGAACGAATTTGATAAATGCTTTTCATTGATGAAATTGCCGGTTTGGACTATGATAGCACATTTTGCACATGCCTACACTTTAGCATGTTATTTACACCAGTCCATGGACATGAGAATCTTATTTCATTTATATTATACCTATATACTTGCTTTATTGCTTCTATAAGATATTTTGGACTGGGCTTGCGGCTATGTCGGGCAGATTATTTTATTGGCACGTGAGTTATCCGTGCAGATCCATGTATTGATATTATTAGCACGTGAGTTGTCCGTGCAACACGTGAGTTATCCGTGCAGCACGTGAGTTGTCCATGCGAATCCATATATTGATCTTATTAACACGTGAGTTTTTCGTGTCGCACGTGAGTTGTCCGTGTAGGTTCTATGGTTACCGCTTTGATATTATTTGAACTGTATTTAGCCGTGCAGTGTGTGGAACTTGTATTTTCTTGATCATTTATCTGATTTACTTGTATCTTTCCTCTACATGCTATAATATTATTGAGCAGGTTATTTGATAAATAGTGCACATGCACACATGGGTGTTCTTCTCATGAAGCCTTATGAGTTAGCATTAAAATTTATGATGTGTTGGTCTAAAAGGACAGAATTGCACTGATTTAACTAGTGACCTCAATAAATTAAGCTTCTCTTACCTTGCCATGAATATCTTCCTAATTATGGTTAGTTGTACTCACACTACACCCTGCACCTCGTGTGCAGATCCATGCATTTTCGGACATGGCAGCTGTTGATCGTGTTGTCTTACCCGTTCGGAGATCATCGAGGTAGCTGATTGAGCGTCCGCAAACCCTGACTCTCTTTTCCCCTATCTTTAAGTCTTATTTATTTATCCCCAATTCCTAGACTATGTATCAGACTATGTCATTTCATATAGATGCTCATGTAATCGGTGACACCCAGGTTTTGAGTATTTTCTGTATTTAGTTGCGACGTTTCATCTAGTTTTATGAGATTTCCATTGATTTAAACCTATTTCTAGCATGTTTTGCTTTTGAAAATATTTGGATATGTGAGTTGTCGGCTTTTCTAGTATCATGATAGGCGCCATCACGACATGTCAAGTTTTGGGCCGTGACAAATTGGTATCAGAGCCTAGGTTACATATGTCTATCGAGTTATGAGCAGGTTTAGTAGAGTCTTGCAAATCGATTCCGAGACGTATGTACTTATCTTCGAGTGGCTGTCGAACCCTTATGAAAGCTTCACATTCTTGTATTTTTGTCCTGCGAATTTGTTGATTCTGGGAGGCTGTTATTCTATTCTCTTACATATGGTGAGGACACGTACTACCGGTCAGGACGGATATCCACTAGTACTATCGGCTAGGGCGACGAGAGGCCGGGGTCGCGGTAGGGGCAGAGGTGCAACTCGTACAACAGCTAGAGCAGCACCTGTAGATCAACCAGTTGCTCCAGCTTTGGAGCAAATACTAAATATGGTTGAGCCAGTGGGGCCAGCTCAGGCACCAGCTGTGCCCATTGTGATTCCAGGCCTTCAGGAGGCTTTGGCTCAGATTTTGACTGTGTGCACTAACCTTCAGGCAGTTTCTGTTTAGATCACGCCAGCCACTTCTCAGGTCCGGGGAGGTACCCAAACTCTCGCTGCCCGTACTCCAGAGCAGGTGACGCAGGGACTTCATACACCAGGGGTACTACCAACCCAATCGGTTGCATATGCCCAGGCCCAGGTGGGTCCCGTTATGAGTGATGATGAGCAGAAGAGACTAGAGTGATCTAGGAGACTCCAACCTCCATCATTCAGTGGGGCTGAGTCAAAGGATGCCTAGGACTTCTTGGATAGGTGCTAGTGGATTCTTCGTACGACGGGTATTTTGGAGACCAGTGGGGTCTCATTTATTACTTTCCAGTTTACTGGGGTTGGATTTAGATGGTGGGAGGCCTATGAGAGGTGCAGGCCAGTCGGTGCAGTACCACTTTCATGGCATGAATTCTCCGTTCTCTTCTTGGAGAAGTTTGTGTCACAGACTTGGAGGGAGGAGCTACGCAGGTAAATCGAGCAGCTACGTCAGGAGGGCATGTCTGTGACCCAGTATGAGATGAGATTTTTAGAGCTGGATCGTCACGCAGTTTGGTTGGTTCCCACTGAGAGAGAGAGGATTGGGAGGTTCATTGACAGCCTCACCTATCGGTTGTATTTTGTTATGACTCGGGAGAGTGTCACAGGTGCTACGTTATACGAGGTGGTTGATATTGCTCGGCGGCTAGAGATGGTCCATAGTCAAGAGCGTGAGGAGAGGAAGGCCAAGAGGCCTCATGGTTTGGGTGATTTCAGCGGTGTCTCTTTTGGGGGTCAGTCCCACCACAGCAGGTGTCATCCTTATAGGCCCGCTCAGACGGCTTGTCCAACTCATCATGGTACATCAGCAAGCCACGATTATTACAATGCTGGCTCAGGTCAGTCTTCATTCAGTGCACTACCAGCATAGAGTTCTAACCATTCCTCGGGTTATCAGGAGCAGCCGCTCTGTCATTGGAGGGGTTATTTCGAGTGCGAAGACTTGAGTCATCTTAAGAGGGATTGCCCTAGATTGTTGAGTGGGGTTCCACAACAGAGTTATCGGCCGATGATACCAACACCAGTAGTTACACCACCCGCTCAGCCAGCTCGGGTGAGGCCTAAGTAGCTAGAGGTCACCCTAGAGGTGGAGGCCGATCAGGTGGCAGTCACTCTCGATTCTATGCTATTCCTACCAGGCCAGAAGCCGTTGCTTCAGATGCAGTGATCACAGGTATTATTTCAGTGTGCCACATAGATATTTCCACATTATTTGACCCTAGTTCCACTTATTCCTATGTATCCTCCTATTTTACTCGTTATTTGGCTCTACCCCGTGAGTCGTTAGTTTAACCTATTCAAGTCTCTACGCTGGTGGACGACACTATTGTTGTGGATCGTGTATGTTCGTCGTGTGTAGTGACTATTGGGGGATTGGAGACCAGAGTTGATCTCTTATTTCTTAGTATGGTTGATTTCGACGTGATCTTGGGTATGGATTAGTTGTCTCCATGTCAAGCTATTCTGGATTGTCATGGTAAGACCGTGATGTTGGCGATTCCGGGGTTGCCAAGGATCGAGTGGACAGGTTCTCTAGATTATGTTCCCAGCAGCGTGATTTCTTATTTGAAGACCCAATGGATGGTTGGGAAGGGGTGTTTGTCTTATTTGGCCTTTGTGAGAGATGTTGGTGCTGATACTCCTACAATTGATTCGATTCTGGTGGAGCAAGATATTCTGGATGTGCTTCCTGCAGACTTGCTGGGCATGCCACTTGACAGGGATATTGACTTTGGTATTGATTTGGTGCCGGGCACTCAGCCTATTTCTATTCCTCCGTATCGTATGGCACCAACGTAGTTGAAGGAATTGAAAGAGCAACATCAGGAACTTCTTGATAAGGGGTTTGTTAGGCCTAGTGTGTCGCCTTGGGGTGCACCGGTTCTATTTGTGAAGAAAAAGGATGGTACTATGCGGATGTGCATCGACTATAGGCAATTGAACTAAGTTACAATCAAGAATAAGTATCCTTCGACATGCATTGATGATCTATTTGACAAGCTTCAGAGAGCGAGGGTGTTCTTTAAGATTGATTTGAGGTTTGGGTATCACCTGTTGAAGATTCGGGACTCCGATATTCTAAAGACTGCATTCAGGACCCGTTATGGTCACTATGAGTTCCTTGTGATGTCTTTTGGGATGACCAACGCCCCAACAACATTCATGCATCTGATGAACAGTGTATTTCAGCCATATCTTGACTCATTTGTCATAGTATTCACTGATGATATCCTGACGTACTCACGTGGCAAGGAGGAGCATGCCCAACATTTGAGGATTGTATTACATCGGCTGAGGGAGGAGAAGCTTTATGCCAAGTTCTCCAAGTGTGAGTTTTGTCTTAGTTCGGTGGCGTTCTTCGGGCACGTGGTGTTCAGTGAGGGGATTAAGGTGGATCCAAATAAGATAGAGGCGGTTCAGAGTTGGCCCAGACCATCCTTGACTACTGAGATTCAGAGTTTTCTAGGCTTGGCCGGTTATTATCGTCGCTTCATGGATGGTTTCTCATCTATTGCAGCGCCTTTGACCAAATTGACCCAGAAGGCTGCTCCATTCAGGTGGTCAGATGAGTGTAAGGAGAGCTTTTAGAATCTCAAGAATGCCTTGACCACAGCTCCAGTTCTAGTTTTGCCTTAAGCTTCTAGCTCTTATATAGTATATTGTGATGCTTCTCAAATTTGTATTGGGTGTGTCTTGATGTAGGAGAGTACAGTGATTGCTTATGCTTCATGCCAGTTCAAGCCCTATGAGAAGAACTACCATGTTCATGATTTGGAGTTGGCAGCCATTGTTCATGCATTGAAGATCTAGAGGCATTATCTATACGTTGTGTCTTGTAAGGTATTTACGGATCATTGGAGTCTTCAACACTTGTTCAAACAAAAGGATCTAAATTTTAGATAGCGGAGATGGTGGGAGCTGTTAAAGGACTATGATATCACCATTCTGTATAACCAGTTCCTGAGATTAGATATTTCTGATCCCAGCCAGGTTCTAGCTTGCGTGGTTTCTCGGTCTTCCTTATATGATCGCATTAGAGAGCGCCATTATGATGATCCCCATTTTCTTGTCCTAAAGGACATGGTTCAGCATGGTGTTTCCAAGGACGTTACTATTTAGGATAATGGGGTGTTGAGGATGCAAGGTCGGATCTGTGTGCCTAATGTAGATGGGCTACGTGAATTGATTCTTAAGGGGGTCCATAGTTCGTGGTATTCCATCCATCTGGGTGCCGCAAAGATGTACCGGGACTTGAGGGAGCACTATTGGTGGAGGAGAATGGAGAAAGATATAGTAGCTCGGTACCTAAACTATCAATAGGTGAAGTATGAGCATCAGAGACCAGGCACATTATTTTAAAGGTTTGAGATACCGGACTGGAAGTGGGAGCGTATCACCATAGATTTTATAGTTGGGCTCCCATGGATTTCGAGGAAGTTTTATGCGATTCGGGTGATTGTGGATTGGCTGACCAAGTCTGCGCACTTCATTCCAGTTGGGACTATTTATTCTTCGGAGCAGTTGGCTGAGATTTACAACCCCGAGATTGTTTGCCTTCACGGCAGTGTCCATCATTTCAGATCGGGGCACACAGTTTACATCGAAGTTTTGGAGAGCAGTGCAGCGAGAGTTGGGCAACCAGGTTGAGTTGTTTACAACATTTCGCCCTAAGACGGACGGACAGTCTGAGTGCACTATTAAGATATAGGAGGATATGCTACGCGCTTGTGTCATAAATTTTGGGGGTTCTTGGGATGAGTTCTTGCCGCTCGCAGAATTTGCCTACAACAACAGCTACCAATAGAGCATTAGATGGCTTCATAGGAGTCTTTGTATGGGAGATGGTGTCGGTCTCCGATGGCTTGGTTTGAGCTGGGTGAGGCTAGTCTACTAGGCACTGACTTGGTTCAGGATGATTTGGACAAGGTTAAATTGATTCAGGATCTGCTTCGCACCGTGCAATCTTGACAGAAAAGTTACACCGATCAGAAGGTTTGTGATGTTGCTTACATGGTTGCGGAGAAGGTACTGCTCAAGGTTTCACACATGAGAGGTGTTATGAGGTTCGGGAAGAAGTGAAAATTAAACCCTCGGTATATTTGGCCACTTGAGGTGCTTCGGAGGATTGGAGAAATGGCTTACAATCTTGCCTTGCCACCTAGTCTATCGAGTGTGCATCCATTATTTCATGTTTCCATGCTCCGGAAGTATGTCGGTGATCTGTCTCATGTTTAGGATTTCGGCATGGTTCACTTGGACGGTGATTTGACTTATGATGTGTAGCCGATGGCCGTTTTGGATCGGCAGAGTCAAAAGTTGAGGTCAAAATACATAGCTTCAGTGAAGGTGCAGTGGAGAGGCCAGCCAGTTGAGGAGGCTACTTGGGAGACCGAGCGGGAGATGCATCCATGTTCCCCCATTTACTGCTCATTTTATTCTTAATAGTTGCTATGTAGCTTGCCAGGGTAGTGGGTTTGGGTTCGAAGAGGTTTCGGAATTAATTGAGACATTTAGTCTCAAGGTTGGAAGCTCAAGTTGAAAAGGTTGACTAGATGTTGACTTATGTGAAATGGTTCCGGAGTGGAGTTTTGATGGTTCTGTTAGCTGCGTTGAATGATTTTGGACTAAGCAGCATGTCCAGATAGTGATTTGAAGGTCCGTAGTTAAATAAGGCTTGAAATGGCGAAAGTTGGAAATTTAGAAGTTTGACCGAGAGTTGACTTTGTGGTTACCGAACTCGGATTGGGGTTACGGGAGTTAAAGTAGGTCTGTTGTGTCATTTGTGACTAGTGTGCAAATTTGACGTTAATCAGACGTGATTTGATAGGTTTCGGCATCGAATGTAGCAGTTAGAAGTTCAAAAATTCACTAGGCTTGAATCAATGCGCGATTCATGGTTTTAGCCAAGTTTTATGTGATTTGAAGGCTCGACTAAGTTCGTATCATGTTTTAGGACTTGTTGGTATATTTGGTTGAGGTCTCGGGGGCCTCGGATGGAGTTCGGATGGTTAACGGATCAGGTCTGGTGTCATCGCACCTACGGTGGGTTTGGCTGCAGGTGCGGAGCCGCATAAGCTGCTAAGCTTGAACAGCTGCGAAGAGGAGGAAGGTCTCTGGGGGTCGCAGGCGCGGAAATGCCTGGGCAGTGTTAAATTTGAGGGTTTCCGAGATTCTTTCATTTTTGGACTTTGCAAACTCGGTCCAAGGCAATTTGTGAGAGGGATTTCGAGGGACTCTTAAGGTAAGTCTCTTGTGGTTATTTTTATTCAATAATTATGGTTCCGCATTGAATTTCCCACCTCGTTTGAGTGTTTTTGAGGTGTAATTTTGGGAGTTTGAGGCTAGGGATTTAGAGAGTTTAATTTGGGAATTTGAGTGACGATTTGGTGTCATATTTTGGTAAATTTGGTATGGTTGGACTCGTTGATGAACGAGCTTCCGGATTTTGTAAATTTTATTGGATTCCAAGACGTGCGCTCGGGGGCCGGCTTTTGAGTTGAGTTTTTGATGTTTGATTAAGAACTTAGTATTTTCATATGGAATTGATTCCTATAGCTTGAGTTTATTGTATCAAATTGTTTATGGCTAGATTCGAGGCGTTCGAAGGCTGATTTGTGAGGCAAGGGCTTGCTAGCAGAGTGATTCGATTTTCTTGAGGTAAGTATCGTATTTAAAC
Organism: Nicotiana tabacum; assembly: GCF_000715075.1. Classification (NCBI taxonomy): domain Eukaryota; kingdom Viridiplantae; phylum Streptophyta; class Magnoliopsida; order Solanales; family Solanaceae; genus Nicotiana; species Nicotiana tabacum. The sequence continues at coordinate 68,818,337 of NC_134093.1, forward strand.
TCGATTGAGGCCCCAATTTCCTAAATTGCTATGATAGCCACGTGCTTTTGGGTGCGTACATGCATGGGGATGATCCCATGTGCGGGCACCGGGATTGTATAGTCATGTTTGGGTTGTGCTCGGGCTCTTATAAGCCCAGAAATGACTATTGAGCTTCAAGCTTTGGTATCTAACATGTTGTATCAGTTGATGTGATCTAGTTGAGCCATGATGATACTACTTAGAGGTTTAATCCCTGAACGAACTTGATAAATGCTTTTCATTGATAAAATTGCTGGTTTGGACTACCGATGTCACGACTCAAAAATCACAAGTCGTGATGGCAGTTAACTCGACCCACTAGATAAGCCAACTAGCAGTCAATACAATCCAAATGAAATTGTAGGAAAATAAGGACGAATTATTTGAAGTTTTACAAATTAACCCAAAAACTGGTAGTACGAATCATGAGCTTCTAAGACTTGAAATTTACAAAGTTGGTACAAATAATTTACACGATCTGTTTGAAAGTTACATAAACAGATTAACAAAATCTAAAGCTACCAAGGACAAGTGGCATCTATATCCAGAATGCACGAACATCTTCAGGGTCAGCTCCCGACATCACCAGCAGCTCCGCTCCAAAAATCTGCACACAAGGTGCAGAAGTGTAGTATGAGTACAACCGACCCCATGTACCTAGTAAGTATTTTGTCTAACCTAGTCGAAGTAGTGACGAGGCTTTTTAGTAAAAAGATGCTCACTAATAAAAATCTGTACCGAAAACTAGCAATAGAACTATACTACAGTATAACAGGATAGATTATATGAAACGAATGTATAAAGCAATAACAGAGTACTAGAAGAGATCACAATTCAACAGTTTCTAATATCTCAACCAATCTTTTCCTTAGAGCGAAACCAATAAACCACAATAGTCTCCCCATAACTTCATAACGTCAAGGAGAGTGTTTAAACGAATATTCCAAATGAATCACAATCATAACTTTCCAAGCCAACAATAGTTCAATAAACTCGGAAGAACCTTATTATTCAAGTATTCCAACAAATCTCACAAAGTATAGAATCTAGTATCTCAAGAATATCGGCCGTAGCAATATATTAATGATTATGCATATTGATAACCGAATTAAACACACCAATGTATTCTCAGAATTTCCATCAAATTTGATCAAGTTATAATAAGCTAAGTCATAGTTTCTAACATTTAATACTATGCTCTTAGTATCTAGGAGCCAAGTAAGGCATGAAGCAAGAAGGTCACGTGATTCTACAAGACGCAATTTATAACATAATTTACCCCCGAGCATGGTTAATCCTGGCACATGCATATATGCTCGTCACCTCATATATGCATGACCCCCGCATGTAGCAAATAATGTTAAATAGTAGGAAAAATTCCAAAGGTCCACTCAAGACACTTACCTCGCTCCAAAGGTCCACTCAAAGCTCAATCACGGCTTTGCCTTTCAAATGAACCTCCGAACCAATAGAATCTAGCAAATTACAAACCAAACGATTCAAATTAAGCCTTAGGAACTACCCACGATTGCATAGGATTCAATTACGTCATTATAGAAAAAGTCAACAAAAGTCAACTCCCGGGCACGCTTGGTCCAAACCCGGAATTCGGACCGAAACCCGATTACCCATTCGTCCCCGAGCCCGGTTATGTGATTTGTTTTTTAACCCAACCTCAATTTGAGGTCTAAATCCCCATTTTATAAAAAATCCATATTTCTACTCAAACCCCCAATTTCCACCATGAAAATACTAGATTTTAGGTTAAAATCTTATGAAAAAGTAGTGAAAGATCGAAAGAAAATAGGTTAGAATCACTTACCAACGATTTGGGGAAGAAAGAGCCTTGGAAAAATAGCCTCTAAGGTTTTAGGTTTTGAAAATTTGAAGAATGAACCAAAAATCCTGTCTAAGTCATGTTTGATTAGTTGCAAATGTCGCATTTGCGACCTGTGGTCCGCAAATGCGAGCCCCACAAATGCGAAGAATTTATCGCAAATGCGAGAACCATCACACCTCTTCTTTCTTCACAAATGCAAAAAATAGTTCGCAAATACAAACTCTAGCTGGATCGCAAATGCGACTCAGTGACCGCAAATGCGAAGAATCCTCCTCCCAGCTCCCATCGGAAATGCGAAACATTGTTCGCAATTGCGAACACTGGCCCTTCGCAAATGGGACCTCATGATCGCAAATGCAAACCTAGGCTGACCCAGGCACACTTCGCAAATGTGAGCATGATAGAAGGTGGAAATTTTCAAAAATGCGAACTCTGATCTCGCAAATGTGAGACTAGAGGCCAGTTCCCAGAAATTGCAAACACCAGCAAATGTTATAAGTCCAATTCACTCCGTAGCCTATCCGAAAATCACTCGAGCTCGGGGCTCTAAACCAACTATGCACATAAGTCTAAAAACATCATACGAACTCGCTCGCGAGATCAAATCACCAAAATAACGCCTAAAACTAAGAATCAGACACCAAATCAAAGGAAATTTTCAAGAAGACTTTAAAATTGCTATATCAACAACCAAACATCTGAATCACATCAAACCAACTCTGTTTCTCACCAAATTTGACAGACAAGTCATGAATATAAAAATGAACCTATAGAGGGTTCCGAAACAAAAATACGGACCTTGTATCAACAATTTCAAATAGGGATCAAACCTTTAGATTCATTAAGCCTTTAAACTTTTAAATTTCAACAAAATGAGATAACTCGAGCTAGGGACTTCCGAATTTGATTCCGGGCATACGCCCAAGTCCCAAATCACGATACGGACCTATAGGGACCGTCAAAACACGGATCCGAGCCCGTTTGCTCAAAACGTTGACCAAAGTCAACTCAAATGGGTTTTAAGGCAAAATTTTCATATTTTTACTAGGTTTTAACATAAAAGCTTTTCGGAAAAAATCCCAGACCGCGCACGCAAATCGAGGAGGGATAAAATGAGGTATTTGAGGCTTCAAAGCATAGAATTATGTTATAAAATATAAGATGACCTATCGGGTCATCACAACCGATAGCACACTTTGCACATGCCTACACTTTAGCATGTTATTTACATCAGTCCAGGGACATGAGAATCTTATTTCATTTATCTTTTACCTGTATACTTGCTTTATTACTTCTATAAGATATTTTGCACTGGGCCTGCGGCTATGCCGGGCGGATTATTTTATTGGCACGTGAATTGCCCGTGCATCAAGTGAGTTGTCCGTACGAATCCGTGTATTGATATTATTAGCAAGTGAGTTGTCCATGCAGCACGTGAGTTATTCGTGCGGATCCATATATTGATATTATTGACATGTGAGTTGTCCGTGTCGCATGTGAGTTGTCCGTGTAGGTTTTAAGGTTACCACTTGAGTTTTCAGTGCCGCACGTGAGTTGTCCGTCCAGTGTGTGGAACTTGCATTTTCTTTATCATTTATTTGATATACTTGTATCTTTCCTTTACATGCTATAATATTATTGAGCAGGGTATTTGAGAAACAGTTCGCATGCACACACGGGTGTTCTTCTCGCAAAGACTTATGAGTTAGCATTAAATTTAATGATGTGTTGGTCTAAAAGGACATAATTGCACAAATTTAACTAGTGACCTCAATGAATTGCACAAATTCATCTGGTTTTATGATATTTCCATTGATTTAAACCTATTTCTAGCATGTTTTGCTTTTGAAAATGTTGGGATATCTCAGTTGTCGGCTTACCTAGTATCATGATAAGCGCCATCATGACGTGTCGAGTTTTGGGTCGTGACACCAACATATGATATTGGAAGTATCTGTGATTCAAACCAGAAGAACACATCTAAGTTTTTAAGGTTCCCCTAATGTTCTAAATAAAATGTTGGACTTTTGTGATTAGATATGTGAAAACTACACACTCTCCACTATATAGTACTGGAGGTATCTTTTATTCAAAACTAGAAAAAATGCTGTATAGAATGGTGCAGAACAAAACACCAGTATAATATGCTGAATCTTTCTGAATTGATATGTAAATTTCACAAACTTCCAGTATTTTATACTTGAAGTACCTGCGATTCAAACCAAAAGAACACATCTAAGTTTTTATGGTTTCCCTAATGTTCTGAATAAAATACTGGACTTTTGTGATTAGATATGTGAAAACTACAAACTCTCCATCAGATAGTACTGGAGGTATCTTTTATTCAAAACCATAAAAAATGTTGTATAAAATGGTGCATAACAAAACACCAGTATAATATGCTGCACCTTTCTGAATTGATATGTAAATTTCACAAACTTCCAGCATTTTATTCTAGAAGTGTCTGCGATTCAAACCAAAAGAACACATCTAAGTTTTTATGGTTCCCCTACTGTCCTCTCTGAATTGATATGTAAAACTCACAAAATTTCAGCATATTATACATGAAATATCTTTGATTTTATACGTATTTATAACATGTCTAGTGTTATTTCCATTGTAGAATACCATACAATCCGAGTATACTGTGGTTATTGGAATACTAACATTCTTATTGTTATACCTATTATAGTTGGTATAATTTAAAGTAAACTGTGCATACTAGTATACTATATGTTATTAGTTCCAGTATAATAAACTGGGTATTGGATTAAAAAATTTCATCAGTTCCAGTATAATGTTTAGGGTATACATTTAAGCTTTTTATATAGGTATATTATAGAGTGTACACTTTGTATACCATTCTTATTGTTATACCTATTATAGTTGATATAATTTAAAGTAAACTGTGCATACTAGTATACTATATGTGATGATTTCCAGTATAATAAACTGAGTATTAGATAGAAAATTTCATCAGTTCCAGTATAATATTCAGAGTATGCTTTTAAGGTTTTTATATAGGTATACTATAGAGTGTACACTCTTACTTTTGATAGATATATGGATTTCGGAAAAACAGAAATTTCTTGATAACTACAGCAAAGTATTTTGGAATAGAAGAAACAAAGATTACAGTCATTTTGACTTCAAATCAAGAAACAAAAAAAATAGATAGTAATAATATTTTGAGAAACAAGAATTCCGAGAAAATTATTCTGGATTACAATTACTTTTTTGAATGAGCGCACGCATCCATATTGTATATAATCAATCATTTTTTTCTTGTATTTTCTTGAATAAGGATGAACTACTACTGAATATGTGCAATTTGTTCTGTTATGCCCGTATCTTTTGCAACGATTACATCTTGATTCCTTCTTGAATTTTGTACATGAGACATGTCGATTCTTCTGTCATCTTCCTAGCATAACTTTTGCATCCGGAGGCTTAGTGATTTCTGATTTAACAGTATCTGGTATAACCCATGTAGTTGAATTACCTACAAAATTTACTTGCCCTTCATATATTTTCAACCAAAAGTCCCTTGTATAATAGGCAGAGCTGAAAGCCGAATTCTTTTGATATATGGTGTCAATTGCAGGAATTGCATGTTCACGTGGTATTTCATATAGCTAAAATTCAGAACAATCACATGTTCTCTTGTCTAGATCAATAATAAATTTCATACCCCCTTCTTTGACTTTGAATTTGAGTCGATCAATGGGCGATACACTAAATGTAAAAGCTGGTTTAATTTTGTCATTCAATGTTTCTTCTGTTGAGTTTGATATTTCACAAAAAATTCCTTTTGCTGTTGTCCTTCTTTCATAGTACCAGATTTGTAATTTTTCTTGTATGAAATCCATCATTATTAAAAGTGGCAATTCTCTTGCATGTCTCAAAATATTATTCACTAACTCAACAATATTTGTTGTTAGCATATCATATCGTCGTCTGGGACAATGTGAACGAGCCCATCTTCTTGGTGGTTCATCCATTAAGTAGTGGAATATTTTCTTATCAATTGCAGCTATTTGGGACATAAAGTCATCAAATTTTGATTGATTGTATACTCTTGCAACACTTTGAAACAAGTTTATTACAGTGTTTCTTACTCTTCTTTGCTTTAGATTTGTCTCTAAATGATATATGCAAATACCATGGTACCATTCAGGGAAAACATCTGCAATTCCATTTGCAATTGCCTTGTGTCGATTTGATAAGAACATTAAATCATTACGAATGCCAATTGCTTTTCTTAATTCTCTGAAGTACCATTCATACGACTCGTTATTCTCTAAATCAGCTACCCCATTAGCTATAGGGAAAATCTGATTATTTGTGTCCTTTGTAACTGCCACTAATAGAATACCTCTATATTTATTTTTTAGAAATGTTCCATCAACAACAATAAGTGGTCGACAATACTTCTACCCAGAAATTGATGCCTTATACATAAAAAATATGTAAAGAAACCCGTTACATTGAAAAGTAAATAGAATTTAGTTTTCTGGTATGACAAGCTACATACTAATGATATTAGCAGATGTGTTTGTTTCTGCTATGAATGAAAGATAATTGTAAAATAATAAGCTTGAGATGTTTTGTAGATTTTGCATATGAAATCAGTATAATATACTGGTGATTTTGAACCTTTAATACATCATTTTGAATCTATATTTTTCATATAAAAATGCAGTATTATATTTAATATTAATAGAGAGTTTGTGGTGTCATTTGCAGTATTCACTAATGAGCTGGAAATTAATGATGACAAAAAAAAAAAGAAACACTAAATTTTTACAAGTTTTTTGTGTTTACCTATTTTCTGCATCTCTCTTAATATTAGTATATGTTCTTGGGTTTTTTTGTTCCATCATGTATAAATATGAAGGCAGTTGCTCATAATTTTTTTATGTTGTTCCTCTTAATAAAGATATCCCTTTCTGAATTGCACGCCATGCTTTTCCATAGCCAACATTTATTCCATGTGCTCTTTTTATTTCTGAAATAACAAACTTAGGCTTTACTCCAGTAGGTATGTCTCTTAAGTTGTCAATCATGTAATCTCTTATCACATTTGAAGTCACTTATCTTTGATGTGACTTTCTAATGTCAACCGAGCATTCATGTTTTCTCTGAAATTTAACTATTTTGAAAAGTGTTGATTCCTTAATTCTTAAACCTCGAACAGTCTAACCACACTTCTCATCACTGCATATCAAAGAGTATCTTGTATTACTTGATCATTGAGAGAACTCAAAGTGCTTCTTTATTGCTGCTAAGCAAAAATATCTAATCATAGCATTTTTGTCTTGAAAAACAGACCCTAATTTTACATCATCCAATGATGAATTTTCTTTTAGTATTATTGATGGGGATTCTTTTTCCTTTCATTTTGCTTTTCTTTTCTCCCTTTAATTGTGTGCAGTGTTTCAAAGTGTGGATCTTTCACAGGAATTACACTCTCATTTTCCATTGTAATTTTGGAAATCGGCATGTGTTGCTCTTTTGGTATTTCAGAAACCATCATGTCTTGATCTTCTGGAATATATGTGGTTGCCTTTAATAATTTTTGATTGTCAATCTCCATTATGGCATTACCTTCTTGTTATTGATCTCAAGTAATGTAACGACCCGACCACTCGTTTTGAGCTCTAGCACGTAATTCGATAATTTGAGGCCTTGAATAGCTTCACTTCATGTATTATGACTTGTGCGCATGGTCAGGGTTGAATTTCAGGAAGTTCAGAGTTGATTCGGATGGAAAATTCAAATTTTAGAAGCTTTAAGTTGGAGGAATTGACTAAGGTTTGACTCTTGAGTAAACAAACTCAGAATCGGGATTTGAAGGTTCCAATAGGTTCGTATGATGATTTCGGACTTAGGCGTATGTTCAGGTTGAGGATCGGGTCGCCCGGGAGCATTTCGGCGCTTATTGAGGAAAGTTGGCATTTTGTAGGTTTAAGAATTTCCTAAGTTTGGTTTGAGGTGAACTTTGGTGATATCGATGCCCGTTTGGGGTTCCGAGCCTTGGAATAGACTCGTATCGTGATTTGTGACTTGTACATAAAGTTTGGTATCCTTCAGGAATGTTTTGATATGATTCAGACGCGTTCATCGAAGTTTGGAAATTTGAAAGTTTAAAGAAATGTTTCGATCGTCGATTCGTAGTTTTGATGTTGTTTGGTATGATTTGAGGCGTCGAGCAGGTTTATGTTATGTTCTGGGACTGGTTGGTGTGTTTGGACTAGATCCCGGGGGAGTCGGGTGTGTTTCGGGATGGTTTCAGACCAAGTTTGGGTGCTTTGGATGTTGCTGGTTGCTGGTGCTGGTGTTGTGCATGGAAATGGTGAGGTGATGTAAGAGATCGCGAAGAAGGAATTTGGGGGGCTACTGGTTTGTGCTACAGGATTGCGACTTAGGAACCGCGATCGCAGAGAAGGAATGATGGACCAGAGATTTTTGCTTATACGAACGCGACTTTTGGTTCGCGAGCGCGTAGTTCTGGGAGGTAAAGCTTCACGATTGCGTGTGGATATGTGCGATCGCGATTGAGGAATTTTGGGGTAGATGGTTGTTGGCTTTCACGATCGCGAAGGGGAAGGGCCTGGGCAGAATGTTTTTTATAACGGGGGTTGGCTCATTTTCATTTCTTTTTCTTCCATGGGAATCGACCATGGAGTGATTTTGGAGTATATAAGTTATAAGTTAATTAATTATGATGTTGGAGTATATTTTTATTGTTTTTCATGATTGTTTGACTAGTTTCGGATCGATGGGCATTTGGTTTGAGGTTCTAGAGAGGCGTTGGAGCCAGTTATGGAACCTCGGAGCGAGGTAAGTCTCCTGTCTAACCCTGTGAGGAAGAATTTGCTCCGTAGGTGTTATATTCTTATGTGCTACATGTTGTGGGAGCCACGCACGTATGAGGTGAAGGGTGTCCGCGCGTATGCTAGAATTCCTGATTTGGTCCGGGTAGACTTAGGTTCACGCCATGCTATAATTGTACTATTTGAGTTATCTTTGCTCGTTTAATTTCTTTATTTCGCGCTATAACTTAAGACTAGACTTGTAGAGGGTAATAGACTCGCTATTGTAGAGATGTGATGAGCTACTTGATAATCCGCGGGAAAATTTGTGGTTCCCTTATGAATTTCTCTCGCGTTGTGCGTATTCATTGCTAAGTTTTCCTTAAATCTCATAACTCACGCATGTTATCGTCAGTGGGGTCAAGGACCCGTTAAAGCTTCTTATTCTAATGGGATCAGGCCGTTCGCCTCGGCAGGACTATGTACCACACTCTTATGGGAGTGGGTCGTTCGCCTCGGTAGTATAATAGATGCATCTATGGTTCGTGTCGTTCGACCCTCGGTAGTCTACACATTATTATGGGCCTTGACATTTCTATAAAATGCTCTTATGGGATCGGGTCGTTCGCCTCGGCAGCGTCATGTGTAATATTTGACAAGAAACTAGCATATCCGTGCGTTTTCCTGATTTGAGTTGTGACGACCTATCTGGTGAGGTCCATTTCATATATACTCCGGTTGAGGAGGTGACTGATAATTGAGAGCTTGAGTTTACGGTTCATAGGAGGATCATACCACGTACCTATATTTGTTTATACTGTTTATTACCCTGCCGTATAATTTGTTTACTTCCTACTATGTTTGATTTATTATACCACTAGTAAGTCTCAATATCGACCCCTCGTCACTACTTCTCCGGGGTTAGGCTAGATACTTACTGGGTACGAGTTGATTTACGTACTTATGCTGCACTTCTGCACTAAGTGTGCAGGATCCGACAGGTTTCTTTGGTGTTTGGTGATCTTTTGGGGCACAAAGGCGCGGCTGTTGCAGGGACTTTACGGTGAGCTGCATTCCATGTTACGATCCGCAGCATACAGATTCTCCATCAGAGTTATTTATATTCCCCTGTCTAACTTGTATTTCAGACATATGTTGTATTATTATTGTACTCCTTAGTAGATGTTCATGCACTTCTGACACCGAGTTTTGAGGGTTCCTACTGGATGTTCATTATTGTAGTTCACATAATTATTATTATTTCATCATGTAATTTATATTTTATACGGAAATTGAAAATAAAAATCACGAGTTTTCTACGAGTACCAGACCATACTCTGCTTATTTAATGGGATTCATGATTTCAAAAATAATAAAATGAGTAACTAAGTTGATCAAGCACTGTTGGCTTGCCTAACGGCGGCGTTAGGCGCCATCATGACCTATAGTGGATTTTGTGTCGTGACAGTTTGGTATTAGAGCTCTAGGTTCATTTGGGTGTCACGAGTCATGATCAAGTATAGTAGAGTCTGGCGGATCAGTACGGAGATGTCTGTACTTATCTTTGAGAGGCTACAGGGCTGTTAGAAGCACTTCCCTTCTTGATTCCTCTTCGTGCAATTTGATTCCATTAGAGCTTATGCCTTAATTTCCTTCCTACTCAACCTTATACGACGTAGAGTGCTTGTTATCAATTGGGCATCGAGGAGTTGCAGTGGTATTGCAGACGTGGTGCATGATGTTTCTCCCTGCGTATTCGGGCAGGCTATTATCGTCGTCTTGCGGAAGGGTGTTCTGTCATTTCAGCCCAGTATCTGTATTTCCTATGGTTTAGAGTCCATGCACATATTATTATGATGTTCTTGTGTTATTATCGCACAGTGTTGGTGTAATGTAGGGTGATTGTTTATGTGTCGACGCAGTGAATGACTCGAAAGGAGGACTTCTCAGTGCATGGTTTAGAGGTTCGGCATTTAATTCCAGTGGAGAAGAAGCAATCAGACTATGGATGTTCAGGCTTTGGTTGATGGAGTAACGAGACTTAATGTTTTTGAGCGTGGTATAATTCTTGTTGAACGCATTAAGGCTTGCCGGTGTTATGGTATTCTTGATTTGCCTTCAGTGCAGGGTGTCCGACATGGCGGTGTGTAGCGGTTTCCGAATCGAATCGGTGTTTCGAATGCTGATGGCTCGAGAAAGATGATCTACGTGGAGGCTTAGAGTTGGAAGCAATTTATTAGTTCAAGTGCTACAGAGATTGTCACGACCCAAAATCCAACTAGTCGTGATGGCACATAACCCAACCCGCTAGGTAAGCCAATTAACAACTATCCAATTTAATATGATTTATTAAGAGAAGAAATAATAATACAACTGCTTTTATACAAGAATTTCCTAAGGACTGGTAGTACAAATCATGAGCTTGTAAGATTTAGATTTTTACAAAACTAAATTGAAATAAGTGCAACATCTGTTTGAAATATAAATGATCAGAATTCTAATCTAATGCTACTAAGGATAAGTGATAGCCATAACTGGAATGCAGGTACATCTTCAAATTCAGCTCCTGCTGTACGCAACAACATAAGCATCCAACATCTGCACGCAAGGTGCAGAAATGTAGTATGAGTACAACCGACCCCATGTACTCAATAAGTAACAAACATAACCTTAGGTTGAAAGTAGTGACGAGTTGGGACAAGGGTCAGAGTCCGACTCTAATAAAATAGCCACAGTTCATAAAAATATAATAAAAACGGTGCGAGAAAATAACTCATAGATAAGATACTCAACTCGTTCACAGTTACGAAAAATAGGCATGCTTTTCAAGTATAACAGCAAATCCCAACTCTTCCACCAAAAACACCAAAAACATATGAGTAAGTTCGAAAACTGTGCTTTTTCCCAAAAACCTTTTAACATTAAATAAGATGTTTCATTTTTCATATAGCATGAGGAAAGTACATCTCCATGCCTACATGCCAATACGCATGTGAAACCATGAATGTCACCAAAACCGGGTAGTAGAAGGAAATGCATGTCTATGCATGTATCTCAAGTACGTATGTCAAATGCAATGCATCTCAGTGATGAACTCATGTACTCACACTCTCAGAGTACTCAATCTCACTGTCTCATATTCTCACTCTTCAAGCTCAATACTCAGCACACTCTGTCATTCACTACTGTACAGGGCAGATCCAGCCCAAATATAAATAAACCAAGGCAGATCCAGCCCAAGATGTAAAAGAAAAACCAAGGCAAATCCAGCCCAATGCAAATGAACCAAAATGCAAAAAAACCAGGGCAGATCCATCCCAATGCAAATGAACCAGAGCAGATCCACGCCAAATGTAAATAATTTGCTAGCAATTGCGCTCACTGTGGATGTGCAGACTCCGGAGGGGCCGATCTAGCCCAAGCACTATAATAAACAAAGTCTTAGCATGAATTAATAAAGCCTGCTATGGCGTGCAGTCCGATCCCATAAATATTACTCACAACAGGCCCTCGGCCTCACTCAGTCATCAATCTCTTCATCCTCTCGGGCTCACAACACTCATGCTAAGCATCCCTAATCAATGATACGAGATATGACAATATACTCTAACAGAGATTGAGATATGATATGAAATGATAAATGTGACTGAGCACATAACTGCAATTAAGCAAATAACTCAACAACAAAGAATGACCACTATGGATCCCAGTAGTACCAGCATATAGCCTAAACATGATTTTTAGCATGAATTATAGCTCAATTGCTCTAACACATAGAGTACAGTAAAAATGTCAAGATAAGATAGCTGCATAGTTCCATGGAATTGACTAAATCACAACTTACACATTGCACGCCCACATGCCTGTTACCTAGCATGCGCGTCACCTCAACATCAATCACATAACACTTAATTCAGGGTTTCATACTCTCAGCACCAAGTTTAAAAGTGTTACATACCTCGAACAAGCCTAATCCAATACCGAGCAAGCCAAAAGATGTTCCAAAAATGCCACCCCATGCGTACCGACCTCCGAACGGCTCGAAACTAGCCAAAAGCAAATCAAATACATCAAATGATGCCAAAGGAAACAAACCCAATAGATAAAGGTCAAATATTTAATCAAAGGCTCGAAATCACCCAAAATTCCAACTCGGGCCCGCGCCTCGGAACCCGACGAAACTCACAAAATACGACAACCCATTCAATTACGAGTCCAACCATACTATTTTCGGTATTCGAAACAAAAGAATTCGCTCTATTAAATTTTAGTAAAAAATCCCCATTTTTTCTCTTGAAACCCTCAATCAAATGCTTAAAACGAAGATATATTCTTGATATAAAATAAAAAAATGAGTAAAGAACACTTACCCCAATCCACATGGTGAAAATTGCCTCAAATATCGCTTCAATCCGAGCTCCATAGCTTCAAATATTATGAAATGGCCGAAACCCCCAAAATATAGTACTTATAATTCGACCACGCATTCCTCTTACGCGAACTCGGAAAATTCATCGCGTTCATGATGAACAAAATAATCTGCCACCAAAAATAATCTATGCGTTCGCGGCATAGCCCTCGCGAATGTGATTCACAACAGCTCCAACCTTATGCGATCGCATCATCCACTTCATGAATGGTAAGGCATTCACCCTAGTCCCTATCTTCTCATCTTTGCACTACGCGAACGCAAGCATAAGGACGCCAACGCGATGCCCAGGCCTCACAAAGGTACGCGAACGCGGTTCCACTGTCACGAACGCGATGAAGGAAAATCACCGGCTCCTCTAATACACTACGCAATCGCGGCCCAGTCTTTACGATCGTGAAAAATGTTTGAACACCAGCAACCAGCAGCAACCAGCAGTGAGAACATGAAGAAAAAATGCCCAAAATCAATCTGGAACACGTCCGAGCCTCTCGGGACCCTGACCAATTACACCAATAAGTCCTATAACATAACGCGTAGCTACTCGAGGCCTCAAATCACACCTAAAAATATCGAAATGATGAATCGCACGTCAATTCTAACTTGAATGAACTTTGAACTTTCAACTTCCAAAACTCATGCCAAAACATGTCAAATCAACCCGGAATGAATCCAAATATTTGCATACAAGTCCCAAATGACATAACTAAGCTATTCCAATTCCTGAAAACACAATCCGAATCTGATATCCTCAAAGTCAACTCCCGGTCAAATTTATGAACTTTCCAAACCTTCGAATTTCAAACTTTCGCCAATTTATGCCGAAATCTTCTAGAAACATCCAAACGCAAATCTGGGCATATGCTTGAGTCAAAAATTGTCATCCGGACCTAATGGAACCATTGAAACTCCAATCCGAGGTCAAATGCTAAAAAGTCAAACTTGGTCTACTCTTCCAACTTAAAGCTTAAATCACGAAATTCATTCTTCCAAATCAATTCCGAGTAACCTGGAAACCAAAAATGATGATTCACATAAGTCACAATACATCATACGGAGCTACTCGTGCCCTCCAACTATCGAGCGAAGTGGAAATGCTCATAATGACCGATCGGGTCATTACATAGATGGATTTTGATTTGATGCAACATTTGGGTAGCGAAGGATTAGGAAGGACATGGTAGGAGGTGTCTTGCGGTGGTTGAATTACTAGCAGGTCAAATATAAAAAGCAGAGGTCGAGAAGTTACTTAAAGGAGATGGTTTAACCGAAGTGAGAGTGGCATAGTAGCATATGGATTCTGTGGTAGGATAGCTACATGCCTTGAGAAACGTTTTGGGTGATTTGGGGATCATGGTGGATAGTGACTAGCTCAATAGATTTTATTTGGAATGGTGGCTACTGTGTTGAGGAAGGTTGAATATGACGGAAGGAAGTTGGCTTGAAGTATTTAGGGGTGTAAGTGCTTGATTATCGTTATGGGATACGACGTGACTTCGAGTTTGGAATGTATTGTTGGACTTTCAGTTGATGTCAATGGGGAATGAACAGACTTGTACAGCCGGTGGAGGAGCATGGGCTCAGGAAGGTTTATTGATTTCGTAGTAGTGGTACCCATTGCAGCGTCGTTGGTAGATGTCGGTATAGAATTCCACAGGTGGGTCATCTCCTATGAGTAGGTTAGCACTTGCATAGTTTTGATGAAGTTCTATGAAGAGTTTAACTTACTACCCGGCAAAAGTTCGAATATGCGATTATGGCTGATAATTCGGAATGTTCATGAAAAGTTTAACAAGAGACTACGAGAAATTTGACGGGTTGGCAGTGCGAGATCATGGTAATTGAGAAGGAGGAATCTTTGTGGGCTCTACATCATGGTATCTTAAAGCTAAGTGGAGGAGCCCACCGTCTACGATTGGATCGCGTAGTTTGTCTGCTTGTACGATTTATCGTTATCGTTGCATTGGTGGATTATTTATGATTAAGAAAAGGAAATATTAGGGGTAATTAGAGAAAAGAACTTGATAAATGTGTGCTATATTTCGCCTTATCGATTCATGTGCATGTTTTGGGAAGACTCAGAGTTTATGCTTCTTGTGGATGTGATGTACAAGAAAAAGAATTCATCTAGTTGCTTCGTTGGGAGTGTTCATGTGCTAATAGAGCGTTGGATTTGATTATATTCAGGACCAGGTCAGAGCGGGTGAATCTCAATCATTGTTCTAGTGGGTTCAAGGATGTAAGCGCAGTGTCTAAGGATTTTGTGTTCGTCGTAGGGCTAAAGACCGATATTTTGCAGCAGAGTGTAAAGAATACTTGGGGAATTTTCTATGTTATCATCGGGTCTGCAGGGTAGCATTGGAGGAATGGGAGAAATAGCTTCGGATTCGCGAAAGGTCTTACAGAACGGGTGTACCGGTTGGAGATTCTATTGTGCGCTTGAAGAGGGTATGAGATGTTTATGGGTATTGAGACGATGCAGTCTCATGATTTGGGTAACTCGGGATGACTGTTGGTTGTGTTCGTTATGTTTTTGAATAGAGCTATTAATATCTCTAAGGCAAGTCAAGAGTAAATTGGAAGAAGTTGGGCCCGGTTAGTAATTTTTTGAATCATCATGATTATGGCAATGATCAGTTCCTTCGGCGTGTTAAGCTTACAGGTAGTTTGTGGTTGTACATGCGGGCTTGACAACCACTATAATTTGATTGATTTAGGAAGTATTTGATTCAAATGGCCTTGTTATGTGTAAATGGATCCCATAAGAGTTATGGAGATTTAGACCACAACTCGAGGTTTGTAGTTTTTGCGAGTATGGGAATTCAGTTGCGTGTTTCAATGGTTCTTCTGAAATGAGTTAAGTGAAAGGTTTCTAGCCAATGAAGTAATTATTCTACTAGTAGTTCAAGGGTTATGATAAATTCGTG
The DNA here is from genome assembly GCF_000715075.1 of Nicotiana tabacum. NCBI lineage: Eukaryota > Viridiplantae > Streptophyta > Magnoliopsida > Solanales > Solanaceae > Nicotiana > Nicotiana tabacum. The sequence continues at coordinate 68,834,369 of NC_134093.1, forward strand.
TACTCACGTTGCGGCATGATAGTTGCGGTGAGCGATGTGGGAATTGGAAGTTGAGGATCAAGGTTGCGGCTCGGTATTGATAGGAATGTCACGAGCTCGGATAAGCAGGGAAGAATTTCAGATGTTCCGAGTAAGCTGGCATATTCTTTAGTGTCACATGAGAACAGTGTCCTGTGTAAGAGGCTTTGTGTATTGATTTTCTTTACAAAATTAGTACGGTTGGTGGTATGGATGTGCAAGCTTTGCTACCTGGTGCGGAAGGTCGTGGGAGCATATCCCACCGAGAGATTTGTATAAGTGTGACATGTTAGTCACTTGCTTGTTAAGGATTGAAACCAAGTATGGCGGAGATTCTGGTACTGTCGCTAATGTGAGAGTTTATGCCTGAAAGGCGCTCTATTCCTTTGGTTGTGGACTGTGGGAATTTGTTCTGGATTGGACAGCTGCTCGTGTGTGTCATGAATAGGGCCATGGTGGATCCTTGAATGGTTCTTGGCCCGGTATAGTATGATCATAATCGGCTTGAGGTCCATTGGTTGGTCTAATGTGAATGTGTGCTCTACGTCAGATCGGATATGTTCATTCGGCATAACACTTCTTACAAAGGAGTCTTCGGGCATTGGATGTTATTTCTGTCATCAGCTATTCCATGTAATACTCTATTGTGCCATGTGGGTTCTGAGACGGCTTGATTATTCGCACATGTGTTGTGATCCCGTGTAGCTTGGGTGTTATAAGAGCAAGATGGCTCTCGAGATACAGGTCATTTACTGCACCTTAGTCATCCTTGAGGCCGATATTCGGGTATTTCATAGGTATAAGCATTATGGCTTGATGAATATTTCCTTATTTATTGTAATGTGAGAATTGGGTGGCACGCCGCCACAGGCATCGTTTGGATGGGGTTGCACGCCAAAATAATATCATGTATGGATCGGGTTGCATGCCACAACAGTGCGATGTTGTGTACGGTTCCCTATATCTATTCTTGTATATTTTGTTTCTCATTCTCTGAGAAGGGTTCATAGCATCTGTTTGATCGTTTTATTCGTTATGTTGGCTGGGTAGTTCTTTTCCAGAGTTCTTTTCTCCTTATGTGTCGTATTCAAGTTGTAGCTTGTTGGCATATTGATGGCGTCATATGAGATCTTGGTTAGTGTTTGAGGTGGCTTATTGCCCGAGCAACTTGTACTGGGTGAGACGAGGTTATTGAACCTAAAATCGGTGTGATCGGATTTATGTAAGGTAAATTAAAGAGAGAATGTCTCTATTCAGTCTAGAATGAGGTAACGTTTCTTTCCAGGCGGAGAAACTCTGCGAGTTATTGATTTGACGTGTGATTATGAGTTCCTGCACATCTCTTTCATCATTGCAATATTGTGAGGGTTGAAATCGTGTTTATATGTGTTATGAGGTATACTACGGGCTTCGGGTCAGTGAATTTGCAACTGTTATGCTTGGAGGAGGTTATCATGGGAAAATGAGTTATGCGGTACATTGTGTGATATAAGCATGGGTGCATGGTCATATGTGGGTTCAACGTGTGGAGATTGATACGGTGTTCGTATGTTATAATCAAGTCTTGTAGAAAAATTCGGAGGTTGGAATTTGGTCCTAAGGCTTGTTGGCTAAAATGAAAAGGAATATATTCAGTCTGACTCGAGTTAATGTGCTCAACTGGGTTGTGGTGGCACGGGTAGGTGCACAAGGTGTTGAATAGTGATTTTGGACAACTTTGGAACTGTTCTTGGCACGTTTGAGGACGAACGTATGTTTAAGTAGGGGAGAATGTAATGACCCGACCGGTCATTTTGAGATGTAGCGCGTTTGAGGCCTTGAGTAGCTTCACTTCATGTATTATGACTTGTACGCGTGGTCAGGGTTGAATTTCGGGAATTGCAGATTTGATTCGGATGTAAAATTCTAATTTCAAAAGCTTTAAGTTTGAAGAATTGACTAATTTTTGAATTTTGAGTAAACGACCTCAAAATCAGGATTTGAAGGTTCCAATAGGTTCGTATGACGATTTTGGACTTGGGCGTATGTTCGGGTTGATTATCGGGTCGCCCAGGAGCATTTCAGCGCTTATTGTGGAAAGTTGGCATTTTGAAGGTTTTAGAATTTCCTAAGTTTGGTTTGAGGTGTGCTTTGGTGATATCGATGTCCGTTTGGGGTTCCGACCATTGGAAAATGTTCGTATCGTGATTTGTGAGTTGTATGTAAAGTTTGGCATCATTCCGGAATGTTTTGATATGATTCGGATGCGTTCGTCAAAGTTTGGAAGTTTGAAAGTTTAAAGAAAGGTTTCGATCATTGATTCGTAGTTTTGATGTTGTTTGGTGTGATTGGAGGCATCAAGCAGGTTCGTGTTATATTTTGGGATTGATTGGTCTGTTTGGATGGGGTCCTGGGGTCCTCGGGTGTGCTTCAGAATGGTTTCGGACCAAATTTGGGTGCTTTGGATGTTGTTGGTTGCTGGTGCTGGTATTGTGCATCGTGATCGAAAGGTGATGTATGCGATCACGAAGAAGGAATTTGGGGGGCTGCTAGTTTGTGCTATGCGATCGTGACTTGGGAACCGCGATCGCGGAGAAGGAATGATGGACCAGGGATTTTGCCTTATGCGAATAAGACTTTTGGTTCGCAAATTCGTAGTTGTGGGAGGTAAAGCTTAGCGATCGCGTGTGGATGTTCGTGATCGCGATTGATAAATTTTAGGGTAGCTGGTTGTTGTCTTTCAAGATCGCGAGGGGATTTCCGCGATCGTGAAGGGGAAGGGCCTGGGCAAAATGTTTTTAATAACGGGGGTTGGCTTATTTTCATTTCATTTTCTTCCATGGGAGCCGACCTTGGAGCTATTTTGTATCGCCATTTTCATCGTCAATTATGAGGTAAGTGATTTCTAGAAGTTGTGAGTTAAATATACGAGTTTAGGCTTATAAATTCATGAAATGTTGTAGAAATTGTGGAGTTTTTGAGGAAAACCTAGAATTTGGTATTTTTGGATTGACCACGAAATTGGACATGGAATTATGAATAAATTATATATTTGTGTTCATGATTTTATGGGTAATGGTTATCTTCAAAAAATTTTAAAATTCGGGCATGTGGGCCTGATGTTGACTTTGTTGACTTTCCGAGCAGATTTGGGAAGTGTTATAAGTTAATTAATTATAATGTTGAAGTATATTTTTATTGGTCTTCATGATGGGTTGACTAGGTTCGGATCGATTGGCATTTGGTTTGAGGTGATAGAGAGTATTGGAGCCGGTTATGGAACCTCGGAGCAAGGTAAGTCTCCTATCTAACCTTGTGAAGGGGGAATTTACCCTGTTGGTGTTATATTTTTATGTGCTACATGTTGTGGGAGCCACGCACGTATGAGGTGATGGGTGTCTGTGCATATGATAGAATTCCTGATTTTGTCAGGGTAGACTTAGGTTCACGCCATGCTATAATTGTACTATTTGAGTTATCTTTGCTCGTTTAATTCCATTATTTCGCGTTACGACTAGAGACTAGACTTGCATAGGGTGATAGACTCGCTATTGTAGAGATGTTATGAGCTACTTGATAATCACCGAAATAATTTGTGCTTCCCTCATGAGTTTCTCCTGCGTTGTGCGTATTCATTGTAAAGTTTTCCTTAAATCTCATAACTCACGCGTGTAATCGTGAGTGGGGTCAAGGACCCGTTAAAGCTTATTCTAATGGGATCGGGTCGTTCACCTCAGTAGGACTATGTATCACACTCTTATGGGAGCGGGCCGTTCGCCTCGGCAGTATAATAGATGCATCTATGGTTCGTGTCGTTCTACCCTCGGCAGTGTACACATTATTATGGGATCAGGCTGTATGCCTCGGCATTTTTATACAATACTCTTATGGGATCGGGCCGTTCGCCTCGGTAGCATCGGGCGTAATAGTTGACAAGAAACCAGTGTATCCGTGCGTTTTCCTGATTTGAGTTGTGACGACCTATCTGGTGAGGTCTATTTCATATATACTCCGGTTGAGGAGGTAATTGATAATTGAGAGCTTGAGTTTACTATTCAGAGGAGGATCATACCACGTACCTATATTTGTTTATGCTGTTTATTACCCAGCCGCATAATTTGTTTATTTCCTATTATATTTGATTTAGTAGACCACTAGTAAGTGTCGATGTGGACTCCTCATCACTACTTCTCCGGGTTTAGGCTAGATACTTACTGGATACGAGTTGATTTACGTACTCATGCTACACTTGCTCCACTTATTGTGCAAGTATATATGTGTTTGGTGGTCTTTTTGGGGTGCAAAGGTGCGGCTGTTGCGGGGACATTACGGCGAGCAGCATTCCATGTTATGATACGCAGCATATAGAGTCTCCATTAGAGTTATTTATATCCCCATGTCTAACTTGTATTCCAGACAGATGTTGTATTATTATTGTACTCTTTAGTAGATGCTCATGTACTTGTGACACCGGATTTTGGGGTTCCTACTGGATTTTCATTATTGTAGTGCACGTAATTATTATTATTTCACCTTGTACTTTATGTTTTATACGGAAGTTGGGAATAAAAATCACGAGTTTTATGTGAGTACCAGACCTTACTCTACTTATTTAATGGGATTCATGATTTCAAAAATAATAAAATGAGTAACTAAGTTGATTAAGCACAGTTGGCTTGCGTGACAGCGGCGTTAGGTGCCATCACGACCTATAGTGACTTTTGGGTCGTGACAAGTAAAAATTTCAGAAAGTACTTCTCATACATCCAACAACAAATTTGCAGCCTTTGTAGTATGGATCGTTTCTTAAAAGCATCATATAGGAAGTAAGTTCTTCATCTTTTGTTACATATATTCCCTTGCCGGTACCTAGGTTGATATTAAGCTATACTATTGCTTCAAACTTGTTCCTGTCGAACTCTATAACTTTAAAAATCTTATTAATGAATTCGTCAAATGAAGTCCCATCATTTATAAGCAGAAGCTTCGTTTTATGATCTAAATACTTGTAATCTGGTGTCCATTTTCCATCAAAAGCAATAATCAAGAAATTTGTATGCATCCTGCATTTAATGTACACAAATAATTTGATATTAGTATCCTGCATTTTATTCAGAAAATAGGGGAAACATTAGCCAATCACATTTTTGTTTCTTGTATGATGAATCAGAGCAATTTCCAGTATTATATGCTGGAGAATTTGTAGTTTTCACATATCTAATCACAAGAGTCCAACATTTTATTCATGACATTAGAGGAACAGTAGACATTTAGATGTTTTCTTCTGGTTTGAATCACAGATATGCTGGACGTTCGTGAAATCTACATGTCAATTCAGAAAGGTTCAGCATATTATACTGGTGTTTTGTTTTGCACTATTTTATGCAGCATTTTTTCTTGTTTTGAATCAAAGATACCTCCAGTACTATATGTTAGAGTTTGTAGTTTTCACATATCTAATCACAAAAGTCCAGCATTTTATAAAGTCAGGACATTAGAGGAACAATAGACATTTAGATGTTTTCTTCTGGTTTGAATGACAGATATTTCCAGTATAATATGCTGGAAGTTTGTGAGTTTTACATATCAATTCAGGACGGTCCAACATATTATACTGGTGTTTTGTTCTGCACCATTTTATGCAGCATTTTTTCTGGTTTTGAGTCAAAGATACCTCCAGTACTATATGATGGAGAGTTTGTAGTTTTCACATATCTAATCACAAATGTCCAGCATTTTATTCAAAGCATTAGGGGAACCTTAAAAACTTAGATGTGTTCTTTTGCTTTGAATGATAGATACTTGCTGTATAATATGTTGGATGTTTGTGAGTTTTACATATAAATTCAAAAAGGTCCAGCATATTATACTGGTGTATTGTTCTGCACCATTTTATGCAGTATTTTTCCTGCTTTTGAATCAAAGATACCTCTAGTACTATATACTGGAGAGTTTGTAGTTTTCACATATCTAGTCACAAAAGTCCAGCATTTTATTCAGGACATTAGGGGAACCTTAAAAACGTAGATGTGTTCTTCTGATTTGAATCACATATACTTCCAGTAAAATATGTTTGAAGTTTCTAAGTTTTACATATTAATTCAGAAAGGTCCAGCATATTATACTGGTGTTTTGTCCTACACTATTTTATGCAGTATTTTTTCTAGTTTGAATCAAAGATACCTCTAGTACTATATGCTGGAGAGTCTGTAGTTTTGACATATCTAATGACAAAATTCCAGCTTTTTATTCAGGATAGTAGGTGAACCTTAAACATTTAGATATATTCTTTCGAGATCATAATCTCCATTACTTAAATAGTGTAAAATGGAATTTACAAGGTAAAAGGATAATAATTACGTAACTACAATAACGAACAACTAGTAGGAACCCCCAAAATCTGGTGTCACAAGTGCATGAATATTTTCTAAGAAGTACAATAATAATACAACATCTATCCTAAATGTAGTAAGACAGAATAAAATAAACAGTACAATGGAGACTCGGTGGAGTGTGATGCGTAGCCTGGAATGCAGCTCACATAATGTCTCCTCAACAAGTGCGCTTATATGCCAAGGTGATCATCAAATGAACATGTCAGATCCTGCACATTTAGTGCAGAAGTGCAGCATGAGTACGTAAATCAATGCGTACCCAGTAAGTATCTAGCCTAACCCTAGAGAAGTAGTGATGAGGGCTCAACATCGACACTTACTAAAGGTCAAATAAAACAATGTAATAAATCATAAGCAGATATGAGGCGTACGACAATGATGGGATAAATCTGTAAGTTACATAATCTTCCAATTTCTTCTTTCAAAGCATAAATTTCTAAATCTTGTATGCTACCTTAACAGCTCAGAAAAATATCAAGTGTCATTATCAAATAAATAAGGAATACCATATAAAATGTTGGGCATCAATGGAAAGATTAGCTCGTGAATATTAGGTCTACTAGCGATATAACGCATGTTTCTACCGAGGTCGTTTGGTCTAATCTAGAATAATGTGTACACTGCCAAAGGTCGAGCTGCACGAACCATATATGCATCTATATACTACCGAGGCGTTCGGCTCGCTCCACAAAAAAAAGGATGGAAGTTACCGAATTACGAGACACGTGTTTACAATACCGTACGTGAGTACAAAATGGATATAATCTTTACCGTTTCGCAAATAATTCGTCCACAACTTAAAGTGTTAAGGCTTGGCCTAGTATACATATATTTATTATTTCATTTATAACTTCAATTAATTAAGCATGCAAAATAAGTTCAAATAATTCAAATATTACATGATAAGATCCTAAGTCTACCTGGACATAAACATGATGTACCTACGTACGAACTCTCATCACCTCGTACGTACGTAGCACCCACAACTAGTTGCACATAACAATAAATATCACCTAGGGGTAGTTTCCCCCTCACAAGGTTAGACATGAGACTTACCTCGCTCCGAAATTCCATAACCGGCTCCAACACCACTCAAACACCTCAACCCGCTGCCTGTCTCTTCAAAACTAGTCAAACAACGTGCAAACCAATCACAATATACCCTAAATACGTATAATCTAACAATTTAAAATGATTCCCAACTCCGCTGAAAAGCCAACAAATATATCCCTTAGGCCCACGTGCCCGGATTTCGAAACTTTCCGAAGATAAATATTACCAATAATACCACGAACTAAAATATATAACTTATTCCAAATTCCATGTCCAATTTCCAGGTCAAAATTCAAAAATACCAAATTCTAGGTTTTCTACGAAAAGCCCAAGTTTCTACAAATTTCCATGTTTAAATCCATATACAAACTATGTATTTAACTTGTAATAGGTGGGAGTCACTTACCTTGTGTTGCTTGATGAAAATCTCCCCTTGAAGCTCTCCAAAATTGCCCCAACCAAGTGAAAAATGGAAGCAAATGAGTTAAATGCCATTCATAAAAGAACACACTACCCAGCGGCCTCTCGCACCTGCAGCCACTTGACCGCTTCTGCGGTTCTGCAGGTGCGGCCAAAATACCGCTTCTGCAGTCCCCCTTCAGCACCCATGCCATCGCATCTGCGGACCAGACTTCGCTTCTGCGGAGTCGCACCTGCGACCAAGAATCCGCTTCTGCGGTCTCGTAGGTGCGGCACAAACCTCGCACCTGCGCCTCCAGCCTGCCTCACTCCCTACCGTTCTATGACCCCTAGGCCACTTTTGCGGTCACACAGTTACGGGAATTCCTTCGCATGTGTGGCTTGTTCCCAGCTCCCTTCTAGCCGCTTATGCGGTCCACTGCCTTGCTTCTGCCAGGTCGCTTATGTGATGAAGCTTCCGCAGAAGCGGTTGCACCAGCAACTAGAATCCTCTAGATTTTTTCTTAAGTTCAAAATTCGATCTGTTAACCATCCGAAATTCACCCGAGGCCCCCGGAGCCTTGACCAATTATATTAACACATCCCAGAATACAATACGAACTTAATTGAAGCCTTAAACCACGCCAAAAACATCAAAATCATGAATTGTGCCTCGAATCAAACTTATAAATTTTTCAAATTTCCAAATTCTATATCTTGTGCCGAAACATAACAAATTAATCCGGAATGACTTCAAATTATACACACAAGTCATAAATAACATAATGAAGCTATTCCAAGGCTCGGAATCCCAAACAGATATCGATAACATGAAAATACACTTTAAACCAGACTTATGAAATTCTTAAACCTTTAAAAATGCCAACCTTCCATAATAAACGTCGAAATGCTCTCGGATGATCTGATACTCAACACGAACATACGCCCAAGTCCGAAATAATTATACGAATCTATTGGAACCTTCCAATCCCGATTTCGAGGTCCTTTATTTAAAAGTCAAATCTTAGCCAATTCTTCCAACTTAAAGTTTCCGAAATTAAAATTTTTCTTTCCAAATTGACTATGAACTTCCCGAAATTTAACTCCAACTACACGTACAAGTCATAATACGTTAAGTGAAGCTACTCAAGGCCTTAAATCGCTGAACGATGCGCTAGAGCTCAAAACGACCGATCGGATTGTTACATTCATGGTGTTTGAATCACAGATACTCTTCGTATAATATTCTGGAAGTTTGTAAGTTTTATATATCAATTTAGAAAGGTCCAGCATATTATACTGAATATTTTTTTCTGTAATTAATTCATTTGCCATTACTTTAACTGTGTGTTTTTTAACCAACTAAATATTTTCGATGTTTCATGATAGCATAAAGTACTGGAAATTAAATTACATTCATATATTATACAATCAAGCAGAGAATAAATATTTTTCATATAAAATTTATAATGATATATAACAATGGAGATATTATTAGTTACGATGTCAATTACAAATGATAAGAACCGTAGATTAACGCAATGAGAAGAATATGAAAATTAAACCAGAAAATTTGAAGAATCAGAACAGTAATCGTGAGAGCTTATTTCAATCTGTAGATTGACGCTGATTATGCTGAAACAGAGTATGAGGTCATGCCATGTAACTTTTATAAACAAAGTAGGGGTATTGTTTTTCAACAAATTGTTCTCGTGCTAATGTACTAGCTAAATATAGTTGACTTTTGATTATGTGACTAAATTTGATTGACCAGCAGTAAAAATAGCTAGTTATAATTTTTTCGCTGAATTTTCTTGAGCAAAATATCCATCTAGAATTCTAAATGCTATTTTGATCCAAGTTTGACTGAGGTATCTTATAACCAAGATCTTCATGACCCATTTGAAATGTCAGGCCGAACATCTGAAATATGGGGGCCTTCTAACAATTGGATTGTAACTGCTGTAGTTTAGCACAGTTTTCAGGGCCCAAATGAACTTCCTCCGAACATATTGGCATGTGCATACCATTCCTAACAAACAATTATTAGCTACATTTTCGTTAAAGATTAGGCTTAGAAACTAAAGCCTAACAAATGAGCAATTGACAGTCAAATCCTACCAAACAAACTATAAAAATAGAAGAATTTGAATATTCAACTCCTAAATTTCATACTTGTTCCCTTTCAAAATCCAGATTCGTCCAAAAAAATTCCAAACAATCACCAATAATCAATCTCGCGAATTCAGATGATTTCATATATAGTTAAAGTCTCTCTCTCTCTCTCTCTCTCTCTCTCTCTCTCTCTCTCTCTCTCTCTCTCTCTATATATATATATATATATATATATATATATATATATATATATATATATATATATATATATATATATATATATATAAATAAATATCATATTGTATATCATATATATAATATATATCACACAGATTTTCATGAATATACAAAGATATATATATGAGACATCGATATACATTGATATAGAAGTGGATATATACGAATACATATATGAATATATACATAAATATAAAATCACCATAACCACTAAAATTCGACCCAAGCCACACCAAGTCATTTCCAAATAAACTAAAATTTCAGATTGAACTTTCCAAAGATGTTCTCAAGTTATCGCAACAATACTCATTCTATTTACCGTCGGGACCCAAAATTCACCTAGTCTTGATGGGACCTAACCCAACCCTCTAGGAAAACCAAACAATAGTTACACAATTCTAATGAAAATAATAAGTAGTCAATAAGTGAAATAACTGAATTTCCATATAATATTCCAAGGATTGGTAGTACAAGTCATGAGCCAATAAGATTTAGATTTACAAAGTTGGTATGAAAATAAATACAATATCTGTAATGACCCGACCGATCATTTTGTGTATTGAGCCCAGTTTTCCCTTTTAAATCTTCCCGTATGTGACAGTTTTGCAATATAAGTGGCCCTGCTTCAAAGCTCCAGAAAACTCCCCTTACTGTATTTGATGTTTTATGACTTGCAGGAATGGTTGGTTTCGTTACAGGGAGGTTTTGGAATGATTTGAATCCATTAGTTTTTAGTTTAGAAGCATAAGTTGGAAATGTTGACCGAAGTTTGACTTTTACGAAATCGATCACGGAATGGTGTTTTAATAATTTCGATAGGTTCGTATGGTGATTATGGACTGAGGCGTGTGCTCGGAATTGGATTCGGAGTTTTCTAGGTCGATTTGGCTAGTTTTGCCAAAAGTTGGCAACTTGAAGGTTTACAAATTTTGTTAAGTTTGACCGTAGGTTAACTTTATGGCTATCGGATTCGGATTTTGGTTTCGAAACTTGAAATAGTTTCGTTTTGTTATTTGGAACTTTTATGCAAAATTTGGTGTCATTCTGATTTGATTTGTTAGGAATCGTACGCTTGGTTGTGATTCTAGCGATTCTTGAGTTCATTATTAAATTTCATGTGTTTTGATGCCCGATTCGTGATTCCAGATATTATTTTGATATTTTGATCATGTGAGAGAGTTCGTATGATGTTCTTATATTTGTGTGAATGTTTGGTGTGGAGTTCGGGGGCTCGGGTGAGGTTCGAACGTATTTCAGATTGGTTTGGACTTGTATGAAGTTGCTGGTGTGTTGGTGTTGCGGTTATCGCAATTGCGAGCATCAGCATTGCAATTACAAAGTTGTCAGGGGTTCTCAGGTATCATAACTGCGACAACGTAATCGCAACTGCAAATATTGGTCCTTGGTCGGGCAGGTCGCATTTGAGACCAATTGGACGAATTTGTGAAAGGGACTGACTTCGCAAATGCATAGTCAGTGTCGCATTGTGACATTCCCTGGGATTTTCAGGCGCCGAATTTGTGATGAATTACTCACATTTGCGAGGGAGCACATTTGTGACTTATGCACCTGAACAAAATAGTGAAATTTCGGGACTTAGCTTTATTTATCACATTTTTGAGCCCTAGACTCGGTGGGAGGTGATTTTGAGATGAGATTTTCATAAAAAAACTATGGGAAAAATAACTTTGATCCATTTTTTTTTTATATAACATGATTGTTTATGAGATATAACATCTAAATTATGAGAATTGAACAGAATGTTTGGGGAATTTTTTGTATGATTTGAAAAATAAAAATTTGAGATTTGAGAGTCGAATTGGACTCAGATATGAAAATCAAACACATATATGGACTCGTGGGGTTATGGGTAGTATAGATCTCCCCTTTGAATCGGTTTTCTGATCGGGTAGGCCCGGGGTTGACTTTTGTTGACTTTTGGGAAAATGTGTAAAGATTTTAAATCTTATTGATCGAAATTGGTTTCTCTTACATTGTTTGATGATATTAAGTCGTTTTTGTTAGATTTGAGCCGTGTAGAGGAGAATTTTAAATGAAAAGCTTTTTTTGAATGTTGAATTGGCCTAATTGAGTGCAACGATCTGACCGGTTATTTTTCTTTCTAGATACCTGTTACCCTAATTAAGATTTCCCGTATGTGCCTTTACTGTTTTATGACCAGCGAGGATGGTTGGTTTGGTTTTGAAAGGGTTCGGGTTGAAATTAGAACACTTGGTTCCTTAATAGTGGCCCAATATGGCCAAGTTTGACCTGAGTAAATATTTTGAGTAAACGACCTCGGAACCGCGATTTGATGGTTCCAATAAGTTCGTATGATAATTTTGGAGTTGGGCGTGTGTTCGGATCGAGTTTCGGATTATCCAGGAGCGTTTTAGCGCTTAATATTGAAAGTTGGCGTATTGAAGGTTTCAAGTTCTTTAAATTTCTTTTGAAATAGACTTCGGTGTTATCGAGGCCCGTTTGGGATTCCGAGACTTGAAATAGGTCCGTATAGTGATTTATAACTTGTACCCAAAATTTGGTGTTATTCCGAGTTGTCTAAGTAAGATTCGACGCATTTGGAGCTAGTTGAAAAGTTTGAAGTTCATAAGTTGACTCAATTTGATTTTGGGGTGCGATTCTTTGTTTTGATGTTGTTTTATGTGATTATAGACTTATTTTTGCAATTGTATGGGTCTAGGGTGGCTCGGGTGAATTTCTTACCACCCAGAGCTAAGTTTGAAAATCCGTTATTGCTGGTTTTGGTTTCCTTCTTGGCGAACGCAGAGGTGGAGTTGCAATCGCGGTGAAGGAATTGATGGTCTGGGCATTGTTCCCTACACATTAGCGATCATGGGGTCACGTTCGCAAAGGTTTGGGACCGGTAGCCTTCGCGTTCACGTAGGCAGGCCCGCGACGTAGAATAAAGGGCCTGGGGTGGGTCAGCCACCTTTGCTCTTCGCGTTCGCGAAGGGCTGACCGCGTTCGCGAAGCTCAGGATGGGCAAGCCTTCGAGATCGCGAGGCTTCCCTCGCATTCGCGATGAAGATCATCAGGGCCTTGTCTAGCTTTGCCTTCGCAATCGCGAGGCTTCTTCGGCGATCACGATGAAGGGTCAACTGGGCAGTGACTTGTTTTAAATCGGGGATTGGGTTTATTTTCTCTCATTTCACTTTGGGTTAGCCAATTTTGGAGTTCTTGGAGAGGGATTTTTCACCTATCATTGTAAAGAAAGTAATTACAATTTAAGGTGAGTTTAATACACGAATTTTGGGTAGATTTTAACATGTAAATTGTGGAAATTATAGAATTTTGTTGAAAAATCTAGGTTTTGACAAAAATGGGATTAGACCACGAAAATGATTATGGAATTGAGTAGAAATTATTTATTTGTGTTCGTGAGGTTATGGGTAATATTTATTTATAAAAATTTTCGGAATCCGGGCACGTGGGCTAAAGGGTGAATTTTAGGAACCTTTCAATTTGGGTTGGGTAATTACTCTAATAGTGAAATTATAAACTTTTGAGTATATAATGATTAGTTTGACTACATTTGGCTAGTTTCGGATTGCGTGGCACCGATTTGAGGCTTTTAGTGTGAATTGTGGATGGGGAAGAGAACTTAGAAACGAGGGAAGTCTCTTGCCTAACCTTGTAAGAGGGAACCCTATAGGTGCTATATATGGTTGTTTGATAATATTTATGGGTGCTATATGCGCACGATGTGACGAGTGTCTGCACATAACTAAAATCATGCTTATGTCCAGGTAGTTTTAGGACTCTACCATGTATTACTTGTATTATTGCCATGTATTACTTGTATTATTCATACCCAACTTATTAGTTTAATTACTTAAATTACGAATGAAATTGGATAAACGAATTGTAAAGATTGAGTTTCATTACTTGAGTTTTGGAGGGATACTTGACTATTAGCGGATATTTTGCCTTCTTTAAGTATTATTCTTGTGTGCCGTTAATCAGAGTTCGTAGAGTATTCTCTCTTCATGTGGATAGGGTCGAATGCCTTGGCGGTATATTAGATGCATCTATGGTTCGCACCGGTCGACTCTCAATAGTGTACACACTATTCTGGATCAGGCCGTACAATCTCGGCATAAATCATGCGTGATATTGCTCGAAGTCCGATTATACTTGATATTTCCTCCATGAATTGATAATTTATAATTACTTGATGGCTCTTTTTTGTTGAAATTAACATGTGATAATTGGAGATTTTTAATTGATATTTAGTTAAAGAATCACTTATTTATTGTTCCTTATTTCGTTGTTACTCTTGTATTCCATGCCTATTTATAATTCCTGCACTTTATTTATTGACCCTTAGTAAGTGTCGATGTCGACCCATCGTCACTACTTCTTCGAGGTTAGATTGTGTCACGACCCAAAATCCAACTAGTCGTGATGGCACCTAACCCAACCCTCTAGGTAAGCCAACTAATAACTATCCAATTCCAAAAATATTTAATAAGATAATTAATTAAAAGAAATTATCTGAATCTTATACATTTCCCAAGGACTGGTAGTACAAATCACGTGCTTCTAAGATTAGAATTTACAAAGTTGGTATGAAATAAATACATCATCTGTTCGAAATGTACATAAATAAATTTTTATTAATCTGAGGCTACCATAAACTAGAGGCAGCTACAACCGGAACGCAGGTACTTCTTCAATCTCAGCTCCCGTCAATCACAGCAACATCAATAACCAACATCTGCACGCAAGGTGCAGAAGTGTAATATGAGTAAAACCGACCTCATGTACTCAATAAGTAACAAACCTAATCTTAGGATAAAAGTAGTAACGAGCTAGAACAAAGGTCGGGTCCAACACCAATAGCCAACAACAGTCCATAACAACATAAAGAAATAATAAAAGAAGTAACTGAGAGATAGAATGCTCAGCTTAATCATGATTTATAAAAATTGTTCTTCCTTTCAAGTATAACAGTAATTTTTCCCAAAAATCCTTTCAACAATAGATAAGATGTTCCATTTTTTTTTCTTTCCAGATAGCAAGTGTAAAATACATCTCTATGCTCATATGTCAATATGTGTGAGAAGTCATGAATAACATGATATCGTACAACATGAGTAAAAATATATCTCTATTCCTGTATGTCATGTGTACATGTCAATGCAATGTATCTCAGAGATGAACTGATGTACTCACACTCTTAGAGTACTCAATCTCACTGTCTCACACTTTTCACTCATCATGCTCAATCACTCAGTACTGTATATGGACAATCTGGCCCGGGGAAGATACATCACAAAATATATACATCAACTGACCATCAGTCATTCAGTACCGAGTAGGGCCAATCCAGCCCGTGGGGAAGATCCATCCCTAGGTATAAATGCTTCGGACAAGATCCATATCCAGGGAAGATCCATCCCTCAATATAAATCAACCGCGCTCATTGGGGGTGTGTGCAGACTCCGGAGGAGCTCCTTTAGCGCAAGCGCTATCATAAATCAGTATAACCTTTGCGGCATGCAGCCCGATCCCATAAATGTCACTCACAGTCAGGCCCTCGGCCTCACTAAATCATCAATCTCTCCATTCTCTCTGCAAAACAGGAGTATTAGGAGCTAGTGGATTTTGATCTCATTGAGCCATCGATTTCACAATGAGCGTGTGAAGCATTTTATTTCAACAAAAGAGCCGAGCAAACAAGAGGTAAATTGAGATTGGTAATTAATTACCAATCACTCAATCATTTTCTTTTGGATGACAAGTTTACAATCCCAAATAAGCTCACCCTTTTCGCCCAACTTGCCAAGGAAAAATATTTTTCTATGTTTTATCTCAAATCAGGCTTTTGGCAATTGGGAATCCACCCATATGTTAAGGAAAAACTGCTTGTTTCATTCCCAATCACCATTTTCAGTTGTCTTTCGATTTAAAAACTGCTCCATCTTTGTTTCAAAAGGCCATGATAAAACTATTTCAGCCCATCCTCCACACATCACTTATTTATATTGATTATATTTTACTATTCAGTGATACTTGGGAGGAGCACATATATTTGCTAAATCATTTTGCATCTTTAGTGCGAAAAAATGGCATCATGCTTTTAGCCAAAATAATAGTTTTTGCAAGAAATGAAATTGAGTTTTTGGGCATGCATTTTCCGATGGAGAACACACCCCAGGTCCTCATATTTCTCAGGAACATCTTAAGTTCTCCGATACTGGGTTCACAACGAAGCAAATCCAGTAGTTTTTGGGAATAATAAATTATGTGAGAGATTTTATTCCTAATGTTTCTACATATATATCTCCTCTGACAAAAATGTTGAAAAAGAATGCCCACCCATAGGAAAAGGAATAAAATAATGCAGTTAAAAAAATAAAAGAGGTGTCTTAAAGGGTCAAATCTTTGCATATTCCATCCAATGGAAAGAAACTATTGCAGACAGATGCCATCAATGAATATTGGGGCGCGAATTTGTTTGAGGAAGAAAATAGTCAAAGAAAAATATGTGGTTATGCTAGTGGAAAATTCAAGGATGTTGAACAAGACTACCATTCTACTTTCAAAGAGCTTCTTGTCGTTAAAAGTGGGATTAAAAAGATCATTTTTTTCCTAATTCACTCGGACTTTCTTATTGAGATGGATATGAAAGTGTTTCCTATGATTATCCAGTTGAATCTAAAGATCATTCCTAATCCACAAATTCTCAGATAGGCTCAGTGGTTCTCTACCTACATGTTTCAGGTCAAGCACTTGAAAGAAAAAAGATAATTTTCTTGCTGATTGTTTTTCAAGGCCAGGTGAATTTTCCTAAAGGTTTCAACTACAAAAGCACGGGAAGAAGAATAAATCAACAGTTCAAATGTTCATGTTCTCACATGTGCCACAGACAGGTTCTTAATCATTACATCACCCGCCGGAGTTATTTGATTTTTCAAATCCTTTTTATTCGTCCATCTTATTAGGGAGGAGGGTTTTTTATTAACTCTATATTTACGAAACTATGGAGGTTCCATACTAGCACCTTTTGGTGTTAATCCGGAATATCCATTTTTCAGGTGTTCATAGCGCATGCCAATAATTTTCTACAGGAACATTATGGTTCTTTTGGTATCTCTGCCATCAATACCACATTCTCATTGAATTTAAATGCCATGATTTTCGAGACTTTGACAATCTTGAATCTTTCCTTAAAATATTTTTGTTGTGGTTCAAACCTCAAATTATTGGGTTCATCATTTTCATTCTCATGGAGTAAAAATATTCATGTTCCACAGGCTATTCAGTGTGATCAAAAGAACTATCAAGATAATGCCTACAATGTCCTTATGGTTTCATTATCTAGTTACAATCCTAGCAATGGAAAAGGAGTACGCCGAATCTTAGAGGCTCAAAATGTGTAATCATGAGCTAGGAAATAATTTGCATAAGTCTTCTAAACCATTTTAGCCAACAACCATTCCATAATTCCCATTTTTCCTAAAAATAAAAATTTGCACAAATGTCTTAAACCATTTTCACCTCTTAAGTACCCATTTGAAATAATAAAGGAAAGCACACCTTCTTTACCCCTTTCACCACTCTACCCCACATGAAATTATAATGGAAAAACAAAAAAATATGCACAAGTTTTTAACCTTCTAGCCACTTTAGCCCACCACAAGTTATCATAAAAATCCAAAAATACATAAATAATGTTGCCTACCCATGTCTTGCCATAAATTTTCCAAAGTTCTATGCCATGAAAGTACTATTCAAGGGCTCCTCATGTCACCAAAGAAAAGTCATTCATGTCAAGCCCTAAATATTTTCAAGTTCTATACCATGCAAGAACTATTCAAGGGTCCCTTATTTCATCAAAGAAAAGTAATTCATGTCAAGCCATAAATTTATCAAAACCCGATTTTATGCAAATACTACTCATGGGTCCTTTTACCATCATCCATGTTATGTCCAAACCAAAAACCAAAACCCAAGGCCATGCAATTTGTTTTCTAGTTCATGATCATGCTTTCATGGTTTGTCTATTAGTCAAATAAGTGTATTACATTGTAAGACTTTTATGTTTGTTGTACTTGTTTTATGCCACTTGTACTATGTAATTAAATAAGGGTAGTACATATACTAATTTTCCATCTCCTATAAATAGGATCCTTTGTAGTAGTTGGAGATCATCTTAAGTTTAACCTAGTTCACTTCTAAAAACTCTTGTGTAATAAAATGTCTTCTTCTAGCTAAGTCTATTATAGTTTCTTCCTCCAAAATATAGGGATATGGATGGTTTATATTTGAGTGTAGATTCTTAAAATACTTTAGTAGTTGAATAAGATTTCTCTAGTAGTTGAGGAAGATTACTCTAGTAGTTGAGGAAGATTGCTTTAGTAGTTGAGAAAGATTTTTTTAGTAGTTGTTGCATTATGAGTGCAAAAGTTTTCGGAGTTCACTGTTGATGGCCTAGTTATGGCAAGGGATGCCTTTTGTGAGCCTCCGGCACCTTAGATAGATCGTTTATTCTTTAACTATTTTTTTGTGTTTATTGCTTATGTTAAAATTATTGTGATATTGAAAGTTAAATTTTCTTATTCTAGCACTATGGTCGAAGTTGAAATCGCTTACCACCTTGCTGGATACTTTGGGTTGTTGTTGTTGCTTTGTGAGGAAGAGTGAAAGGTACGAAGGGTGTTGCCGTACCATATTTGTATACTAATATCATTGATTGAGTGGATGTGAGGATAAAAACACTAAGGATGATGTCATGCACATGTTTATTACAATAAGTAATAATAAAGAATACTATGAAGCCAGCCTCATTTGTGTTAATCCTATGAGGATTTATAAGAGTCATTGACCAAAGGCTTAGAGTAAAACCTTATTTATGGATAAAATCTCCATGTAGATCCCTGGCACATCAGAGTTCATAATGGTCTCATGAACTCCGAGCAGTGCTTGTATTAGGGAGGAGTAACTTAACAAAAACCAAGTTTCACACCCAAATATCCTCAATCATCCACTCCCACTCATCCTCAAAGGTTCAAACACAAATAAAGTGTCAACTTAGTAACCAGTATGCAGACATTAATTACAGGAGGCTCCTGATAAGCTTTTCAGAGACTCAGGCACATAGCAATTCAATAACGTGAATCAGACAGATACAGAGGACATTTCAGTATCATTAGAGTACATGACATGATCATCTCAGAACCAATCACAATATTGACCTTAAGACCCCTTATAAGAACACTGAGCACAAAGATGAATCATTGTAAGTAGATTGATAGGGTTCCAATAACATCAAAAACCTTAAGGTTGATCCTAGCATGCATCAGAACACCTAGGAGGATCATTACTAAGATACAATTATAAACTAAGAAGGCTAGTGGCATTTTATCATTAGATAAGTGTTATCTTTAACCAATTCATGTTCAGAGATGCTTGATTAAATGATCTTAGTAGGTGACAAAGAGAGACATTTACTTTGTTTCATTAATTCTAATGAGGGTTCAACATTTTAGGATCCTTAACTAGGTTCATAGTATATTAACAGACATTTTAGTAATCTTCAGAACAGTCCAAGGAAAGCATATACATGGCTTAGACCTTACTTCACTAAACACCTGTACTAACAGCTTTCTTCAGGCTTCGTAAAGATAAAAACAACCAGTAGAGATATCAATGTATGTACAAAGGTCAGTTTTAGTCTAGTTCAAACCTAATAGCATGATATCTAATTGTAGTCTATCAGGTTTCCAAACAACTCCAGATTCTTAATTAAGTTTTTTATAGACAAAGATATCAACCAGATACAACGGGTAGGGATGTTCATTCTTAGTGGGTGAGAACATGGCAAACATGTGCTTAGTGAGTTTACTTAAACACGTGAGTGATCTTACTAACAAGGTTACACTAGTAAACTTCCCATTTTGGATCCTATATTCAGCATTATTCACTCGAGTTGCTAAGCTATTAAGGCAGACAGGATTCAATCTATCAAGAGAAGTTTTTCAGCAAAGAACATAGTAATTTGAACATGAAACTTTCTCAACTAAAGAGCATGTAAAGGTTCATAGGAATTACCTGACAAGTAAAAGTATGATGAACATAGGCACAAGCATGGAGGTCAATAAGAATCACTCAGCCAACATACAATAAGATTTCAGATAGCCACTACTACATAGTTCATAGTCATAAAACAACAAAAGGTACATGACAGATCTGGACATAGCAAGTGAGCAGGTTGGGTGATAGCTATGCTGATAGGTCTTTCACATGAGTTCATACTACAATGATAGACTTGCATGAACCCTTAAGTGTATATAACAAGCATGGTTTCAACAATAAACTATTCAATTACTATCATCAAATCAAGCAGGTCAAATGTAAGACATGAACTGTGATGAGAATCATTTTTCAAATCTAAACAGTGTGGTATAACATTAGAAATGTAAGGATCAATATAGCATAGTGCAGCAGATGTGAAATCTTAACAGGACATTAGGAGAAGTTTAAAAGCATAGCTCAATTAAGTTAGCTAAACATGGTAGTATAGCTATCATTTAACTGACGGAGATAGAGCACACATAACATCAACCTAAGGCTTAGTTCAACTAATCATAAAAAGGTTCAGCGGGATTTGTTCAGAAGAGTATCAACATCATGAAAATATTTTATCTAGCTATGTTATGGGTGCTGAAATTCATTAACAACATAAATCAGATAGCAGTATTAGAACAACATAATTTATCAGGAAATTATCAACTCAATAGTGAAAATGTCATACAACAAATAGAATATAATAGGTATAGTAATGTACAACTGATGTATATCAGAAGAGAAAGGTGATTTACAAGAAAACATCACAAAATTGGACAATTAAAAGATAGAGACAAGGTCAGTATAGACTGACCTTCTGCAAAGCAGCAAACTAAGTAAGAGTCAATTGTTAGCCGTTTAGGAGTCCAAACCAAAAGCAATCCACTCACAGAGATCAAACTCGAGCAGAAATGAAACGGGGAAAAGAGAAATTGGGGAGAGACTACTGGAACTTAATACTTAGCAGAAAAACTTGAACTTTTAGTTCTTTCAATGTATTTGTCGCTGATGTTATATGTGTATTGGTGTTTGTAGGTGGAGACATTGAATGCCTTATTTACAGTGGCATTCAATCCACATAGGGATTCGATTGAGTTCGAACAGATAGTGGAGAGTGATGATAGACGCATTATGATAGCAAGAGGTAAAATCAGAGAACTTCAGAGGGGAAAAGCAATGAAGGATTTACCTTAGCACGAGGAGGTTGACCATTGAAGCCTTTGGACAAGCAGTCAAGCCCTAATGTCCAAAGGTCACTACGTTTGACATCTGGACATCGAATAATGATGATGAAGCTGGAGATGACAGTCATGCATGCTTCGATTCAACTGAACAGAGAAAGGACAAATGAAATCCTAGGTTTTACCTTTAGGTCTAGAGCTTCTGGGTTATAGATTCGAATTAGGGTAACGAAAGGGGAATGTTTCAGGCGGGATTCGTTGTTAAGTAGGGACAGGAAGGAATATATGAGATCAGATTTGTGACCTTCAAAAAATTGTGCAAGGTTTCTAGGACTGATGGGGCTGATGGGGATGAGAGAAAAGAGAGGGAATTGGGAACGAGGGCGATCATTTGTGGAGAGTGATTAGGGTTTAGGGGGTCGTCTCTAGGTTTAAAGTGGGAGACGTGATTTGGGCCGTTGGATCGATGGATCTAATAAAATGTTTTTATTATAAAAAGTGACGGTAGATCCCTATATTCCTACAGCGGAGATGAGGTCTCAACAAAATTAAAGAAAGGAGAAAAATAGAGATTAAGCATGAATCGCTGATGAGTTGAATCAACGATCCGGATTTATTTGTGTTTTCTCTATGAGTGAGGAAGATAGGTGATGTGGCGCACTATTATTGGCTCATAGAGATTGGCATGGATTGCCAAATTGGATAAGGCTGGAGGTTCTTGGACCGGGTCATGGGTTTGGGCTCGTGTGTTTTGGGCCCAAAATAGTAGAAATGGGATTTAAGCCATAACTACTTGAGTTTAATTAGTTAATTGCAATTGTAGCCTTCTGAGTTTTTAACCCCTCTAAATATTAACTTAATTAAACTTAATTAATTCTAATTAAATGAGATAAAATATAATCATAAAATATATTATAAAATTACTATGACTAATTATATAAACACTTTGTTTATTAAATTATGAAACTAATTCGGATTAATTAAAGTAATAAAGTGATATAAATCAAAATCAAAAGTTAATTTATTAAATTAATTGTAAAACTTATTGAGTAAAATATAAAGGTTATTTTAATAACTCCAAAATTGTAGGATATATAATTCATAAATATTTAATACCAAATTATTAATTCAACATTGATAATTACTATTTCCTATTATATTTTAATAAAAATAGGTATTATTGATTAGAAAATATTTTACCATATTTACTGTAAATTATTAAGCATAAATAATTTAATTTTAAAAGGGAGGGTCAAAATTGGTCGTCAACAGCTTCCCCTCTTTGACCGGAGACGACGAAAGACTTTGCGGGCAAAGAGATTGACTAAAGACCAATTTTGTCCCGACTGGAGGCATGTAGTGCAGGAATGGTATATGTATTTGGGAAAGATTGTTGTGAGACTAGGGGTCGAATTCTAGCTTTGAATCGCCAACATACATCAGCCTTAACGAGGATCAGGCCTCATGTAGTTCTGGAATGATGATTTAGTGAGGGTGGTGCTTGCAGGAGTTGCCTCAGTATCTTGTTATGACGATACTGCAAGACGGAAAGTCCTATTAGGATAGGGACACTACTCTTCGTTATAAGTCTTATTTGGAGAGAGACATGGTCGAGCGAGAAAGTAAAAGGGCTCGTAGCGCCGACGAGTTTAGTGGAGCTCCATTTGGGGAAAGAGTGGTTTTAATCGTGGGCAGTCCAGTCCTACCCAGTCAGAATCAGTGGTGCAGTCTTTTGTGAGTACGTTTTCTGTAAGGCAAGATTAGCAACTAATGCAGGGGTAGGATAACAGTTCATTTCAGTTCGGACAGTATCCGAGAAGTTATACATGTCGTAGGAACCACAGTGGTCGTTGCTTTGGTATAGTTGGTGGTTGTTTTACTTGTGGTGAGAAGGGGTATATCACCAAATAATGTCCTACGGGTAACTCTGGTACCAATCAGGCTATTATACAGCCACAGGGAACTGCTATAGTCACACAGACTTAGAATCAACCTGCTAGAGCCGCTCCACAAGGTGCCCGCGGACATAATAGACAAGGTGTTCAGGAAGCGGGTGGACCGCTGAGATTCTTTGCAATGACCAGATAGGACGCTGAGGCATCTAATGTGGTAGCAACAAGTATTATTACTGTCCATATGGTATTTGTATGTGTCCTTACCTTTAGCTTTATATTTAGAACGGGTCGAGTCTCTTAATGTGCCATACGTGGTGACGATCTGGTAAGGAGACTATATTTGTGGATAGAGTATATAAAGAAGGTGTGATACTTGTTCAGGGAAGGACACCGTAGTCGTGCTACTAGTATTGCCGATGTCTGACTTTAATGTTATTATGTGCATGGACTTATTGGTGTCGTGCTAGGTGATGCACAATTATTAGGTAAATGATATTAAATTTATTATTTCTTATGGTCTTAGAGTAACATGGAAAGATGCTCACGATTTTCATGGGCGAGGAAGTTCCTTATACATAGGTTTTACATGAGATGAATAGAAAGTGTTCAACATATCTAACTATGAGTTAAGACACTAGAGTAGAGATTCTGACTCTTGAGATAGTGGTAGTTGTGAATAAGTTTTCAAATGAGTTACATGATGCGTATGAAGCGTAAATATGAAAAGATAAGATGAGTGTAACGATGAAGTATTCATACCTCTCTTTTATAAAGTATAGCTCACTAAACATTCGAGGATGAATGTTCTTTTAAGTGGGGGAGAATGTAACAACTCGAAATTTATATGTATACTTATTAATTATAAAATTAGAAAAAAAAAATTATTTAACTTGTAGCCATTGGGCCACACACTACACAAACCTTAGAAAATAATTTTTATTAAAAGGATAAATAAAGTGGGCCAAGCCCAATCTTTTGTAGCTGCCACGTTGAGACCTAGGGAATAGAAATTAGGGAAACTGATCCCTTGGTTCCTAAAGCATAAATAAGGAAAACAATTGGAGGAGAGCTTCAATGAGTTTGGACGGCGGTATTGAGGGAAGTAATTGAAGCAAGCACTGTGAAGGTTTAATAGCTCGGGTGTGGAGATTTACTTTGATTTGTTAGCACACACTTTTAGTATTATATATACATACATTGTAGAGATGATTTTTCATTTTTAAAGAAAAATGACATCATAATAAACTAATGACTATTATTATGATTAGCCAATAATATTAGGATGGCAGTAACTTTGCATCGGAAATTAAATTCTTGATTTCTACTTTGGCTTCTTTTAAAAATTAGAATACTAATGATTAGCCATAATTATGTAATAATGAGAGGATAGAGTAATGATTGGCCAATCATTGACAATGATTAGAATAATTATAATGAGTTAGGTGGGTTCAGCATCGTAATGCATTTTGCAGCCAACATTGTTTCCGTATTTTCTTTCACGTTTTGCTTTTCACGAATTGTGTACGGATTTTATTAATTGGACTGGGGGTTGATTTAAATTTTGACTCGTCCAAAGATTATGGAAATTATTCACCTAGACTAATTAGGACGTGTTATTCAATATTTTGAATAGATTTAGGCCATTAGAGTCTGTTTGGTTGGTGTTCTAGACGTTGCAAGGTTGTAGATCTCCACGTTAGCGAGATAAGTGAGACTTTAAGATTTGATACTTGTTTTTCCAAAACTCGTTTTGAATGTATGTTTTGTCTGCCTGGTCCATGTGTTGGGCGAGTGTGCGCTTGGCAAAATCGGGTTTTACTCTACTTATTTAAGGGGATTCATGATTTCAAAAATAATAAAATGAGTAACTAAGTTGATTAATCACTGTTGGCTTGCCTGACGGCGACGTTAGGCGCCATCACGACCTGTAATAGATTTTGGGTCGTGACAGCTTGGTATCAGAGCTCTAGGTTCACTTGGGTATCACGAGTCATGAGCGAGTCTATTAGAGTCTTGCGAATTGGCACGGAGACGTCTGTACTTATCTTCGGGAGGCTACAAGGCTGTTAGGAGCACTTCCCTTCTTGATTCCTCTTCGTGTGGTTTGATTCCATTGGAGCTTATGCCTTTATTTTCTCCCTACTAAATCTTATGCGACGTGGAGCGCTTGTTATCAATTGGGCATTGGGGAGTTGTAGTGGTACTGCAGACGTGGTGCAGGGAGTTTCTTCTTGTATATTCAGGTAGGCTATTATCGTCGCCTTGCAGAAGAGTGTTTTGTCGTTTCAACCCAGTATCTGTATTTCATATGGTTTCGAGGCTATGCGCAGATTATTATGATGTTCATGCGTTGTTGTCGCACAGTGTTGGTGTGATGGTAGGGCGCTTGTTTATGTGTCGAGGCAGTGAATGACTCGAAAGAAGGATTTTTCAGTGTATGGTTTAGAGGTTCGGCATGTAATTCCAACGGAGAAGAGGCAATCGAACTTTGTATGTTCAGGCTTTGGTTGATGGAGTAACGAGGCTTGATATTTTCGAGCGTGGTGGAATTCTCGATTGTGATATAGTGTCGTCGTCCTTGTTGAACGCATTAAGGCCCGCCGGTGTTATTGTCTTCTTGATTTGCCTTCAGGGCAGGGTGTGGTGAAATAGTGTCTAAGAAGCGGTTGTCAGAGATAGCGGTGTGTAGCGGTTTCAGAATCAAATCGATGTTTCGAATGCTGATGGCTCGAGAAAGATGACCTTCGAGGAGGCTTAGAGTTGGAAGCAATTTATTAGTTCAGGTGCTACAGAGATGGATTTTGATTTGATGCAACATTTGGAAAGTGAAGGATGAGGAAGGACATGGTGGGAGGTGTCTCGCGGTGGTTGAATTGCTAGCAAGTCAAGTGTGAAAAGCAGAGGTCGAGAAGTTGCTCAAAGGAGATGGTTTAACCGAAGTAGGAGTGGCAGAGTAGCATATGGATTCTGTGACAGGATAGCCACATGCCTTGAAAAAGTTTAGAGCGATTTTGGAATCATGGTGGAAGGTGACTAGGTCTACGGATTTTATTTGGGATAGTGGCTACTGTACTGAGGAAGATTGAATATGGCAGAGAGGAGTTTGCGTGAAATGAAGAGGGGTATGGAAACTTGATTATCGTTTTTGGGATGCAACATGACTTCGAGTTTGGAATGTATTGTCGAACTTTCAGTTGATGTCTATGGGGAATGAACAGACCTTTACAGCCGGTAGACGAGCATAGGCTAAGGAGGGTTTACTGATTTCGTAGTAGTGGTACCCAATGCAGTGTCGTTGGAAGATGTCAGTATGGAATTCCACAGGTGGACTATCTCCTATGGGCAGATTAGCGGTTGCGTGATTTTGATGAAGTTTCTATGAAGAGTTCTACTTACTACTCGGCAAAGGGTCGAATATGCAATTATGGCTGAAAATTCGGAATGTTCACGAAAAGTTTAACAAGAGATTTCGAGAAATTTGGCGGGTTAACGGTGCGAGATCATGGTGATTGAGAAGGAGAAATCTTTGTAGGTTCTACATTATGTGATTGTAGCTTAAATCTAAGTGGGGGAGCCCACCGTCTACGATTGAATCGCGTGGTTGTCTGCTTGTACTGTTTTTGGTTATCGGTACATTGGTGGATCATTATGACTAAGAAAAGAGAACATCAGGGGTAATTCGAGCAAAAAACTTGATGAATATGTGCTATATTTGGCTTTATCAATTCATGTGCAGGTTTTGGGGAAGACTCAGAGTTTATACTTCTTGTGGATGTGATGTACAAGGAAAAGAATTCATCCGGTTGCTTTTTTGGGAGTGTTCATGTGCTAACAGAGCGTTGGAGTTTGATTATAATCGGGACCGGGTCAGAGTGGGTGACTCTCAACAACGGTTCTAGTGGGTTTAAGAATTTAAGTACAGTGCCTAAGAATTTTGGGTCCGTTGTGTGGTTAAGGATCCAGTTATTGCAGTGGCTTATGAAAGCGGCTTGAAGTGTTCTATGTTATCATCTGGTCTACGGTGTAGTATTAGAGATATGGGAGGAAACGACTTCAGATTCGTAGAGCATCTTTCAGAATGGGTATACCGGTTGGAGATGCTATTGTGTGCATAAGGAGGGTATGAGATGGTTCAGGGGTATCGAGACGATATGGTCTTCTGATTCGGGTCACTCGATATGAGTGTTGATTGAGTTCGTTATGTTTTTGAATGGAGCTATTATTATTTCTAAGGCAAGTCAAGATTAAATTGGAAGAAGTTGGGTCGGTTTGTAATGGTTGAATCAGCATGATTGTGTCAATGATCAGTTTCTTCAGTGTGCTAAGTTATACAGGTGGTTTGTGGTTGCACGTGCGGGCTTGACAACCACCATAATTTGATTGATTTGGGAGGTATTTGATTCAAATGACCTTGTTATGTGTAAATGAATCCCGGAAGAGTTATGGCGGTATAGACCATGACTGGAGGTTTGTATTTTCTGCGGTTATGGGAATTAAGTTGTGTGTTGCGATGGTTCTTCTGAAATGTGTTAAGTGAAAGGTTTCTAACCAATGGAGTATTTATTCTACTAGTAGTTCAAGGGTTATGATGAATTATTATACTCTTGCATAGCGGCATGATCGGTGCAGTGAGCGGCACGGGAATTGAAAGTTGAGGATCAAGGTTGCGGCTCAGTGTTGATAAGAATGTCACAAGCTCGATGGGCAGGGAAGAATTCATAACGTTTAGAGTAAGCTGGCATTATCTTAGTGTCGCCTGAGAATGGTATTCTGTGGAAGAGGCATTGTGTATTGAGTTGCAGATCCTTGATTCGCTTTACAAAACTTGTACGATTGGAAGTATGGATGTGTAGGCTTTGCTATCTGGTGCGGAAGGTCGTGGAAGTATAACCCACGGGAAGATCGTATGAGCGTGACATGTTAGTCACTTGATTGTTAAGGATTGAAACCAAGTATGGAGATTCTGGTACTATCGCTAATGTTAGAGTTTATGCCTGAAAGGCGCTCTGTTCATTTGATTGTGGACTGTGGGAGTTTGTTCTAGATTGGACGACTGCTCGTGTGTGTCATGAATAGGGATATTGTTGATTATTGAAATGTTGTTGGCCCGGTATGGTATGATCAGAATTTGTTTATGATCTATTGGTGGGTCTAATGTGAATGTGTGCTCTACGTCAGGTCTGATGTGTTCATTCGGCATAGCATTGCTTATGGAGGAGTCTTCGGGTATTGGATGTTATTCCCGTCGTCAGCTATTCCATGTAATACTATATTGTGCCTTGTGGGTTGTGAGATGGCTTGATTATGCGCACATGTGTTATGATCCCGTGTAGCTTGTGGTGTTATATGAGAAGGATGGCTCTCGAGATGCATGTCATTTATTGCACCTTAGTCGTGCTTGGGTTTTTGTAGCGTATGGCGCTATCCGTCTTCCCAGGGTTGTATTACGCACTTGGCGTGTTTGTGGTCGATATTCGGGCATTTCATAATTATAAGCATTACGGCTGATGGGTGTTCCCTTGTTGGTTGTTGTATGGATCAGGTGGCATGCCACCACGGGTGTATTGTTTAGATCGGGTGGCACGCTGCCACAGATATGTTGTGGGGATCGGGTTGCGCGCCGCAATGATGTCATGCTTGGATCGGGTTGCACAACACAATAGTTTCGCATTTGGATTGGATTGCACACCGCAACAGTAAGATGTTGAGTACGGTTCTCTATACTTATTTTTGTGTGTCTTGTTTCTCTTCTCCGAGAAAGCTTTATAGCATCAGCTTGACCGTTTCATTCGTTACGCGGGCTGGGTAGTTCCTTATCATAGTCCGTTCTTCCTTTTGAGTCATATTCGAGTTGCAGCTTGTTAGCGCTTTGATGGCGTTGTATGAAATTTTAGACGGTATTGGAGGTGACTTATTGCCCGAGCAGTCTGTACTGGGTGAGACGAGTTATTGGACCTGAGAACAGTGCGATCGGAGTTAAGTAGGGCATATTAAAGAGAAAATATCGTTATTCAGTTCACAATGAGGTAATTGTGCTTGTCAGGTGAAGAGACCCCATGATTTATTGTCTTGGAAGGTGGTTATGAGTTTCTACACATCTCTTTCGTCGTGATGGTATTGCAAGAGTTGGGACAGGTCTTACATGTGTTATGAGGCGTATTGCGGGCATCAGATTTGTGAAATTGCAGCTATTATGGTCGGAGGATTTATTATGGGCATGTGAATCATGCGGTGCATGGTGTGAATTCAGCAAAGGTGTATGATCATGTTTTGGTACAATGTGCAGTGATTGATACGGTGTTCGTATGTTAGAATCAGGTTTTGTAGAAGAATTCAGAGGATGGAATTTGGTTCTAAGGCTTATTGACTAAATTAAAGGGAGTATCTTCAGTCTGGCTCGAGCTAATGTGCTCAACTGGGTTGTGATGGCATAGGTAGGTGCACAAGATGTTAAACAGTAATTTTTGGGCAACTCCAAAGCAGTTCTTAGTGCGTTCGAGGATGAATGCATGTTTAAGTGAGGGAGAATGTAACGACCCGATAGGTCGTTTTGAGCTCTAGCGCGGCGTTCGGCGGTATGAGGCCGTGAGTAGCTTGACTTCATGTGTTTGGAATCGCAAGTGCGGAGTTGTGCTAGGCAGAGGGGATGCGCAGGTGCGAGGTTTTGGCCACACCTGCAAGATCGCAGATGCGGGAAAGTGATACGCAGGTGCGAAGGGGGCGTGAGGTCGTCGTTTCCGCAGAAGCGGAGCCCAGGTCAAAGTTGCGACTCCGCAGAAGCGGAGTCTAGTCCGCAAAAGCGAAGGCAAGGGCTTTCAGGGGAAACCGCATAAGCAGAGATTTGGCTGCACCTGCGAGACTGCACAAGCGGTTAAGTGAACCGCATGTGCAAAATGCCTGGGCAGTGTGTTAATTCGAAGGGTTCCAAGATTTCATCATTTTTGGACTTTGCAAGCTCGGTTGGAGGCGATTTTTGAGAAGGATTTCCCAAGATTTCTTGAGATAAGCCACATTTGGTCATTTTTATCTATTAATATTGAATACCCATTTGGGGAATTTGGAGAATTTTGAGCTAGGGATTTGAGAGTAAGATTTGAGGATTTGAGTGGCGATTTGATGTCGGAATTGGGTGATTTTGGTATGGTTGGACTCGTTGTTGAATGGGTGTTCAGATTTTTGTAAATTTTATTGGATTTTGAGGCCTGGTCCCGGGGTTGGCTTTGTTGAATTTTCGGACAGAGTTGGGAGTTATTATAAATTGATTAATTATGAGTATTAGAGTATATTTTTATTAGTTTTCATGTTGTTTGATTAGTTTCGGATTGATGTGCATCAGATTGAAGTGTTAGAGAGGCATTTGAGACGGTGTGGAACTTCGGAGCAAGGTAAGTCTCCATTCTAACACTATGAGGGAGAATTTACCCCGTATGTGTTATATTCTTATGTGCTACATGTTGTGAGAGCTATGCGCGTATGAGGTGACAGGTGTCCGTGCGTATGCTAGAATTCCTTATTATATCCTGGTAGATATAGGTTCACGCAATGCTATAATTGTACTATTTGAGTTATCTTTGCTCCCTTATTTCACGTTGCGACTTGAGACTAGACTTGCATAGGGTGATAGACTTGTTATTGTAGAGATGTGACGAGCTACTTGATAATCCGCGGAATAATTTGTGTTTTCCCTTACAAAATTCTCGCGGGTTGTGCGCTTTTATTGAAAAGCTTCTTTACATTTCATAACTCACACTTATCTTTCAAGGACCCGTTAAAGCTTCATATTCTCATGGGAGCGGGCCGATCGCCTCGGCAGTATAATAGATGCATCTATGATTTGTGTCGTTCGACCCTCAGCAGTGCACACATTATTATGCGATCGGGTCATATGCCTCGGCATTTCTATAAATACTCTTATGGGATCAGGTCGTTCGCCTCGACAGCATCGTGCGTAATATTTATAATAAAGCCATTGTATCCGTGAGTTTTCCTGATTTGAGTTGTGTCGATCTATCTAGTGGGGACCATTTTCCACATATACTCCGGTTGAGGAGGTGACCGATAATTGAGGGCTTGCGTTTACTATTCAGAGAAGGATCGTATCACGTGATTAACTTTGTTTACACTATTTTTACCATACCTCATACTTGTTTACTTTCGGTTGTACTTAATTTATTGGACAACTAGTAAGTGTCGATGTCGACCTCTCGTCACTACTTCTTCGGGGTTAGGTTAAATACTTACTCGGTACGCGTTGATATATGTACTCATGCTACACTTATTGCACTTTTTGTGCGGGTATATATATATATATATATTCCTGGTGGTCTTTTGTGCACAGAGGCTGTAACACCCCAGAAAATTTTGAAGTACTTAAGTGTAAAACCTCGTAAAATTTCGCAAATGAATTTGTAAGGCCCCGTTAAAATTTTCTAATGATTTAAGATTTTAAAGTGCGACAACGGTATTCGGGAATAACGTATTCTAGTATTAAAGGAGACCCGTGAGATTTATGATCAAGTTTGAGTTTTCTTTTGTATTCTACCTCGAATCGGAGTTTTGATAATTCTGTTAGGTCCGAATGGTGATTTTGGACTCGGGCGTATGCCCGAAATTTAATTTGGATATTTCTAAGATGTTTTGACGTCGCTTCTTCGAGTATATGTTGTATCATAATAATCAATGAGCTCCAAATTCAGTTTTGATTGAATCATTAGATCCGTATTGAAATTACGGAGCCATAAAAAAAAGAATCGTCGAATTCGGATATCGTATGAGAGATTATGCCCATTCCCGTATTAAAAAAAAAAACATTTCCCGTCGCCAGCGCCCAGGGCAGCACGGGGCGCTATCCCTAGCGCTGGGATCTTGCAGCTACTGGAACCAGTGCCACAGGCAGCGCCCCACGCCACCTGTGGCGCCCGAAACGCTATATACTCATTTCAGGGTTCATTTTATCCCATTTCTCTTGGCCGAACTTTGGGGTTTTCCTCCATTCTCTCAAGACCTCCAACTCCCCCCATCTTCAAGGTGAGTAATCCCTACTAATTATATGTTTTATTCCATCAATTCCACCCTAAAACTAACTCAATCCTCCATAAAATACATAGATCTTCAAGAAAGTTCTTCAAGAACTCAAAGGAGAGTTTTGCAAGATTTCTTCTAAAAGGTAATCCTACACCCTTAGACTTACATGTATGGATATATTATGGGAATATGAGTATGAATTAAGTATTGGAACTTATGGTATGGGGATTGAAAGCCATAAGTTTCCAATTTAAATACATATCCATTGTAGAGATTGAAAGGTGATTATTTGATGGAATTTTGTTGGTTGGGTGTGGATGGATGGCCATGTATGTGATGTTGGATATTATGAATTATTTAAGAATGATGGTGGGATAAATTGTTGGTAAATGGTAGTAGTTGAATGAACTAATTCTATGGGTAAGAGATGTAAAGATCCATGCCTACTAGGTGTTTGATAAAATGCCTAAATGGCCTAAATTATGGAATTCGTTACTAATATTGGTCCAATTAAATTATGTTGATGTATATTGAAGTTGTAAGAGTAGTAGGTGGTTTTAGTAGCACCAAAGAGCTCCATCAAGGTATGTTGGCTAAACTTTCTCTCTTAGAATCGAATTCCATAATGTTTCCATACGATTAAGTATGATTGGCTCAAGATTCCTAACTTCTATATTCCGGGTTATTCCCTATAAACTTGATTATTCTGAATGAGCCTTATGTCGAAATATCGATGTTCAAAGTATGGGTTGTGTATTAAAATGCTATATTTTGAGTCGTGTTCCAAATGAAGGTTATAATGCCAAATTGTATGAGAAAATATCAATATTTTTAAGACTCTTAATTGCTCATATGTATACCTAAAGTCTTGATTGGAAATATCTTATTGTTAATAATCTATAAAGATGGTTGAAAGTGAAATAAGTGAATTGGGGATATAGAGTGTGGCCAACGTGCCAAGAATGAAGGATATAGTTGTGGCTATTGGTGCCAATGAAATGAGAATATGTGATAAAGATTATGAAATGAGCCTCGACTCAAATGTTTTAAAATGACTTCGAAAATAGAATTTGCCTAAGAGCTTTTGTACTCAATTTATGCCCATTAGTGGCTGCTTTAACTAAGGCTTTGCTTTATAAATATATCCAGTGTGATTCGAGTTCTCTATACTCATATGTTGAAATTGTACATTATCATTTCTAGGGAAGAGTATTGCAAAAATAAATGTTGTATTGATTGTTTATGATTTTTCATGTGTATTTCTATTGTTAGTTGGTATGCCTCATTCTTTGGGAAGAAACCATTTATGTTTGAAGTTCCCATTTCAAATGGATTTAAAGTATATGATTTCTGAAATATTCTATACGTTGATATTTGATGGTGATCTTTGAAATTGAAAAAGGTGAAAGTGTGGAATATGAAATACGGCCATCGTGCCAGGAATAAAGAATCTTGTGAATGGCCAAATGAGCCAAGGAAATATTGTCATTGTGAATGACTGGAAATACTAATGAGAATTTATACAATGTGAAAGAGGTTGAGGTGAGTACAATTGTATTTATATTACTTCTGTGTGCAATTCAAATCAAAAATATTTTTGGGAGCATCATTAGCAAAACTGAGGAAGGGTGGGTCATAAGGCCCACACCTGAAACTACACGTGCCAGTGTAGGGGTGGATTGGGATTATTCCCCTTATTTGGGATGAAATTGGAACCTTTGGAAAATTGTAATATTATTCCCCTTAATTGGGATGAAACTGAAACCTTTGTGGATTGAAAAAGTCAACCCACACGGCATATGTGGAAAGGCGGCCTAGCTGATCAGGTGGAGATCAGACGCCATATTGCGCATATGGTGGTACTACTCTCGGTAACAACTTTCTTTCACATCACATCTCAAACCACATTGTTCGTGGGAAGATGGCCTAGCCGATCGGGCGTGATCAGACTCCTTGCTAACAAATACGGTGGTATATTGGTGCTAATGATCTCCCAACCAAAAATTGTATATGAAGTTCGTATTTTGAAAATTATTATGTTTTTAACTGAATTTTTGGATATTGTGAATGGTGACTTGGTGTTTCTATGTGTTTCCTTTTATTATATGGGCATTCTATTTTGAAAGAGGACTTTTAGCTATATATACTAGTGCTATTCGACGGTACTAATGTTCTTTTTGCCGGGGACACTGCATCTTTAACGGATGCAGGTGGTTCTACAACAGGCGACATTGATCAGTGATAGCGGTACACTCTCTTCAGCTGGCTTGGTGAGCCCCACTCCATTTCAGGGCCATGTACCTTTTGTTTCTAATGTACTTTGTGGTTGAGGTATAGTCGGGGCCTTGTTACCGGCTTTTCCATATTTCTCTTCCGTTGTACTTAGAGGCTCCGTAGACAGGTTATGGGTGGTTTTTGATGTGTGAAATTGAATTAGAAATGCTGGTATTCGGCAAACATGTTTTTCATTAATTCTATAAACTAATAATATTTTGAAAATTATGAATAAAGCTTCTAATGGGAATAAAAATGAAGTTGTTACTAAAATTATTTTAGTATTTGATTAATGGAGTACATCTCCTCTTTATTCATGGATGAGTTTGGGTCATTGGAAATCTAATAGGCTTGCTCGGCCGGGTTCTCTCGGTTGAGCGTCGATCGTGCTCCCCGAGTTTGGGGCGTGACAGAGGCGCGGCTATTGCGGGGACTTTATGATGAGCTGCATTCTATGTTACGATCCGCAGCATACAGAGTCTCCATCAGAGTTATTTACATTCTCATGTCTAACTTGTATTCCAGACAGATGTTGTATTTTATTATATTTCTTGGTAGATCCTCATGCACTTGTGACACCAGATTTTGGGGGTTCCTAGTGGATGTTCATTATTGTAGACACGTAATTATTATCACTTTATCTTGTAATTTACATTTTATACCACGATTGGAAAATAAAATCAAGGGTTTTTCTACGAGTATCATGTTTTACTCTACATATTTAAGGGGATTCATGATTTCGAAAATAATAAAATGAGAAACTAAGTTGATTAATCACTGTTGGCTTGCCTGACGGCGGCGTTAGGCGCCATCACGACCTATAGCAGATTTTGGGTTGTGACAGTGGCGTAGCCTCTTGCTATGGCATTGGGGTATTTTAAATTATTTCTTCCTTGCCATAATATATTTGGGACATTGTGTATGCCACTGTGGTAGATTTGGGGCATTGTGTATGCTGTCGTGGACTCGTTGGGGTGTTTGGCTAATTTCCTGCATTACCGTTTATGACAATTCCTCAGTGTAGATTGTGCTGAGATATATAGTGTTGTTGTTTAATAATTGTTTGGACCTTATAGAGTAATTATATGGTGAAAGAATTTCTGTACATATTATTTTTGTGCTCGTTGTATGTTTGTATATTCTAACACTTTTTCCCGTATTCAGAGTGGTGGGACGAGGATCTTACTGGTTATATTTACGTATAACTCACTTCTTATCTGCATGTCCATGCAGATACTGTTGCTGAGGATGAGGCTATTGGCTAATGAGTTTGTTGAGTAGATTCTATTGCTGAGGTGAGTCGGTGCATTCTTCGTGGAGGCCATTGTTTTCGCTTTGCCTATCTTATGTCTATTATTTCTCTTGGGGTTTGCATGCCCGTCAGTTGAACTCATATTAGTCTATTAGATGCTCCATGGTCTTAGTATGAAATTTGGGTTAGAGATCTATTGTTTGAGTATTTGTTAGATTTTATTAATAAATTATGATTTTAGTTGTATAATTATTTCGTGTTTAGTAATTTTTAATGCGTTTGGACTTGTATGTATTTCTCTCAAGGCTTATATAAAAGGTTAAGAGTACATGATGGTTCACCTGATGAGTCATCTTAGATGGGTGCCAGTCACGTCTAGGGGGCAGTTTGGAACGTGACAGAAATAAAAGAGGTTTAAGATAAAGGGAAATCAACCAGCCAACTTAATAATCGTCCCCGGAGTCACCTTCCAAGCTTTCTTCTTCAGGATCATCTTCAGGGTCCTCTTCAACTTCATCTTCCTCCTCGTCATTATTGTACTCTAGTTCCTCCTCAAGATCCTCTTCTACCTATGTTTCTAACTCAATAAGTATGTAATCAGTCACCTGGTTGTCGTCTTCTGGTAGCGGCAACATGTGGTCGACCGATTCTGGAACCACCTGTTGATGCATGGCGGTGGTGACGACATAGTGGGAAAAATCTTGATATGTATCTTCAGAGGTACTGTTGAATCCTCCAGTCTGGCCAATGCTTCTCTGCAAGGTTTGGCCAACTCGTCCTCCTCGTTTATCCACACGAAGTACTCATGCGTGCATCAGGGAGGATTTTGCCCCATTGGCATCATGATCAACTTGTTCCATTCATCTTGGAGCCTCCTCACCCTCGGGAATGAATTTGTCCATTGTAATCATCTTCATACAAAGTTGTCCTTGACCAGAGGGGCACGCCTTGAATCAAACCAAATTGTGTTATAACCCTCAGAGGTGCGTACGGCTGAATTCCTTCCACTCCCACTAACTCGATGAAGTACTTTCCCGGACTTCTCATGATTACCTTGCCACTTAACCACGAAATTTTCCAGTTCATGGATTCTCCACACATATGGGTCAATATGTCTTGTCACTCCTATTACCAGAGGTCACTACATTTGACCTATGGACATCGAATAATGATGATGAAGCTGAAGATGATGGTCATGCATGCTTCGATTCGACGGACTAGAGGAAGAAAAGATGAAATCCCAAGTTTCACTTTTAGGTCTTGGTCTTCTAGGTTAGAGACTGGAATTAGGGTAATGATAGGGGAAAGTTTCAAGTGCGATTTGCGGTTAAGCAGAGACAGAAAGAATGATTTGAGGTCGGATTTGTGACCTTGCTCAAATTTGTGCAATGTTTCTAGGATTGATGGGTTGATGGGGATGAGAGAAAAGAAAGGAAATTAGTAAAAGAGGACGGCCATTGGTGGAAATTGATTAGGGTTTAGGGGGGCGTCTCTGGGTTAAAAGTTGGAGATGAGATCTGAGCTGTTGGATCGTTTGATCAACGACCCTGAGAATTCAAGGCATAAGGATTTAATAAAATATTTTTATTATAAAAAGAGACGGTCGTTAGATCCCTATAATCCAACGGCGGAGATGAGGTCTCAGAAGAAAGAAGGAAAATGGAGATTAAACACTGACCGTTGATGAGTTGAATCAATGGTTTGGATCTATCTATGTTTTCTCTGTGAGTGAGGAAGACGGGTGACATGGCGCACTACTATTAGCTCATAGATATTGGCATGGATTGCCAAATTGGACAAGGCCGGGGGTTCTTGGTCCAGGTCAGGGGTTTGGGCTCGTGTGTTTTGGGCCAAAAATAGTTGAAATGGGATTTAAGCCATAGCCACTTGAGTTTAATTGGTTAATCGCAATTTTAGCCATCTAAGTTATTAACCCCTCTATAGATCAACTTAAATAATTCTAACTAAATCTGATAAAATATAATCATCAAATATATTATAAATTAATGTGACTAATTATTTCAACAATTCATTTATTAAATTATGAAACTAACTTTGGATTAATTAAAGTAATAAAGCGATATAATTAAATATCAACTTTTATATTTTAATAAAAATTGGTATTAGTGATTAGAAAATATTTTACCATATTTAGTGCACGATATTAAGAATTAATAATTTAATTTTAAAAGGGAGGGTTAAAATTGGTCTTAATACCTAGGAGTGAGATTAATGACTCAGTGAGTGGTTGGATAGCTACGTAATGAGTATTAGGGGACTGAGGACTATGCTTGGATGATTTTGATGTGATGAGAGTTATTTTTCTTGGGGCACGAAAGGACTATGGATGCTCGATTTCTATCTTGATGTATCCTGCAGTCTTGAGTTATGAGTGTGATAGGGATCTGCTCGTTTGTGGAAGGAAGTAGACTCTTGTGTCTTGTTGACGAGTTCAGACTCAGGAGGGTTAAGTTATTGCATAGTGGATATGACTATGATAGGGTCATCAAGAGATGCCAGTTTGAGGCTAAACATGTGTGTTATCACCTGGGCGGAGGGGGTTGTCTACGGATGTGTGATCTCTATGATATTTTATGGAGAGTTTTCTTTCTACCAGTAGATTATATGTGTTGCAATTTGAGTTTGGATCGCTTGAGGAAGTTCACACGACTGTCACGAGGATGGATATGC
The DNA here is from genome assembly GCF_000715075.1 of Nicotiana tabacum. Taxonomy (NCBI): domain Eukaryota; kingdom Viridiplantae; phylum Streptophyta; class Magnoliopsida; order Solanales; family Solanaceae; genus Nicotiana; species Nicotiana tabacum. The sequence continues at coordinate 68,872,974 of NC_134093.1, forward strand.
GCTTAGAAGGTGATTTTAGGTATCTTATGATTAGGGCTACATGAATTCATGAAGGATTTAGTTGATTTACAGCGCGAGATCATGGCAATTATGCAGTAAGGGTATTATGGGTTATCATATGTTGTGATCTATGGCTTCGGGCCAAGTGGGGAGTCTGGTATCGACGATCAGATTGCATAGTTATGTGTTATGTTAGTTATGGTCTGAGGCATACTTATCGATCGGTTATGACTTGAGGAGGTTGATTTCAAGGACGACTCGAGTAAAAAAAATTCTGGATGCATGATGTCCTATACTTTTTGGGAGTACTGGAAATCTTGGAATGATTCGGGTTTGTTATTCGTAGTGGAGGTTGTGTGCATGAAGTAGGGTTTCACTCAGTTGCTTTGAGATTGGGTTACTTTTTGAGGTGTTTGTATGTTAATGGAGTACTAGTTGTTCAGCTCGTATTGGCAGTACATTAGAGATTAGAGTGGATTGGATGACTCTCCATAAGGTTCTAGTGAGCTCAAGGTTCATACGCGGTAGTTAAGGATTTTTTAGATTTGTATATGGCTGAGATTTGCATTGGATGGTGTCGGGACTTGTGGTATTTTTGTATCATTATGGATTCTACATTTCAGGACAAAGGGGTTAAGGAAACAGATTAAGATTCACGGAAGGTCTCTTAAGAGCGGGTATCTCGATTGCGGTACTATTGGGTGCTTAAGAGAGAATGCGGTGGCATATGGGCTTTAAGACGATGTAGTTTCATGCTAGGATGTCTTCTGGTGAGCTTTGGGTTAAGGATCGTAGTGTATTGGCTAGGAGAAGTGTTAACTTGATGGTGAATTGAGAGGGACTCGAAGAAACAGGTCAACTTAGTAGTAGTTTAGATCAACATAGTAATAGAATTGATCGATTCCTTCGGTGGTGTGACTCTACATGTGTTTTGTGGCAAGACTCTTGGGCTTGGCGATCTGCATGACTTGGCTGAGTTAGAAGAATTCAGTTTTGATGGCTTGGTTTTGTGCTAATGAGTTTCGAAGAGTTTTTGATGGTTTTGACTATGGCTTGAGACAGATGTTTTCTACAGGCATAGGGAGTTTGTTGTGTGTTGTGATTTTCTCCTTGATGGGGCAAGTGTATGGTTCCCGGGGGATGGGGTGTGTACCCTACTTGTGATTCAGAGTTGATAATGGGATTCTCATATTTTCATATCATAGCATGATAGATGTTGTGCGACGTGTGGGATTGAGATATGCATGTGCAAGTTGCGGTTCAGTTTCAAAGGGATGGACATGAGTTCTAGACAACATGGATAGTTTCAGATGTTTCGAAGAACGCTAGCACTATCTGGTATCACCTGAGAAGGGTGCGCATTTTAGAAGGTGCACTGTATTTTGACTTGCAGATGCTTGACTGGTATTATGGTAATCACCTAGTTGATCGACCGCTGATGTTCAGATTTTTCTATGTGTCATAGAAGAAATGTGGAAGTATTTCTCGTGAGATGATTGTGTATGAGGGACGTGTTAGTCATATGAGTGGTGAAGTTGGGATCGGAAATGGAGATTCTTGTATTCTTGGGATTTGAAGACTAGAAGGGTTCTTAGAGGCACATTGTTCCTTGGTTGCAGATGGCGAGGGTGTGATAAGAGGTTGACGGGTGATTGTATCTGTTATGGATAGGCTATTGTGTGCTTTTTGGAGGTTATCTATATATTTTGGGATGATCGAAATTGATTTAGAGGCCACTAGCAAGCCTAATTAGAATGTATATTCTACATCGGGTTGGATTTGTTTACTCAGCACCGCTATTGTTCAAGGGTGTGACATCGGTTCGAGTTGATATTATTCATGTCTGATATTTTCATGTGTTACTCTTCTATGCTACGATGGGTTGTGAGACTGTTGACTATTTACACACATGATGTGGATCTATTTGGCCTTACGGCAAAATTTGAGCAAGATGGCTCTTGGTGTGTTGAATGGTTGATTACGCCGGGGTTATGGTCTTCATGTTGGTAGAATATTGCACTATCCATTTCTCCATGGTTATGGTCATGCATTTCACGTGTTTGTTGTTGATATGAATATGGTTGTTGATTTTGAGCATCATGGCTCGAGGTATTCTGTGTGGACCGGTGTGTTTGGATTGGATCACGTATCGTAGCAGAGTTATGTTGGGATATGATGTTTTGTGCTTATTTCGTGTATTTTGTTTCTCCTTTGTGTGATGGGTTCATAGCACTACACTTCGTGGTGGCATCTTTTGAGCTTGCGATATGGTTCTCTCATTTGGGTTCTTCTTTCATCATTGGTTACATTCGAGTTGTTGCTTGCTAGATGCCTGGATAGCATAATATGTGGTTCTAGGTGATATTGGTGTGGTGTGTCGTCGAGTAATTGGTAATGGATGAGATGAGGTCAGTTAGGATTATATGGATTGGGGTGACGTGGGATCACTCATGTGTATGTGCATAGATATTTTATATAGTGATTGATGGATTTGGGGGGACTCTAGGCATGTTCAAGGATGAACATATGTTTAAGTGGGGGAGAATGTGATGACCCGATCGGTCATTTTAAGCATTTGCATTCAGTTCTGTGGTTTGCGGTCATGAGTAGCTTCATATGGTGTATTGTGACTTGTGTGCACGCCGATTTTTGTTTTCGAGTGGTTCGGGATTGATTTGAAAGAATGATTCTCAACTAGGAAGTTTTAAGTTAGAAGAGTTGACTAAGTTTGACTTTTATGTATTTGACTTCGGATCGGAATTTTGATGGTTTTGTTAGGTTCGATTGTGATCTTGGATTTGGGCATATGCCTGAATTTGCATTTAGGTGTTTCTAGAAGGTTTTGGCTCTAATTTGAGTTGACAATTTAAAGGTTTGGAAAGTTCATAGATTTGACTGGGAGTTGACTTCAATGCTATCGAGTTCAAATTGTCGTTTCAGGAGTTGGCGTAGATTCGTTAAGTCATTTGGAACTTTTGTGCAAAATTTAAGGTGATTCCAAGTTGTTTAGACGTGTTCGGCATAAGTTTGGAATTTTGAAATTTGAAATAGTTCATTAAGCATGAAATAAGGTGCGATTTGTTGTTTTCATATTATTTTGTGTGATTTTAGGCCTCGAGTAGGTCCTTGTTATGTTTAGGGACTTGTTGGTGCGTTCGGACGGGGTCCCGAGGCCTCGGGTATGTTTGAGATCAATCAGGAGTGTCTTGGTAGGTCATGTTCTGGAGTTGTGCATCTGCTATTGTGTTTGCGCAAGTGCGGTGGTCACAAAAGTGCTCGTGTTGTCACGCCTGTGGAGGGGGATGGAGGTTGGTGATGTCCGTAGATGAGAAGCCATGGGCGCATCTGCGAGACCGCAAAAATGGTCATTGAGGCGCAAAAGCGGGAAAACAGGCTATAGAGTGTATCACAGAAGCGGATGGTTCCTCGCACCTGCGATGTCACTGAAGCAAAAAGTAGTCCGCAGGTGCAAGAGGTCGGCGTTTCATTGATATCTACAGAAGCAGAGTTTTTGTCGCAGAAGCGACGCCACAGAAGCGGTTGTTGGACCACAAATGTAGAGATGCCTGGGTAGATTCTATTTATTTCGAGGGATGAATTATTTTTTCATATTTTGGGATCTAGAGCTCGGATTTGGGCGATTCTTGAGGCGATTTTCATAATGGGGTAGATATTTTTGACTCGAATTTGAATATTTTACATGATTCTATCGTTGATTTTTGCATTTGATTGATGAATCTGAAAGCGAAATTGGGGGTTTTGTCTAAAATTTTCTAAAGTGAATAATTGGGTTTAGAACATCTATTCGGAGTCAGATTTTAGATAAATTAGTATGGTCGAACTTGTATTCGAATGGGTTGTCAGAATTTGTGAGTTTTGTCGGGTTCAAGGGTGCAGGCCCAGGTTGACTTTTTAGTTGACTTTGAGTATTTGATTAAAGATTTGACCTTTATCATTTTGTAACGACTCGGTCAGTCATTTTAAGTATTTTAGCCCTGAATACCCTATTTGATGCTTTACATATGTGTATTTATGGTTACATGACTTGCGGGGTTGGTTGGTTTGGTTTCGGGAGAGTTTTAGATTGATTTGGGACACTTAATCCCTTTGTTGGAGCTTAAGTTGTAAGAGTTGATCGGAGCTTGACTTTTATGTAGACAACTCCGGAATGTAGTTTTGGTGGTTCCGATATATTTGTTTGGTGATTTTGGACGTAGGTGTATGTCCGGATTTGGAGGTTCTTACATTGTTTTGTCTTGAATTGGCGAAAGTTGGAAAGTTGAAGGTTTGGAAGGTTGTTAAGTTTGACCGAGAGATGACTTGTTGATACCGGATTCAGATTGTGATTTCGGGAGTTGGTATAGGTCCGTTGTGTCATTTGGGACTTGCATGAAAATTTTGAGGTTATTCCGAGTTGATTCGATATGGTTGAGCATGAGTTTTGGAAGTTGAAAGTTTACCAGTTCATTAGGCTTGAATTGAGGTATGATTCGTAGATTTGATATTGTTTGGTGTTATTTGAGGCCTCGGTTAGGTTCGCATTACGTTTTGGGATTGGTTGGTGTGATTGGACGGGGTCCCGGGGGCCTCGGGAGTGTTTCAGATGCGTTTCAGACCATTTCCTCTTGTTTTGGCTTGTTGATGGCTGGTGTCTGGTTTCCTTCTTCGCGAAGAGGAAGTCGCGATCGCAGAGGGTTAATTGATGTCAGGCAAGTTTTTTCTTCGCATTCGCGACGTAGGGGAGGCATTCGCGAATCTTAAGGAGGTTGTATATTCGATCGCGAGCGCAAAGCCTCATTCACGTAGAAGGAAGGAACTTGCTAGTAAGGGAAAATACTTCATTATGAAGCACACACCGCAAGATATAGGGTCTTATACGTATGAAGCTATTTCGGGAAAATGTTTTTAAAATGAGAAGCTCAGGCAGCGTCATAAATGGGACTTGTGATTTGTGATTTCTGATTATGAGGTGCGGCACCTCAGAGTGATTCTTGTTGTGATGGAAAGGCTTGAGAATTTGTACTGTCATTGTTTTCCATAATTAATTCACTTGTAATTTTACTGTGTTTGGATTAATTTGTTGTGTTATTACATGATTACTCTTTGTTTCCACTTACTGATTTTGCTTTCCATTGTTAGGTTCTTATTGATATTCTGCACAGGTTTTATGTGTTGACTGTCTTGACTTATACCTCATCACTACTCCACCGAGGTTAGTTTTGATACTTACTGGGTACCGTTTGTAATGTACTCATACTACACTTATGCACATTTTTGTGCAGATCCAAGTACCTCTGAGCATGCCAGTCGTCAGTAAGCTGATTTGAGAATTCTGTGGAGACTTCAAGGTATATCTATCATTCTACTCGCAGGCCTCAGAGTCACCTTGTGTTTATTTTCTTACTACTATTATTTTGTATTTTGAAACAATATTGTATTTCGAGATTTTGCATGTACTCTCTATAGAATATATGACTCGGTAGCACCAGATTTGGGATCTATGTGACTTATGTATTCCGCTTTTGGTTATGTCAAAGCACTTTTCTGCTTTCATTATTATTTAAGTTTGTGTTTGGTTCTGTTGATCTTGCTATGTGATAGGCTTACCTAGTCCTAGGTACTAGGTGTCATCACGATCCTAAAGGTGGGATTTTGGGATCGTGACAAATTAGTATCAGAGTTCTAGGTTCACAGGTTCTACGAGTCATAAGCAAGTTTAGTAGAGTCTTGTAGATCGATACATAAACGTCTGTACTTATCTTCAAGAGGTTGCAGAACTATTAGGAAATTCCACTTCTTTTATTCCATATCGTGAGGATTTATTGATTTTGGAGTTTTAGATTTTGTCTTTCTATTCTCTCACATATGGTGAGGACACACACTACAAGATTAGCTGAGCAGACATCCGCGCCCCTTGCTAGAGCTGTGAGAGGCTAGGGCCGAAGAGGGGCACGTGCTACAGCTAGAGCACCTGCCAGAGCAGCGGCTGAAGAGCCACCAGTAGCTCCGATTGGGGAGCAGGCACCTGAGACGTCTTTCGCTACCCCTGGCACAATTTCAGAGGATACACATGGTTTTCTAGACCAGTGCCATTGCTTTTTTCATACTATGGGCATAGTGTCACGCCCCAAAAACTGAGAAGCGCGACCGGCACTTAACCGAGTTAACCCGGCCGAGAAAGCCTATTAGATTTATTTCTACCCAAATTCATTCATGAATAAAGAGAATATATATCTTCGTTAATCAAACAATAAAGTGATCATGTCTGCAATACCAATTTCTTACCATTAGTTACTTCATTTAAAGTCTCAATTTCACACACATATTTCATAATCTGAAGTGGAAATAGTAATTCAAACACAACACAATGAGTTTGACTTCCCCAGCACCAATATACAACCCACACTATGTCTACGGAGCCTCTATAGATAAGGAAGAGTACAATGATAATACCGGCAACAAGGCTCCGGCTATACCTCAAATAGAATACATAAAGTACAAAAGATACATGACCTCGAAATGAAGTGGGGCGCACCAAGTCAGCCGGGAAGAAGGTATACTGCTATCATTGATCAATATCTCCTGTTGTGGAACCACCTGCATCCATTTAAAGATACAGCGCCCCCAGCAAAAGGGACATTAGTACCGTCGAATAGCACTAGTATGTATAACTAAACACAAACAAATAATATAAATAAGAATATCATAATGTTAATGGAAGCCTTAATCAACATCAAACCTCAATTTAGGATCAAGACAGTGTTTCAATTAATTTCCATATCTCACATTGGGAGATTTTTAGTATCGATATACCATTGTCCACAATACCATTATTCACAATACTAGTACCACCGTACTCTCAGCACGGAGTCCGATCACGACCCGATCGGCTAGGCTCTCTTATTAGAGACATCAACCACAATTACTCTCAATATCAATACCACCATCTTTAACACGGAGTCCGATCACGACCCGATCGGCTAGGCTATCCATTAGGGACATCGACCACAATCACAATTTCAATTATAATTTCTAGCACAATTACCACAATGTGTGCGGCAAGGTGTCCGATCACGACCCGACCGGCTAGGCTGTCTTATTCGAGACATCAACCTTTTTATATCAATCATCGCATTTCATATTACTTTCACATCTTTTCATTTCATTGGCACTAATGGCCATAATTATAAGATCATTCTTGGCACGTTGGCCATATTTAGTATTTCATGCACATTTTCATTTTCTAACATCAACAACAACAACACCAATTCAAATCAAGGCATGTAGTACACATGTGAGCAATTAAGAGTCTAAGGCACATAGATATTCTTCACAAAATTTGGCATAATTGACTTCATTTGAATTTAACTTGAAGTCGAACATTTCTAATGCATAGCCCATATTCTTAACACATCCTCAATTGATAACATAATATAAATAAAGCATTTATAATACTTGTTGAACATATATCTCTCAACCCAATCTTACTCGGAATAGCCAATTTTATAATGAACCACTCGGGACTTACATAATCCACATGAATATCGTGGGATCCAATTCTAAGAGAAGAGTTTAGCCAACATACCTCAATCGAGCTTCCTTAACTCTAAAATATTTTGGAATTCTTAGCAACTTCAATCTATTGTAGAAATATAACAAATTGAATCAAAATTAGAAAGATGCTCATGGTTCTAACTCATTTGAGCATTTTATCAAACACTAGGTGTGCATTAAGGTTTCAAGGTCCTTTTATGGAGGATTCCATCATCCCACAACCCAATCTTTACCATTTTTAGCTCAACAATCTTCCTACACCCTTTGATAACACAAGCATATAAAATAAACAACTCTCATGCCCAAAAAGTATCTTGTTAATTACCCATTTCTAGACAAAATTCAAAATTGAGGGTTAGGGTGTAGAATCTTACCTCTAGGATGAAGACCTAGTGAGTTTCCCTCCTTAATCTTCCAAAACTTGAGCAAGGATTGAAGAACAATTATAGAAGAACCTTCTCACTCTAGGGCACTCTTTCTCACTCTAAAATATCATATTATAGCTCAAAAATGGCCCAAAGAGTGTATATAACGAAGTAGGGTCGGGTTTTAAAAAACTAAATATGGAGCTCCAGAACAAGGTCTGCGATCGCATATGCGATCGCATAATCGATATGCGGACCGCATAATTGCTATCCAGAACCAACAAAAATTTATCTGTGTCTGCGGTCACTATGCGACCCACAAACCTGTTCTGCGGCCGCATAATGAACCACAAAACAGTTATGTGGTCGCATAGTTGACCGCAGAATTGCATCCAAGCGTGCCCTCTCCTGCCTCACTTCTGCGGCCATTATGTGGCTCGTAGAGTGATTCTGCGGTCGCATAATGGACCGCAGAAATGCAATTTTCTACCAAAAATCGTCAAACACGTATACCTAGTCCAGCACCATGAAACATTATTTTTTTTTGCAAACTTTTACGGGGCCTTACATATAGTGGAGTTGAGCGGGTTCTACTTTACTACTTTTCAGCTAACGGGGTCTACATATAAATGGTGGCAGGCTTATGAGGAGAGTAGGGAAGTTGGCGCAGCACCACTCACTTCGGCTCTGTTCTTTGATCTATTTTTGAAGGAGTTCGTTCCCCAGACCCCTAGGGATGCATTGCACGCCGAGCTCGAGCATTTGCGCCAGGGGACTATGACTGTGTTCGAGTATGCTATGAGGTTCAATGAGTTATCTCATCATGCACCTGCCTTGGTCTCCACTGCTAGAGAGAGAGTCCGCAGATTTATCGAGGGGCTCAGTTATGGTCTTAAATTTGCCATGGCACGGGATTTGGAGAACGATATACCATTTCAGCAAGTTGTGGAGATCGCTCGGAGGTTTGAGCGTATGCATGTCCAGGAGAGGAAGGATAGGGAGGCCAAGAGGCCTCGAGATTTTGGAGGGTTTAGTGGTACCCGCTCAGCAGTCTCAACTTGTCATGGCAGAGGTTTCATCAGTGGACCAGCTCAGTTTGCACTTCAGGTTACTCGTAGTGTTCCAGCTATTCAGGGACATCAGAGTACTCATTTTGGTCAGCCATCTTTCAGTGCACCTCATGCACCGGGTTTTTACAGCAGTTATTCTAGTCGATCGGGTCAGACTTAGTACCAGCAGCCTCACTCATAAAGAGGTTGTTTCGAGTGTGGTGATACTAGGCATATGGTGAGAGATTATCCCAGACTTATGAGGGGTGGACCTCCGCATGGTACGCAGGTTGTGGTTTCTGCTCCAGTTGCTACTCCACCCGCATATCTAACTAAGGGTGGAGGACAGACGGGTAGAGGACTTCCTAGAAGAGGGAGGTCAGGCCTGTTGTTATGCTTTTCCTGGTAGGACTAAGGCTGTGGCATCAAATGTTGTCATCACAGGTATTGTTCTGATCTGTCATAAAGATGCATCAGTTTTATTTGATCTAGATTCCACTTATTTGTATGTGCCATCCTATTTTGCTTCATATATGGATACGTCTCATGACCTTTGACTACCCCTTTGTATGTGTCTACGCCTCTTGGGGATTCTATTATGGTAGACCGGGTCTATCATTTTTGTTTGGTTACTATCGAGGGTTATGAGACATGGGTTGACCTTCTATTACTCAATTTTGTGGATTTTGATGTGATTTTGTCCATGGATTGGCTTTCACCGTATCACGCTATTCTTAATTGCCATGCTATGACCGTGACATTGGCTAGGCTAGGGTTACCAAGGTTGGACTGGAGAGGGACATTGGGTCATGTTCTGAGTAGATTGTGTCTTTTCTGAAGGAATTGCAGATGGTTAAGATGGGGTTCTTGGAATACTTGGCCTTTGAGAGGGATGTTAGTGTTGATACTCCTACCATTGAGTTAGTTCCAGTAGTGAGAGATTTTCCAGATGTATTTCCAGCAGACCTGCCGGGCATACCACCCGATACAGATATTGATTTTGGTATTGACTTGGTGTTAGGCACTCAACCCATCTCTATTCCACCATATCGTATGGCACCAGTGGAGTTGAAGGAACTAAAGGAATAGATTCAGTAGTTTCTTCATAAGGGTTTCATCAGACCGAGTGTCTCACCTTGGGGTGCCCCCGTTCTATTTGTAAGAAGAAAGATGGCTCTATAAGGATGTGTATTAACTACATGCAGCTAAATAAGGTTACAGTCAAGAACAAGTACCCACTACTTTGTATTGATAATTTATTTGATCAACTTCAGGTTGCTAGGTTATTCTCAAAGATTGATTTGTGATCGGGGTACTATCATTTGAAGATCTGGGATTTAGATATTCCGAAGATGGCTTTCAGGACTCGCTATGGTCAGTATGAGTTTCTGGTGATGTCTTTTGGGTTGTCCAATGCCCCCAACAACCTTTATGCACCCCATGAACAACGTGTTCATTCATGATATATTGGTATATTCTCGCAGCACATGAGGATCGTACTCCAGACATTGAGGGAGAAGAAGCAATATGCTAAATTCTCTAAGTGTGAGTTTTGGATTCAGTAGCATTCTTGGGCCTTGTGAAGGGATTAAGATGGATCCGAAGAAGATTGAGGCAGTTTAGATTTGGCCCAGACCTTCTTCCGCTACTGAAATATGGAGTTTTCTAGGCTTGGTTGGCTCTTATTGTCGTCTTGTAGAGGGGTTTTCATCCATTCTTGCTTGCGTGGTTTCACAGTCATCAAGGCACGTCAGTATGGTGATCCCCATTTGCTTGTCCTTAAGGACATGATACAGCACAGTTATGCCAATGAGGCTATTATTGGGGATGATGGGGTGTTGAGGTTGTAGAGTCGGATTTGTGTTCCAATATGGATAGGTTGCGTGAGTTGATTCTGGAAGAGGCCCATAGTTCTTGGTATTCCATTTATCCGAGTGCCGCGAAGATGTACCATGATTTGAAATATCATTACTGGGTGAAGAAGAATGAATAAAGATTTGTGGCTCAGTTTTTGAACTGTCAGCAGGTGATGTACTAGCATCAGCGACCGGGTGATTTGCATCAGAGGCTTGATATTCCTGAGTGGAAATGGGAATGTGTCACTATGGATTTTGTAGTTGGACTTCCATAGACCTTGAGGAGATTCGACGTTGTATGGGTAATTGTGGACAGACAGACCAAATCTGGACACTTCACTCCAGTTATGACTACCTACTCTTCAGAGCAGCTGGGTCGGATTAATCTTCGTGAGTTTGCTCTTTTTCATGGTGTGCTGGTGTCTATTATCTCGAATCGGGCACACAGTTCACATCGCATTTTTGGAGAGTCGTATAGTGTGAGTTAGGCACTCAACTTGAGCTGAGTATAACATTTCATCCACTGACGAACGGGCAGTCCGAATGCACTATTCAGATCTTGGAGGACATGTTACGTGCCTGTATTAGTGATTTAGGAGGTTCATGGGATCAGTTTCTTCTGTTAGCAGAGTTCTCATACATCAACAGGTATCAATCTAGTATCCAGAAGGCTCCTTATAAGGCCTTATATGGGAGGCGATGTTGTTCTCCGGTTGGTTGGTTTGAGCCTGGCGAGGCTAAGTTGATGGGCACTGATTTGGTCCGTGATGCTTTGGAGAAAGTGAAGTTGATTCAATAGCGGCTTCATACAGCGCCGTCCAGGAAAAAAAGTTATGCATATAAGAGGGCTCGTGATGTGGCATTCATGGTAGGTGAGATGGTTCTACTAAGAGTTTCGCCCATGAAAGGTTTGATGAGGTTCGGGAAGAAGGGTAAGTTGAGCCATCAATATAATGGACCTTTTGAAATTCTTGAGAGAGTTGGTGGGGTGGCATATAGACTTACATTTACACCCAACTTATCGGGAGTTCACCCGGTGTTTCATGTTTCTATGCTCCGGATGTATTATGGTGATCCGATACATGTGTTAGGTTTCAGCTCAGTGAAATTGGACAAGGATTTGACCTATGTTGAGGAGCCGGTGGCTATTTTGGACAGGCAGTTCTGGAAGTTAAGGATGAAGAACATTGCATCAGTAAAGGTCTAGTGGAGAGGTCAACCGGTCGAGGAGGCGACTTAGGAGACTAGGCATGATATGCAGAGCGAATATCCTCACCTTTTTAGCACTTCGGGTATGTCTCTATACTCCTTCGAGGATGAACTTTTGTTTAAGAGGGGGAGAATGTAACGAGCCGGCCGATCGTTTTAACTATTTTAACCCCGACTCCCCTATTCCTAAGTTGAGGCTTAATGTTCAAATAGGGATAACGTGTACTCAGTAAGTGTCAAGACTATCCTCAATGAAATAGTGACAAGGTTCAAGTCGTGTGATACTCACTAATCAAAGAACATGTGCAGTTTATAATATTCGTAACAAAAATATAACAAGATACAATATCATCAACTATCAAATCAAGAGATATCAACTAAGCATAGATAATTCAATCTTGATTAACGAGTCAATAACAAATAACATAGGCATATAGTAGCATGTTAAATTTTAACACATAAGCATAAAAAATTCATAACAAGGCATAAAGGATTTACATGCATGGTCAAGCTTCCACCCTTATGCTCAAACTCACCATCATCAGATTCCATATCAGAATCCACCAACATCACTCAATTTTCCACAATCCATGTGTACGCCATCAAGAGAGAAACACGAGAGGGTGACCCTAGGAGGATGGATCCAAATCCACACGCTGTACAGTATAATACTCAAACAGTAAAAATATCATCATGGTTGTACTGCAAGGACCTCGTGCCAGAACATTATCATTACCATAATATCAGTACGGTAGACTTCGTGCCAATACCACATCAAAGGATAATCTCACGTAGTCATAAAAATGATTAGACATAAATCGTAGAAAACACACAATCCAAACAAGGCATAATAGAAGTCTAATGTCTAATCCGGTTATAAATCATGCATAGCACCGCATATACGCTCGTTAACTCGCATATATGTTACATTCCACACTTTTAAATTTGAGAAATAAGGCCAATTGCTAAGTGTTATTCCCTCTCACAAGATTAGGCAAGATACATACCTTAACAAGCCCAAATCAACCTTCCAAAATTGCCTTTCTCTTATAAACCACCTCCGACTGGCTTGAATCTAGTCAAACACAACTCAAAAATATCAAACAAGGGAATAGGAATCAATTCCAAAAATAAACAATCGATCTTTAATCAAAACCCTCAAATTTACCTAAAAGTTCCATGATTTGGATATTAATAATCCATTTAAATTCTTGAAATAATACCAAACAATAGTAGAAATCACTTATCCTAAAGTCTTGTATGAAAATCCTTAAGAAACATTGCTCATCTCCAAGTCTAGGGTTTAAAATATGAGAAAATGGGCTAAAATACCGAAATACAATACTTAAATATTTTGGCCCGGGGTACTTTTTGCGAATGTTGTCCATGCCTCGCGTCGCAAAACAAAAAAAGTACTTTTGCCTAAAATATCTCAACGCAAAATTCCTTGCGCAACCGCGAAGCTTCCTTGCCAGCCTCCTACGCAAACGCGACTCAGCCCTCGCGAACGCGAAGGCCTAAGCTCCCATTGCTTCTTCGTGAACGCACCGACCCTCCAAGCACGAAAGCGAAGCACACTGCCCCAAGCCTTCACGAATGCGACCCTCCAAGCGAGAAACACGAAGAGAAATCCTCCCCTGATCCAAATCGTTCATTGTGAATGTGAGACTCCCTTTGCGGACGCGATGAACACTAGGCACCAACACATCAACCAAATCCAAACATCCTCCGGGTGGTCTGAAATTCACGTGAGCCACCCAGGACCCCGTTCAATCATCCAGGAAGTCCATAAAAAATATCCGGGTCTATCCACGGCTTCCAAACACATACGATAATTTCACATGTACGAATTGAAGATCAAATCACAAGTGGAACTTCTCTTAAATTTAAGAACTTCCGAACTTCCAACCAAGTGTCGGATTCAAGCCTAACCAATCCAGATTACAAAAGGTTTTGCGCACAAGTACCAAAATAATAAAACGAACCCATTTCAAGTTTCGGAACTTAAAAACTCTTCAGTTTTCACCATATGAACCTATTGGGACCATCAAATCACCATTCTGATGTCATTTAGATAAAAATCAAGCCTTGGTCAACTCTAACAACTTAAGCTTTCAAAATTAGATTAAGTGTGCCGAATCACTCTCAAACCTTTCGGAAGCCAACCCAACCAAATCCACAAGTCACAAAAGAATAAACCCACATGTGAGAAGTATAAATAGGGAAAATGAGGCTCAGATACATATAATAATTGGTCAGGTTGTTATAGTAGTTGCTAAACTTTCTGTCAAAAACAAAAATGTTGGCCGCACTTTAAAGTACGGACAACACTTTTCAAATTGTTGACAGTTATTTCTAGTCATCAACCATAAAATACAATGAACTGACCACACTCTAAAACGTAGACTGCACTTTTCTGTAGTTGTCAAAAATTCAACACTTTTTAAATTTTTTCAAACGCGCCGAAACTCGCCCGAGCCCCTCGTATCCAAATCCAATTATTTACACAAGTCCAATAACTGTCATGACCCAAGATCCCACCTCAAGGTTGTGATAGAGCCTAGCCGAACTTGCTAAGCAAGCCAACACGAAATCAACAAATAAAGAATATTTTCATTGTTAACATAGATAGATAATAATTCAAAATGGAAACAGTCTCAAAACAGTGATAATATCTGATAAAACCACAAGCAATGCCTAAAGACGGCCAAAGCAAATCGCCCCAAGACTAGGTGGCACAAGTACGCGAGAAAACCATATAAATAAGACCAAATTTGTATATATGTCAAGCTGTCTGAAATACAAAAAGACAGAAATATATAAAGGAACAGGGACTCGAAAACTGCGAGGTAGATCCATGAAGTGCAACTCACCCTATGTCTTAGTGAAGCACCCTAGCTCGATTAGGAAGCTCTACTAGGATCCACCTCAGAATCTACACAAAATGATGTGCAAAATCATAATATGAGTACACCACGGTCGGTACCCAATAAGTATCAAGTCTAACCTCAAAATGGTAGTGGCGAGGTTGGATGCCTCCGAATACTTACCAAAAGTATAATAACATAATTTAGAACTAAAACAATAAATAACACCATGAATAAGAAAAATCATAGATATCAATGGATAAGCATGCTTTTCTAGCCTAGAAATAACCCCATCGCTGCTCAGATATGATAATAAAAGAGAACATACTTAAATAACAAAGCTGGGAATCCCAATTAGAATATAAGGATGTCATGTAACAATTTACAATAAAATAAATACTCCAAAAATTAGTAATAATAATGCACGCTCAACCCGTATAAGGTCCATGTACCCCTATACACAATCCATGAATCATATAACCCGATACAAAATCCATATACCGACCCCAGTACAAAATTCATATACCGATCATGCTCACATGATCCAAAGTAACATGGGTTATCACCTAATTTCGGAGGGACTGCTCCATATCCAAAAGCAAGAGGGGCATAATAGCATCCCTTATATCCAATGTGATATAACTGTATCTCACCAGCACACTTACCCTTCGTGCCAAGGTCCTCAGTCCAAATCACATATCCATTATTAACAATATATGTATATGCTCAAGAATAATAGATAAAATATGCACAAGAACTTAATAAATATCATACGTATATGTGCTCATAAAATTTCTACATGACTACGGCCAATTAAGCAATTTAACATATCAAGAGTAAGTTCACATGCCTTCACAATTAACCACAAGCCTAGGCATAATTTCTATTATGAATAAGAGAGCAATTGTAGTCACATAAGCCAAATAAATCATGAATCAAATGAGCACATAATCGAAACAAGGCATAAAATATTTTAATTCTACCCCGGTCATGATATAAACTAGGTAAATACATATTCCCTCACCACCACATATATACACTACCCCCAATATCTTAAACACATAGAAAACAAGTTAAATCCTAGGGAGTTCCCTCTTAACAAGGTTAGCCAATAGACTTACCTCCGTCTTGTAACCTCTAATCTCTCAAAATAGCCTTTCCTCTCAAATTAACACCTCGAACGAGCCAAATTTAGCCAAATACAATTCAATAACGTCAAATAAAGCCATAGAAATAGAACCCAAATAATAACGATTGAATCTTCAATCAATTACACAAAGTCAAAAAACATTCAACCCGGGTCCGCCTCTCAAAACCCGATAATATTTTTAAATTTCAAACACCCATTCCAATACGAATCCAAATACACTTATTTCATGCATAACCAACTCCAAATCGGGGTCCAAATCTTAATAATTCGCTTTCCGAAAATTCCTTACAAAAATTTCTATTTCTCCCTTAGATTTCATTAACCAAATGCCAAAAGTAAATATGAAATTATGAAATAAAATCAAATTCAAGTCAAGAACACTTACCTATATTCAAGTAATGAAAATCACTTCAAAAATAAACTCAAACAAAGCTCCCAATCTCAAAATATGATAAATAAGATCAAATCCTCGATTAAAACTAGTTTGCCTAGCGATTGACGCTTTTGCGATAAAAATGTCACTTTTGTGACACAAATGTCACTTTTGTGACACCGCATATGCAAAAAAACTCTCGCAGATATGGAAAACCACTTAAATCCCGACCATCCCGCTTATGCAGACAACCGTTCGCTTCTGCGGACCGCTCCTATGGACTACGCTTCGCACCTGCGTCGGTGCTTCTGCACTCAGACGTTCGGTTCTGCGGACTCCCCTGCCCAGCTAAGACCTTGCTTCTGCTACCAAAAGTCCGCTTCTGCGACTCGCACGTGCGGTTCTAAACCTCGCAGGTGCAAAAATACTAGAACCAGTCTGTCAATTAGTTCCAAAGTGTTCCGGAATCCACCCAAAATATTCCTGAGGTCATCGGGTACCCGTCTAAATATATCAACCAGTTTCAAAACATAATACGGATCTACTCGAGGTCCCAAGTTACGCAAAGTAATATCAAAATAACAATTCGCACCCTGATTCAAGCTTAGTAAACTAATCAAACTTCAAACTTTCAGAACTCATGCCGAACCATGTCTATCCAACTCGGAATAACCTCAAATTTTGCATACAAGTACCAAATAAATAATGAACCTATTTTCACTCCCAGAATAACAATCTGAACCTGATAAAGTAGTCAACTCCCGGTCAAACCTATGAACCATCCAAACCTTCAAAATTTTAAATTTCCACAATTTGCGCCAAATCAACTTAGGAACCTCCAAATTAAAATCCGGACATACATTTAAGTCCAAAATCACTATACGAATATATTGGAAGCATCAAAAGACCATTCCGAGGCCGTTTACATAAAAATCAAACCTCGATAAACTCTTACAACTTAAACTTCCATAGATGACACTAAGTGTTCCAAATCACTCTCAAACTTTCCCGAAGCCATACTAATCAACCCTGCAACTCACAAAATAACAAACACACACAAGAAAAATATTAAATAGGGAAACAGAACTCAAATATACAAATCGATCGGCTGGGTGATTGCAATAACAGTATACAGACCTGTCCGAGATCTTGAAACATGAATCCAAGGGCAATAACTTAAAACAAAGACTCAAGTCAAACTTAAGAACCCTAAAGTTTTAATTCTCATGCAATACTGCCGAAATGGTCCCGAGCCTTCTGGGATCCAAGTCCCAAAATACCATATGAAATTGTTGGAAAATTCAAAGTATGAATCAATGCGCGATTACTATAATCGAGGGGTAAGATTGTTAATTTAGCCTTTAACCTTCCATATAGAAAGATACCATTCCAAATCATTGCATAACACTTCGGGATCCAAATCACCCATACACATAAATTGTAAAATATTAAATGGTCCTTAAGATGTCTTAAATTATGATATGAGGTGGTAGAACTCAAAATGATTGATGGGATCGTTACATCTATTCTATGTTCAATATCAAGTTAACTTTATTTAAATTTAGTTCTTATTTAGACTAAGAACATATACAATTCTATCACACTTGAATGCAATTATCTATTTAAACTAATATTTTTTTATATTTTTCTTAATCAACTAATTTCTTATAAATTTATTTTTTTAATAGCTATGTGGAACTAAACATTAAAGAGCTGGCTTGGGCCCGGCTCGAGCTCCGTTATACTTTGAAAAGCTCGGTTTACTTGACCAAGGCCGGCAAGATCCTAATGCTAGTAGCACTTGCTTGAGGCCCAAGAATTTGAGTGCCCCAATTATTATTTATCTATATATTGTATATATTATTTATACATTTATTTTTTATTATTGATAAATTTATTATTTTTTTGCATATTAATGTTTAATAACTTAATTTCCTCATCTCACTAACTAGTTTAACCTAATTAATTTTGTGGGTATCTTATTTTAGTATTTTTTTGAATTCTTTTTCTCTATTAGTTACTCACATGACTATATTTAGTAATCCAATTTATTATTAATTTTTTCTCACATAAATTAAATATTTTATGGGTTCTCTCATTTCAGTTGTGATATAATCAGGCATGCAATTGTTGTAACAAACATAAGTTAGCAACGTGTATTTCAGTTAGCTTTTTTGTAACAGCTACGAAATAGGCAGTAAGTATAAGCAATTGAAATAAATGAGACTCGTCACTGAGCTTGTCTCGACTCTATGTTGTAACAAGCTCAGTTTGGGCTTGGCTTAGGCTTGCTCGACTCAATGCCCATGCCTGGATGCAGGTGAGCATTTATCCAAAACTATAATATGTAAATTGAAATATAAACCCGATAATTCACAGATTGGTTGTTGACCGAGTTTACTCATATGTTGCAACAACCATCCTATTAACCAGGACATAGGATTAGTAAGAACCCTATAGCTACGGGGTGTTTAATTAAAATCATACCCAAGTTTTGTCCCCCAATTAGTCCTTCTCCTCTTATCCAAATCCAATCTTTCCTGTTCAAAAAGGAAACTCTCCTCAGGTCCAAACTCTTAACACAAACTGTTTCAGGTACATATTTCAATTTTTTTAATCGAGAAACAGACTACTATTTCATATATAAACACTTAATTGCTTTAATAAGTTTAATCACTAAAAACACGCGTTTTTTCACAAAATTTTTGATGGAAGGGAATTGTGCTCGTTGGAAATTGTTTCAAACAAATTTTTGTCAGAAATCTCAGACTTCCGATGGCGTTCTGACAAGAACGTCAACGGAAACAGATTTCTAGCAATGTTCAGCTATATTGGCATCAAAGTAGGCATCCAGTCTTTTTGTGAATCTTTCGTCTATAGTTCGACTTGATTGACCTCAATTATGGGCATATATGATTAAGGTAGCTCCACTTGCATTTACCTCCTTTATCCGACTGATTTATCGTGCACTACAACAAAATATATCTGTAGCTACGGAATCTAAGCTACAAATCTAAATTTCGTAGCTGTTACTCAATAATAGCCACAAAAATTAGAATTCCGTGGCTATCTATAAATTCTTAAAATTTCTTAGCCGCAAAACTAAATTTACAATGCTAATTCATTATTTTTACTATAATTACTAATTTTCGTGGCAATAACTACCTAAACAACTACAAACTTATTGTTACAGTAAAATTTCATAGCTAATCATAAGTTTTTGCCACTAGTTAAAAGTTACTGTAGCAATAGTATACTTTTATCCGCAATAAATTTTTTGAAATAAATTGTTGTACCTAAATAAATATTTTTCTTCAAGTTATAAAATATTGTGGCAATAGTTGGCTTAATAGCTACGATTATTTGTCATGACAAAATAATATAGCCACAAATATTTTGATATGATAAACTTTCATAGCTAATCAATAGTTTTTGCCACAAGCTGAAACCTACTGTAGCAAATAAATTTTTTAGTCACAATAAATTATTTAAATTAAAATATTGAAGTTGAGCAAACAATTTTGCTTCAATTTTTAAATAAATCGTGGCAATAGTCGGCTTAATAACTACAATTATTTCTCATAAATGATATAGCCACATATTTATTGTTGTGGTGAAATTTTATAGCTATTCATAAGTTTTTGCAACGACTCGAAACTTCGTGTGGCAATAATAACATTTTAGTCACATTAAATTAGTTAAAACACAATATTGTAGTTAATTGATATTTTTGCTTCAAGTTAAAAAAAACGATACAAATAGTTAGCTTAATAGTTCCAATTATTTGTCGTGACAAAATGAATAGTAGACAATTACCTTTCATAATTGACCATAACTATACATATTGTCATACATTTGAGGTTATCATTGCAGTAATAATATGTTAACTATAATAAATTAGCTGCAAAAGATTTTGTAGAAGAATTCTTTTACTTCGACTATGAAATTCATGACAAAAGTTAGTCGAAAAATTATATGCAGTTATGAAAAAATAATTTCACATAGAAATTTGGAAAAACAACAATGTATATAACTTGAAGAATTAATTAACTTCCAAATAAGAAAGATTAAATGAAAAGCATCTTCAAAAAAATTAAAAATAGCGACGGCTTTGCGATGAAAAATGAAATTCGTTGCTAGTTTTTGTACTAACATATAGCAGAAGATCTAGAAACGAAACTGCTATCGCTAACTTTATTATTCATTTTAATTTTTAGGTTTAATCATTATAATATCAATCAATTTTTAGATACATTTGTTGTATTTTAAAATAAAACTTACTTCCCCTATATTATAAAAATCTTACACTTACACCCTCTATGAGGTAAATGTATAACTACGTTTATTAAAATAAAACTATTAAATAATAAATTACAATTATAGCATTATTCATGTGCTTATATTTATAAAATTTTAAAAAGAGGATAAACATTTTTGTTGAAAATCTTTATTCATGCTGCTGATTAAAAAGGATAATAAATATTTTATTAAATATGCATCTTTCTTAACTCTTAAACATGAAATGAACCCAAAATACTTAATTAGATAACTAGAATTCTTATATATTTGACAAAATAGTTTTATCTTCCAAAAGTCTTTAACTACAATGATACTATTCTTTTTTTTTTCTCTAAAAATATGTAAGCCTCTTATATAATGAAAATCCTACACAAATAAAATAGCATACAACAAATTTAAGATAATTTTTCAGCGGTTCAATAAATAAACAAACTAAAATAAAAATTGAGTTATTCATATGTTGTAGTGGTGTTTATAGGTAAAGTCTAACTGCATAAGGTTTAAAGTTTGTACAATTTTCAGATCTTTTTCCTTGGAGGTATTAATTGCAAAAAGAAATAATGAGGAAAAGGGAATTTGGAAATTATTTATGTTTGATGTGTTGACTTAGAGGGTGTTTGGCTAAGCTTATAAGTTGGTCAAACTACCTTATAAGTATTTTTCGGCTTATCTACGCGTTTGGTAAAGTTAAAAGTGCTTATAAATCAAAAATAAGTCAAAAGCCATAAGCTGGTCACCCCCAACTTATAAATTTTTAGCTTATAAGCACTTTAAATTTGACCAAATTTTTTACTATCTTATCCTTAAAATACTCTTTTTTAGAACAAAACTCTTACAACGATACTCACTGCCTCAAGTACTATTTCAACCTATCCACCCCCCCTCTCCCCGCCTTTTTAAGTCTGCAATGCTCATTGCCTATTTAAGATAAGCAAATTCTCTATTCCTTTGCATATTTATATCTATGTAATTGTGTATTAATTTTTGAACTGTATGTAATAAATGAGGACATATCAAATTTTTAGTGTGTTGCTTTCTAAGTGTTGTGGTTATAAAGATATTGTTTGTTTCTCTTCAAATATTTTGTCCTATTTAGGTTTATTTTTTACTGAGAAACTTTTATCAATTTATTAATTATTATAACTTATGATTATATACTTATCATAAAATAAATTATATTTATCATAAAAGTTATCTTATCTAAGCACAGCTGTATTTAAAATAAAATGACAAAGAGAATATTTTGTATTTGGATCGATTTGGAATCTAAAATTTTGAAGAAATTACGCCCTTATAAGTGTAAACACTTCTAAGGTTATTTAAGTCATTTTTACAGAAAAAGAGCTTATCAGTACTTTTTTATCAAATACTACAGTAGCTTATTATCAATTTCAACACTTGTATCCAAACACATAACTGCTTATTTATTAAATCAGTTCCAGCACTTACAAGTCTTTTTCAACACCTAATGTTTATCAGCTACTTCAGATCAGCTAATCCAAACGCGCTCTTATTCCATTGGCAAAACTGAGTTCCCCTTTTTATCCGGTGGACATTATAATATATGACCTAAAAAATACGAAAATGAATAAGAACAAAATTTGGTACTCTCCTACTCCGTATATTAAAAAAACAACAAAAGAATGTGTTATGCAAGCCCTCAAACCGAGTTTTACAGCAATCTGAATCAGTGAACAACTTGATCATGAGCTTAAAAGATCGTTCACAAGGTCATAACTGATATAGTGCGAACCAAATAAATTTCGCACTACCATTTTTGGCTTGTTCACTTAGATCTATCACTTTCTATTAAGAAACAAACTACTGTTATTTCAAACAATTTAGTAATATACACCGACGAATAACTATATTTACATAATAAGTGTAATTTAACTTATACTAGCATGGTAATTACAATTTATTTTCTAGGTAACCAGTTAATAATAAAATTACCTGTAATTATCTTATAAAATGATTCGATAGTTGACATACTTTTACACATTCGTTCATAGAACACCAATTATTCTGTTTCTATTGTTGCCTTGCTGTATTTAGATTTAGTAGCTGTCAATGGATTTAATGAGAGGACAAGGAGGCATTCAAATGCTACTCACTGCTGAACAGGAAGCCCAACAAATAGTTTCTACTGCTAGAAATGGTAAATTTTCAGTGTATTATGAAATTTTTAAGGATTCTCATCAAAAGCGGATTTAAAATTTGAACATTATAATTAAGTTCGAGCTTGAATTAAATTTTACCAGAACTTATTAATTATTACTAGGTTCAAATTCTATTATTTAACTTATTTTGTTTTCTAACACTTATCCAACATCTGAACTTAAACTAATGTGTCCTGATTCTTATACATTTGAAATTTGACAGTTAAAATGACAAGGTTGCGGCAAGCAAAAGAAGAAGCTGAGATGGAAGTGGTAAATTATCGTTCGCATTTGGAAGCCGAGTACAAAAAGACATTATATGAGGTTTTTCTCTTCTAAATTGTCTCTTCTCCTAGATTCAATAAGCTGATTTAGCCTTAAGAATGTTATAACTCTGTATTGCTGTAATAAATAATTAAACTTTATGAAAAAACAAAACAGAAAGTTAGTAATACTTGTTTAACGAAATAGATTCTGAAAAACAAAAAACAGTATAGAAACAAATCGAGCCCACTGAATACACAGTGTTTCCTTAAGGAAATTATTCCCCTCAAGTACCCGAGGTGCTGGAATACATCCTCCCAGGATAGAACGATTTAACTCACAAGTGTATTGGTACTAAAAACTCTGATGAACTGTGAACCACTCAATGGTCGTAAAACACACTGGAAGATATTGTGCAGAAAAAGAAGAAGAAGAAGAAGAAGCTCAGAAAATTTCGTAAGGAAAGATTCTGGGATTCAAATAGAGTTGCTGACATTATTTCTGAAAAGGTTTGTAACCTTTCAGAAACAGCCATGGCTGTTGAAAAGGGGTGTTTGAAATATTACGAAAAAAATATATTTAAAATAATGCGAGAAAGAAAACGGGCCTGACCGAACCAGGTCGCGGGTTCCAAAAAGATTAATCAATCAATCGATCTTTGACCAAATCCGAATCCGAATCCGAATCCAAATCCGAAGCCGAAGCCGAAGCCGAGCCGAGCGAGCGAGGACGACGGTGCGAGGCTTGCCTTTTTCTTAACTCTTTAAGAGCTAGAAGAAGAGCAATTATATATATACCCATCAAAAGCCTTTTCTTCCTCCGATATGGGATAATGTCCCTTTTTCCAAGGGAAACTCAAATATTTCATTTTTCCTCCATTTCTCATTCACCCTCTTTAAGCTACACAAGCTTAAAATTCCAACAATCCCCCACATGAATGGGGAATGGCTATAAAATAAAGGAATGCACGGACACGTGTGTGTTTTACATGCAAGAATTAATTGCATCTGGATAAGTAGGTTTTCCTTTGAACTTTTCCGTAGTGAACTTATATCGGATATAATCGGTCAATCGGTAGATTTGATATCTTTGAACCGTCGAGCTTTGTTGTATACCTAGACAACATAAGTCACACAATCAATCCTTAACCATCTATGGTTCTCACGGTTGTATTCGTTTCAGCCATGAACACCGTCTGGTTTCATGAGTGCTTAGAGAATGGGCCTTTACTTTCATTCCCCTTGAAGCGACTTACACTTCACACTTACATAGGTGATTTCTAAACGTGTAATCCTGTAGACACACTATCTGGTCATATCCTGCCAGACTTAGCAAATCATTAAAAACCTTTAAGCTTTGTTGACTCATCAAAAAGCCTTAATGCTTTACCTCGATTTCTGAACATTGTCTTCATCACGAGAATGGGTTGAGTTATTTGACAATGTTGAACCGTCATTCATAACTTTGTTTGATCTCTTTGAACCTAGCTCGTGGGATCTCCAGTCTGCTAGGTAGAGTTACCGTCATGATGACTTGTCCTAGACCTTAACCCCATTCCCTTTGATGATCTTTCAACTGCCTCTCTAGATAGGTCTTTTGTAAGTGGATCCGATACGTTATCTCTTGACTTTATGTAGTCAATTGTGATAACACCACTAGAGAGTAGTTGTCTAACGATATTGTGTCTCCGTCGTATATGACGAAATTTTCCGTTATACATAACGCTCCCTGCCCTGCCTATTACCGCTTGACTATCACAATGTATACAAATAGGTGCCAAAGGTTTGGGCCAAAATGAAATATCTTCCAAGAAATTCCGGAGCCATTCAGCTTCTTCACCGGCCTTATCTAAAGCTATGAATTCAGATTCCATTGTAGAACGGGCGATGCACGTTTGTTTGGATGATTTCCAAGACACTGCTCCACCCCCAATTGTGAAAACATATCCACTCGTGGATTTAACTTCAGATGATCCAGTGATCCAATTTGCATCACTATATCCCTCGATCACAGAGGGATATTTGTTATAATGCAAAGTGTAATTGTGGGTATGTTTGAGATACCCCAAAACTCGTTTCATTGCCATCCAATGTATGTGATTGGGATTACTTATAAATCGACTCAGTTTACTAATAGCACATGCTATATCTGATCGTGTACAATTCATGATATACATCAAACTTCCCAATACTCTTGCATAATCCAATTGTGAGTCACTTTCACCTTTATTCTTTTGAAGTGCATAACTCACGTCAATTAGAGTCTTGGCAATTTTGAAATCCAAATACTTGAACTTGTCAAGTACCTTTTCAATGTAGTGAGACTGTGATAATGCTAGACCTTGTGGAGTCTTGTGAATTCTGATTCCTAAGATCACATCAGCAACTCCTAAGTCTTTCATATAGAATTTGCTAGCCAACATGTGCTTAGTAGCATTTATATCTGCCATGTTTTTGCTCATTATCAACATGTCATCAACATATAAACAAACAATGACTTCATGACCTAGAGTGGTTTTAATGTAAACACATTTGTCGCACTCGTTGATTTTAAACCCACTTGCCAATATTGTTTGGTCAAATTTGGCATGCCATTGTTTGGGTGCTTGTTTAAGTCCATAAAGTGACTTAACAAGTTTGCACACTTTCGTTTCTTTACCAGTTACCACAAAACCCTCAGGTTGTTCCATGTAAATCTCTTCCTCTAATTCTCCATTTAAGAAAGTTGTTTTAACATCCATTTGATGGATTTCAAGACCATACACGGCCGCTAGTGCCACTAACACCCTAATAGATGTTATCCTCGTTACTGGCGAGTAAGTGTCAAAGTAATCAAGGCCTTCCTTTTGTCTATAACCTTTGACAACAAGTCTTGCCTTATATTTGTCAATAGTGCCATCAGCTTTCACTTTCCGTTTAAAGATCCATTTCGAACCTAAAGGCTTATTTCCTGGAGGAAGATCTACCAATTCCCATGTATGGTTATCCAAAATTGATTGAATCTCACTATTGACTGCCTCTTTCCAAAACGCTGAATCAGAAGATGACATAGCTGCTTTAAAAGTTTGAGGCTCATTTTCAAGCAAGAATGTCACAAAATCTGGTCCAAAGGAAGTAGATGTTCTTTGACGTTTGCTATGCCTTGGATCTTCTATACTTGGAGTATTTTCCTTTGGTTCTTCCCGAGGTCGTTTAGGTCTTTCACTTAAAGACTCACATTCAGTTTTATACGGATAGATGCTTTCAAAGAATTCAGCATTATCTGATTCCATTACCGTATTAATGTGAATTTCGGGATTATCGGATTTATGAACCAAAAACTGACATGCTTTACTGTTTGTAGCATATCCAATGAAAATGCAATCAACAGTTTTTGGTACGATTTTAACCCTTTTAGGTAAAGGAACTTGTACCTTTGCTAGACACCCCCACACTTTGAAATATTTCAAGTTGGGTTTTCTTCCTTTCCATTTTTCATATGGAATAGATTGCGTTTTGCTGTGGGGTACTCTGTTGAGTATTCGGTTAGCTGTAAGGATAGCTTCGCCCCACAAACTCTGCGGTAATCCGGAACTTATTAATAAAGAATTCATCATTTCCTTTAATGTCCGATTTTTCCTTTCCGCAATTCCATTGGATTGAGGTGTGTAAGGTGCAATTGTTTGATGGATAATTCCATATTCCGAACATATTTCTGCAAATGGAAATTCATATTCTCCACCCCTATCACTTCTAATCATTTTGATCTTTTTATTCAATTGATTCTCCACTTCATTCTTGTATTGCTTAAATGCTTCAATTGCTTCATCCTTACTATTAAGCAAATAAACATAACAATATCGAGTGCAGTCTGCAATAAAAGTAATAAAATACTTTTTCCTACCTCGAGATGGTGTCGACTTCATATCACAAATGTCAGTATGAATTAAGTCTAAAGGATTTGAATTCCTTTCAATAGACTTATAAGGTTGTTTTACAAACTTAGACTCAACACATATTTGACATTTTGATTTATTACACTCGAATTTAGGCAACACTTCTAAATTAATTAACTTCCGTAAGGTTTTGTAATTGACATGTCCTAAACGAATATGCCATAAATCATTTGACTACAATAAATAAGAAGAAGCTGCAATTTTATTTATACTGTCAACAACCATTACATTTAGTTTGAAGAGGCCCTCTGTGAGGTAGCCCTTTCCAACATACATTTCATTCTTGCTTACAACAACTTTATCAGAAACAAATACACATTTGAATCCGTTCTTAACAAGCAAAGAAGTAGAAACTAAATTTTTCCTAATAGTAGGAACACGAAGAACGTTGTTGAGCGTTAACACCTTGCCGGAAGTCATCTTCAGGAATATCTTCCCATAACCTTCAATCTTGGCTATTGCAGTATTTGCCATGGAAAGCTCTTCTTCGGGACCAGCAGTAGAGTAAGTCACAAATGCTTCCTTGACAGCACAAACATGTCGAGTGGCTCCAGAGTCAATCCATCACTCCTTCGGATTTCCAACTAGGTTGCATTCCGAAAGCATTGCACACAGATCATCAATGTCATCATTCTTCTCCACTATGTTGGCCTGTCCCTTCTTCTTATACTTTTTCGGGAGACGACAATCAGGGGCTTTGTGACCGGCTTTTCCACAATTGTAGCAGCTGCCGTTGAATTTCTTTTTGTTCTGCTCCTTAGTCTGTCCAGAAGACCTCTTTCTCTTCTTACTTTTTGGAGCAGTCTCCTCAACGATATTAGCTCCCATGATCGTTGAATTTCCACGAGATTTCTTTTCGGCCGTTTTGTTGTCTTCCTCAATCTTGAGGCGAATCACAAGATCTTCCAACTTTATTTCTTTGCGCTTGTGCTTAAGATAGTTCTTGAAATCTCTCCACGAAGGAGACAATTTTTCAATCATTGCAGCCACTTGAAATGCTTCATTCACGACCATACCTTCAGCAATAAGGTCATGAAAAATAAGTTAAAGCTCCTGAACTTGGGTTCCAACAGTTTTACTGTCTATCATTTTATAGTCTAGAAACTTGGCAACCACGAACTTCTTCAAGCATGCATCTTTAGTCTTGTACTTCTTCTCAAGTGCGTCCCATAATTCTTTCGAAGTATTCATCGCACTGTACACATTGTACAAGTCATCCTCTAAAGCGCTTAAGATATAGCCTTTGCAAAGAAAATCTGCATGCTTCCACGCCTCAACAATTATGAGTTTCTCGTTGTCCGGCATGTCCGCAGCAGGCACTGGAGGTTCTTCACTAGTGAATTTCTGCATACCAAGTGTGGTAAGCCAGAAGAACACCCTTTGCCGCCATCCTTTGAAGTTGGCTCCGGAAAATTTCTCCGATTTCTCTGCCGGTGGAACAGCATTCCGGCTTGACGAGGCTATCGTCGTTGCCGCAATAGTCACAGAAGAATTTTCGTTATCATTTTCCAATTCTCACTGCAAACAACAGAAGAGTTCAATTAATTGCAAAATCAGAACAGTAAACAATACTGTTATTAATAAAAACAGTATATATAATAAATAAAATCGAAGTTTTTATATACTGTTTCACAGAAAAACGATGAAGTTTTTATGTTCTTAAAATCATTTTACGAATTTCAATATTCTGATGAACTTTTTATATCTTCAAATCAGAATAGTAAAATTCAGAAGGAGTAGAAAACTACACAAGTTTTAATCTCCACAAACAAAATACAGAATATAAAAAAAAATAATTTCCTTAAGAATGTTATAACTCTGTAATGCTATAATAAACAATTAAACTTTCTGAAACATCAAAACAGAAAGTTTGTAATACTTGTTTAACGAAATAGATTCTGAAAAATAAAAAAATAGTATAGGAACAAATCGAGCCCACTGAATACACAGTGTGTCCTTAAGAAAATTATTCCCCTCAAGTACCCGAGGTGCTAGAATATATCCTCCCAGGATAGAACGATTTAACTCACTAGTGTATTGGTACAAAAACTCTGATGAACTGCAAACCACTCAATGGTCATAAAACACACTGAAAAATATTGTGCATAAGAAGAAGAAGAAGAAGCTCAGAAAATTTCGTAAGGAAAGATTCTGGGATTCAAACTCTATTTATAAAGTTGCTGGCATTCTTTCTGAAAAGGTTTGCAACCTTTCAGAAATAGCTGTTGAAAAAGGGTGTTTGAAAACGGGCCTGACCGAATCGGGTCGCGGGTCATGGGTTATTCCGGATTGAATTTTTTGTTAATTATTTAATTAATTAATTAAATAATTGAAAGGAATTTTGTCCAAAAAGATTAATCAATCAATCGATCTTTGACCAAATCCGAATCCGAATCCGAATCCGAATCCGAAGCCGAAGCCGAAGCCGAGCCGAGCGAGCGACAACGACGACGGCGCGAGGCTTGCCTTTTTCTTAACTCTTTAAGAGTTAGAAGAAGAGCAATTATATATATACCCATCAAAAGCCTTTTCTTCCTCCGATATGGGACAATGTCCCTTTCCCAAGGGAAGCTCAAATATTTTATTTTTCCTCCATTTCTCATTCACCCTCTTTAAGCTACACAAGTTTAAAATCCCAACAGAAATTGTTTATCAGAATCATAATGAATACAAAATAGTAATAGAAACTCTATATTATTATATAGTTAAACGAAAGCAATACTGATTCGAGTTTATGCACGAAGGTTTATATAGTAGTAGCATAATGTTTGTGGATATACTCCTACTTAATTTACTTGGATTTATTTAATCCATAATGTATTCAATCAGGCTTGAGCTAGCTTTAGGCAGGCTTTGCAAGGCAAAAGCCAGGCATGAGCTGGCTTTAGGCCGGCTTTGCAAGGCAATAGCCAGAAATGAGTTAGCTTTAAGCAGGCTTTGCAAGGTAAAAGCCAGTCTTGGGCTGGCTTTAAGTAGGCTTTGGAAGGAAAAAGCCAGGCTTGAGCTGGCTTTAGGCAAGCTTTGCAAGGCAGAAGCCCGGCATGAGCTGGCTTTAGGCCGGCTTTGCAAGGCAATAGCCAGAAATGAGCTAGCTTTAAGTAGGCTTTGCAAGGCAAAGGCCAGGCTTTGAAACTGTGCCTTTTTGTGATCTTGTAAGCTCAAATCCTTCCCTACTAGAACCTTTAATGTAGACATCATTCTAAACATTGCTAAACCATCCTTAGATTGAGCATGAAAGCATGCTAATACCATTGAGAAATGATTCAACAATCTCCAGAAATACCATATGATGGATTCATCATTTTCCTTAGCATTTGGACATATCAGAAGTAGGATAAATTGTACCATCACACACCTTCTTATCCATTTTTTCTGTACACTATCAAAGCACCCCCAGAATGAGCATGAGACCATACTAATACCATTGGAAAGTACTTTAATAACATACTGAATGAGACAAAGAAACATGCAGGTTTGTGCAGAGTCCAATCCTGTAAAGCCATCAGTCTGGGGTTCTTCTCTTTGCTATCCTAACCCTAAGGTTAGGTGATTGAGATTTGTCTAGATTGATCAACCTCCTCCCTGCACTAGGCAGTTCAGAGAATGAATGAAACTCAGATGTACCTGGAAAAGAAAACACAATGTTAGCTATAAAATCCGCTACTGAGTTGCCTTCTCTGAACATATGTTGAAAGATCACATTGAAGTTGTCCTTCATCTCTATAATTTTCTTCACATCCTGTGCAATTACCCAAGGAGGATCTCCATTCCCCTTCTATCACCTTCTTCATCACCAATGAATCAGTCTCCAATATGAGAGGGTGAAGATCATGCTCCACACAGTATTCCAACCCTTGAAGAATAGCCTTAGTTTTAGCTACCACATTAGTTGTCACTCCCAGGTCTACTGCCCTAGCATACACCACATCACCTTTATCATCCCTCACACAAAAGCCTAGGGAGCTAGGTCCAGGATTGCCCTTTGAGGCTCCATCAGTATTACATTTGTACCAACCATGAAAAGGAAGCTGCCATGTTACTCTTGTAGTGATCAATATAGGTTTATATCCTTCAAAGTATTGAATAATGTCTGGCCATAACAATGGAATATTAGGCATCCAAGCATACATCACCCTTGCCAGTTGATGCAATGTCCTATTTATCTCATGAATCATCCTATTTGTGGACACTGAACCCCCATGTTTACCTGCATTTCTTCTCTTCCAAAGCTCCCAAGTGATGATAGCTGGTACTGCTTGAAATAGTGGCTTTAATTTTGGACAACACTGAGCATACCACCAATGCCTTATAATCTGCTTCAATTGAATCAATTGCACAGTAATTCCTGCAGCCCCCATGAACAAGTTCCATACCTTAGAGGCAGTAGGACTTATGACAAATATATTCTCAATGGATTCCTCTTGGGGCTGCTGACAACACTAACACCTAGACATCACCATTTGCCCTTGCCTCCTCCACATGTCATCAGTGGCTATTTTCTGCCTCGACAATCTCCACAAGAAGAAGGATATCTTGAATGGCAAACTTTTAATCCACATTAACTTGAATTCCTAATTAGGATCAGCTCTATGCCTTAATATTTGCCAGGTACTACTAACACTGAACTTGCCTGAAGGAGTTGGCATCCAGTATGGCTTATCCCAATATCCCTCGCTGCCTTCATAATGCATATTTAGCCTTATATGTTCTGCAATTTCCTCACTGAAAGTTTGATCTAGCAGCTGATCATCCCATGCTTCCCCTTGCCGCAGTTCTGCCACCTCCTGAAGATCTTCATTGATTGGAAAGTCTTCAGGTAATACGTGATAAAGTGCACCCAATCCAGTCCAATTTTCATGCCAAATATTAGTTGTTCCACTCTTCAATTCCCATACGATCTCATGTTCTACTTCTTCCCTAGCATTCAGCATTTGTCTCCAAACATGAGACCCTCCCCTAAAATGCACCACTGTTGGTAGCTCCTTCTTGCAATACTTATTCCACATGAAATTAGACCACAAAGATTTTGTGGTCCTAAACCTCCACCATAGTTTAGCAAACAGTGCCCTTGAGACATCATGTAAGGACCTAAAACCTAGGCCCCCTTCCTCTTTAGGAAGGCAAAGATTTTGCCATGAAGACCAGTGTCTGCTTCTCCCTTCTTCCTTTGTGCTCCAAAAGAACCTAGCAAAAGTCTTATGTAGATGCTCCAGGATATTGTTTGGTGGATCAAGGACTGATAACATGTGAACTGGCATACTTTGCAACACACTAGAGATGAGTGTCGCCTTTCCTCCAAATGACAACAGCTTTCCTTTCCATGAATGCAATTTAGCCTTCACCTTCTTGATAAGATCCTCATAATAGTCCTTCCTCCTTCTAGTGTAAAAAATAAGACACCCTATATATGTGAAGGGGAATATACCTCTTGTAAATCCTGTAATAGCTCCAACTGCCTGAAACAATCCATTAGCAACCTTTGAATGCATATAGTATGCACTCTTATCTTTGTTGATCATCTGACCTGATATCGTCTCATAATTCCCAAACACTGCCATAATCTTTCTCAAGGAGGGAGGATGAGAAGATGCAAAGATTATCGTATCATCAGCATATGCCAAGTGGTTTAAAGGATCAGACCACTTAGGCATTTCAAATCCCACAAATGACTTGTCTTCAAAGAGCTTATTCAAAGACCTGGAAAGTACCTCAGCTAACAGAATGAACAATGCTGGAGATAGGGGATCCCCTTGTTTCACACCCCTTGTAGACTTAAAGAACCCTGAGGACTGCCCATTCACCAATACTGAATACCAGTTATTTGACATCAAGTTCCACACCATGTTGATGAAGTGCTCAGAAAATTCCATCTTCCTTAGCACATGCAATACGTACTTCCATGAAACCCTATCATAGGCCTTAGCCATATTAATCTTGATCACCACATTAGCTGGCTTTCCCATTAACCTTATGTAAGTGACAATTTCTTGAGTCAATAAGATATTCTCAAATATACTCCTACCCTTTACAAATCCGGATTGATTAGGGGATATTAGAGATGGCAGAAAACTCTCCAATCTGTCATGTAACACCCTAGACAAGACCTTGTTAATAAAGTTGCTCAAACTAATAGGTCTTAAGTCAGAGAAGGTCTCAACTCTAGGTTTCTTGGGCATCAACACTAGATTGGTGTGAGTGATGGATTTAGGCAATGTAGCTCCTCCATAGAAGTGTAGCACCATGTTGTGTATATCAGCACCAATAACATCCCAGCATGTTTGATAAAACAGGCCAGTGAATCCATCATGACCACTAGCGCTCTCCCCACTAAGCTCAAAAACTGTTGCCCTTACTTCTTCTATTGTTGGCAATCTGCTAAGTTCCAAATTCTGATCCATAGTGACCATCGAAGGTACATTATTGAGCAAGGAAAATTCAGAAGCATCACCTTCATTTGTGAACTATTTTTGATAGAAGTCCACTGCAGTTGTAGCCAATTGCTCCTAGTCTTCAATCCATACCCCACTACAACTTTTGATCCTCTTCAGTTGCAATTTCTTTCTTTTTCCATTGACATGATTGTAAAAGAAACTTGTATTCCTATCTCCTTCAGCAAACCAAGTCATCCCAGCTTTTTGCTTCCAATACTGCTCCTCAATACTCAAGTATTTCTTCAATTCAGATTGAGCCTTTTGAAGCACAATCATATTCTCAGTTGTAGGCTCTTCTTCAAACAACATCTCTTTCACCCTAACAATGTCCTCCAAAATAGCTAATTGCTTGAAGATATCACCAAATGTTTCCCTACTCCATTTTGAAAGTGCTGCCTTTACCCTCTTGATATTCTGCTTGAACATAAAAAAGGATCCCCTATGAAATTAGCTTCCCAATTCTGCCTCACCACATCCATAAATGTAGCATGCTTTGTCCAAAAGTTCAAGAACCTTAAAGGCTTGACAAAATTGGTTGTCTGCACCCCACGTGTCATTAGCAATGGTGTATGATCTAATCAGTTTTGCTTAGATGCTCAACTTCAATAGTTGGAAACATGTTCTGAAATGGCAAATTCACAAAAATCCTATCCAATTTCTTGAATATACACTCAGCATTGGATCTCCCATTCCACCATGTAAATGGACTTCCTTTGTACCCTTGCTCAAGAAAACCACAAGAGTTTACACAAAATGCAAAATTCTCATATTCAAGAGGGTGTACTGAAAGTCCCCCTATTTTCTCATCTTCATGCAATACCACATTGAAATCCCCTCCTACCAACCATGGTAATTCCATATCACTTGCTAAGAAATACAAGTGATCCCACAATTCCAACCTCTCTATTACTGAACATTTTGCATAAACAAATGTCATCATCATGTGCTGCCCTAGGTCATGGTGAAACACTCTCACAGTCATCTGTTGCTCAGTAGCCTCCACTAATTCCCATTCCACCACTGCATCGAAGAACAACCATATTTGCCCATTAATATTTGCATAAGCAATCTCCATACCCAACCTCCTTCTATATCTATCAATGAGTCCCTTCTTTTGAAAAGGCTCCATCAATGCAACTACACAAAATTTATGCTCCCTATTCATGTTGATCACCCTAGGAAAGGCTTGTTGTGTATTCACAGACCTTATGTTCCATATTAATGTTTTGGTCATCATTATTTAGATAAAGAAGCTGCCCTCCTGTACATTATTCTTGAAGGTTGTGGTGGATCTTTACTCTGATTCTTCTTAGTTTTCTTACCTCCTTTAGCACTAGCTGTGGGTGATAAATCCCCTTCCCCAGCCACTTGTTTGAAGTTTTGTGCAGTTGATTCATCAATTGGTGTCACATTGTGTGTAACTAAATCATGTAAATGTTGTAGATGAGTCTTGTGTGTAAATCACATTGTGTGTAACTAAATCATGTAAAGATGTAGCTGCATAATTTGATAAGTGCCAGATTCCATAGGCACTTCCTCTATTTCCCCAGATTCTCTTGGAATAATTGCCCACTCATCAGCCCGTTCATACTCCTTGAATTGTAGCGCATAGACACTGCCTAGCCCAGGAGTTACTGTAGTAGTCTGCTCTGAATGCACTGTTCTAGTGAGATCACCACCCTTCTTGTTGCCTAAAATTTGGTCTGAACCCACTATATCATCCCTAATCTTCACATTAACATCTCCATCAAGTTTGTTCTCCGATGCATACACCAGAACACCATCTACATAGGCCAAAATCTCTCCAGTTGCACTAAGGTTGGGGTTTACTATAACTGCCTCATCAGGTGAACCTGGCTTTAGGCCTGGCGTTGCCAGCCTAACGCCTGGGGAGTCTGGATTTAGGCCTAGCATCGCCAGCCTAATGCCTGGGGACCCTGGCTTTAGGCCTGGCGTTGCCAGCCTAACGCCTGGTGAGCCTGACTTTAGTCCTGGCGTCTCCAGCCTATCGACATGTGAACTTGGCTTGTTGTCCTTCTTTACCTTGTTTCCTGTTGTCTTTGTTGTGCCCAGCTGATCATCCTTAACCTCAACTACATCACTCCATAAGACCTTTGTAGAGTTTACCTCATCAAGAACCTCAATCTGCCCAGAATCATTAAATGTTTGAGATGGAATCTCATGACAAGATTGGTTTGTGGTCACATTGAGTTGTTTTAGCTCCTCATTGCTAGTCCCAAACCTTCTATGAACCCAGTCGACTGTGGATTCCTTATTAGCCCTTTCATCAGTACGTTGATCACTAGGAACACTAGAATTAGCCTTAGCTAATTCTTGATCATCTTTAGGAACTGAAGACTGAATCCCAGAAGGAATAGAGTTACCATTATGCTCATTTTTCACCACCTTCTTGACTGCTTCCTTCTTCACATGCTTATGTTCCTGTTGAGTATTGACTTCCTTTTTCTTCTCTTGGCCCTTCTTAGCTTGCTTTTCCTCATGTTCCTTCTTCTTACCATTGCTATGATCCTCACCTTTGCCTTCAGTAATTTGTAGAGTAGGCTGATGAACTTCCTCAACCTCTAGTGCATTAAACTTGTTCTTGGTTGCAACTTCTTCAACTTTGGCCTTCCCTTTACCCTTGTCAGCTTCCTTTCCTTGTTTGTTATCAACAATGTGACCCCTATTATCTCGTTGGTATTTGTTCTTCCTTGATTGCATCCATTCCTGCTTGGCATGATTAGTAGTAGGCTTACCAAGCACCTTTCCACTAGTTAGGACCTTTGTTGAATTTCCAGCAGTCCCAATTGCATCAAAACTCACCACAACTGCCTTCTCTTTGCTTTGTTCCTCAACACCTTCTTCAAATCTCTTGTGTAATTCAGGATGAATTACCCAGCATTCTATCTCACTATGCCCCTGGTTTTTGCAAGGCTTGCAATATTTTGGCATATAATCATACTTAATCCTGATCCACTTGAACTCTTCTGGTCCAGATTCATCAGGTTCTTCCACAATCTTAATACGACGAGGGAACTTACATAACAAGTTAACTTCCACCTTCACCTTAGCATAACTAGGTCTAGTCCCATTTTGAGTGGCTAGGTCTACATGTAATGGATTACCAACTGCACGAGCGAAGGAAAATACACATTCCTTCCCAAAGAAATTAGGAGGCAGTTCTGGAAAGCTAATCCAAGCTTTGGAAATGGGAGTCTCTTCATCAGGTGTCCACCATGGATTCCATTTTGTACAATGCATCTGCCACATATCTGACTGAGCTTTTAAATAAGAAGCTGGCTTTGAAAGAAGATGAACATAGTCCTCCAATAAAAATAGCCTAATCAACACATGATTATCTTCAATTAAACCAATTGAACAATGGCCTTTAATCTCACATTGAATTGGAATCACTTTACGTAATTCACTAATAACAGGCTTCCCATACGAAAATTTCCCAAGAACTGCAAGTTGAAGTCCTTGTTGTACGATAGATTGCTTCACTTCTTGTTTCTTCCACTTCACAACTGGTTTTCCGTGAAGGAACTCAACTGGTTTCAATGGTAGCATAGCGAAGGTTTGCATAAGGGCATTAATGGCAGTAGGTTTTAAAAGTTTTAAATAATCCATGGATTGGGGATTGTTGTTTGTTGTCATAGATGATTGGGCAATGGGCTGCACTGAAGCTTGGGCAGCAGTCATCGCAGGAGGATTGGTTGAGTTGGGTGTCAAAATCTTTGAGTAATCTAGAGTTTATGGATTGATAGTTGGTGTTGTTTGTGGTTGGGCGATGTTGGAGGAGGGCAGACCAGCAGGAAAAGATGGCTGGTAGCCGGCCATCGCGGCCATTGAAGCTCAAACTCACAGCTTTCCACGATGAACAGTATCGAATCATTGTTTCATTGGATGAGCAGTGAAGCGATGCTACTGTTCACTACACTGTAGCGGCGAAACAATAGCAAAATCACTATTCGCGCCACTGTTTGGCACTATTCACCGTACTGTTTTGCACTGTAGCGGCTGTTCGCGCACTACTCACTGCTACAGTGACTGCGGAATTTTGAGAGCAAAATTCTAGAGAGAGAATTTTTGGGGTTTAAGAAGTATATATTAGGGTGTGGTCTTTGAAAGGAAAAAATCTCAAAACCGCATCTTTGCCCACACCTACACACGAAAATTTTTATTAAAGTCTGTGAAAAGCATTTTATTCAAATTATCAAAAGATATGAAAAAGGTGCTTACCTTGATTTTTGGCCTCCCATCGGCCCTTCGACAAGTCACGCCATGAGCGCTCGGCGTAGGAGGAGGTCGAAACCAGATCACGTACCCAGTTCTTGAGATCGAACACTGCGCCGGGCATCCAGGGAGCCCCTGCATCACAAAAGGAGAATATTGATGAAGGAAATGAAAGGATAAAATAGTAGGAGATAACAACAGAATTACACTTACGCTTTATGTTCCACTCCTCGGGAAAAGGCATCTTTTCGATCGGAATCAGGTCCGAAGTCCTTACTCGAATGAATTTGCCCATCCAACCTCGATCCTTATCCTCGTCTATACTCGAGAACAGAGCCTTGGTAGCTCGATGTTGGAGTTTTATTAACCCTCCTCGAAAAAGGCGAGGACGGTATAATCGGATAAGGTGATCGAGGGTAAAAGGCATCCCCTCGATTTTACTCACAAAATATCGGATCAAAATAATGATCCGCCAAAAGAAAGGATGTATCTGGTCTAGGGTTATTAGGTATTTACGACAAAAATCTATGATAACGGGGTCGAGGGGACCTAATGTGAAAGGGTAAGTGTACAGCTTAAAAACTCTCTCACGTGAGTAGTAATATCCGCTTCGGGAGACGGCACTACCACTTCTTTGTTCTCCCAGTTACAATCTTTTTTTATCCAATCGATGTGCTCCCGGGTTATCGAACAAATATATTTCAATACGGGCTCACACCGGCCAGGGACCGGCGAACCTTTATCGAGTTTGAAATTGGAGGTAAGAACACACGCCACCGGAACGCACTCCTCAGGCCGTGGATCCACCAGTATTTTGTCGGCGGCGGATTGGGAAGAAGAAGCTTTGTCTTTTTGGGGGACGATCTTTGATGTCTTCACCATTTTGGATTTAAAAAAAGGTAACAAAGATTTGGTGGTTTAGAAGAAGAATCTTGCAAAGAAGAATCACAGATTTGTGAATAAATTGAGAGAGAACGAAAAAGAACTTAGGGAATTTGGAAGATTGAAGATGTAAAAGTGGTAAATGATAAAAGGAAGGGCTATTTATAGATTAAAGCAATGGCGGTTCAGTATTAGCGGTGGCCGACCACCATCTGACACGCATTAAATGCCTTGAAAGACTAAATCGACGGGACAGCTATCACGTACGTCATGGTCGAACCCAATGTAAATGTCAGCTTATAATCCGATCGAGCCGTTGAAAAATCATATCGTTTCTCACCACATCCTTCTCGAGAAACGAGGGGACTATCTGTATACGGTCGAAATAGATTTTCGGCCTTCGTACGATCGGTCGAGGTCAAAACGTAATAGATCAGAGTAAGACTTCAAAATAGGTTCCGAAGATGGTACAAACAACCTTCGAGCCCGAGGGACCGATCAATGTCGAGCTCGATATCATTATCAAGCTCGAATCCAAATCGAACTATGATGTAAAGTAAAGTTATTGAGCTTATGATTCAGAGATCGACCAACCCTGATCCCGAACCAATGCAAGGATCCGAGTCAGAATCGAGCTCAAGTCAAGATCGAGAGCTCGAGTCGAGACCGAACACTCGAGTCAATATCGAGCTTATAAACAAGAGCCGTTGCAATCCCACTAGAGGAGAGAATCTTGGTAGAAATTATGAAAAAACTGATTTATCATGGGTCTCCCACTATGTATTTTTAATTATATCTAAAGTAATGTCCCTCTACTATAAAGGGAATGGTTATGATTTCTGTAAGGGGTAGGTTTTTTTTACATTATAATTCAAGCACCATATTCTCATATAGAGAAGAGTTGTTCTTCTAAGTTTCATAAATTGATTCAACCTGCTCAGTCCTAAAAAATCATCTTCTTTACAACCGTGTTTACTTTGTACCTTTTGCAATCCATATTTGATATTTCTATTTGTCCTTACGGTTTGTATTAAGCTATACCACATATCTTTAGAACTACGTACAAATTTAACTCTATCCGTTTTTCGGATAAAACAGTGAGATAAGCAAAATTTTATTTCCTTTTTAGTTTTAGTAAGGAAATATTAGTATTTGATTACTTTTCCTGTGATTAATATGCAGACCAGCGGAAGCTCGGACTCGACCGAAAAGAGGCTTGAGATAGAAACTGAGAAAAAAATACAACGTTTGAAGAAAGCAGCCTCTGAAGCATCTCCTGATGTTATTGCCATGCTCCTGAAGCACATTACAACTATTAAAACTTGATTTTTGAAGCTACTAATTAAACCTTCTTTTAGAAAGCAAATGAAAAATAAGGAAAACCGGATAAAAATTTTCTTTTTATTTTGTCCCACGTCCAAAAAAGAGGCCATCAGAAAATTTATTTCGTCATTTTCTTTTCCTTTCCTATTCCTAACTCTTTCGTTTCTGGTATTCCGAATAAAG
This sequence comes from Nicotiana tabacum, assembly GCF_000715075.1. Taxonomy (NCBI): domain Eukaryota; kingdom Viridiplantae; phylum Streptophyta; class Magnoliopsida; order Solanales; family Solanaceae; genus Nicotiana; species Nicotiana tabacum. Next base: position 68,913,108 of record NC_134093.1, read on the forward strand.
AGTATGGCTTAGATAATATAAAATTTTCATAGGAACTCTTAGTCATGTTACTGAAAACACATTATTTTCCTCTTGTTTTGTTATTCTTTGTTTGGGATAATTGTTGCTTTTCAATCTGAGTGTTGACTGCTTCCAGAGACCCAGAGAACATCAGCAGTACTAAAGGAGGCCAAGATCGGGGTGCGTTTATCGTGTGTGCTTATCAAAATAATGATGTCATAGTTTTAGTATTGCAATGTTGTTAACTGAGATCCCAAGTCAAATTAGCTGGGTATATCACGTAATGTTTTCTGAAATTTTTTAGTATATACAATAGCCTACTAGGTTCCAATATGATTCAATATTTGAATTTCTTTTCACAGAAGAATAGGTAAAACTTAACTACGTAACATGAGTGTTACTAGATTCGAACTAGTATAGTGCATTATGAAATGTGACTGTTAACCATTAACCTTGCATGTTAGGATAGACTAACAAAAGTAAAAGTAGATTGGCAATGAGTATTAAAACATGATAAGGTAATTCAATTAAAGGCATGGAAAGAGTCTATATAACCTAAACCGGTCAAATACCATCTATACCAGTGTACCCACTCGTCACTTTACGTACACGGCTTTCACATAACACAATTAACACGATCAATCCCAATTCCTAAGGGGTAGTTCTCTCACACAAAATTAGGCAAAATACTTACCTCAACTAAGCCAACTCAACCGTCGGAAATAGCGTTTCCCCTAAAATTCGCCTCCACACGACTGAAATCTAACCAAAAGTGACTTAATATCATCAAACAATGCAAGAGAAAACAATTACAATAGATAAAGTTATGATCTTTACACTTTTCCCAAAAAGTCGACAAAAGTCAACCCAGGGCTCGCCCGGTCAAAACCCGAGTCCAAGGGTAGATTCCAACTACCCATAACCCTACGAATCCATATATGTGATTAGTTTCATAATCTGAATCCAAATCGATCCTAAAAACTCAAATTCTCATTTTTCAAAAACTTGACAAAATTTCCCAATTTTTCCTCTTTCATTCACACCTAAGGGGTAGTCCAATTTTTCCAGTTTTTCCAATTTTTCCTCTTTGCTCCAAACAAAATATTCACACAAGTCTAAAAACATCATACGAACTGGCTCGCACGATCAAAATACAAAAATAATATCTAGAACTACGAATCAGACACCAAAACACATGAATTTCAAAGTAAATTTCAAGAACTTCTAGAATTGCAACTAAGCACCTGAATCATATCAATTCAACTTCAAATGATACCAAATTTTACAGTCAAGTTCTAAATAACATAAAGGACCTATTCCAAGTCCCAAAATCACATTCCGAACCCGATAGCCAAAAGTCAACCTATGGTCAAACTTCTAACTTCAAATTGTCAATTTTCGGCAAAACAACACAATTCAACCTACAGACTTCCGAATTCGATTCCGGGGTATGCCCAAGTCTAAAATCATGATACGAAGCTATGAGAGCCATAAAAATACAGTTCCGGGGTTGTTTTCATAAAAGTCAAAGTTTGGTCAACATTTCTAACTTAAGCTTCTAAGTCAAGAACCAACGCTCTCCCCCTCTTAAAATAAATGTTCCTCCTCGAATGTGCATAAGGACATACTTGAAGTGATGAATAAATAAGGATAACGACTCCGCATGTCATGCTCGGTCTTTCAGGTCGTCTCCTCGACCGAATGACCCCTCCACTGAACCTTCACCGAAGCAGTGTTCTCTGATCTTAACTTCTGGACCTGTCTATCCAAGATAGCCATTGGCTCCTCAATATAAGTCAAATCCTTATTCGATTGGACTGAGCTGAAGTCTGAAACATGAGACAGATCACCATAATACATCCGGATTATCAAAACATGAAACACCGGATGAACTACAAATAAGCTAGGTGGCAATGCAAGCTTGGGGGCCACCTCACCAATCCTCTCAAGGATCTCAAAAGGTCCGATATACCTAGGGATCAACATGCCCTTCTTCTCGAACCTCATCACACCTTTATGGGTGAAAACCAGAGCAAAACCCGCTCTCCAACCATAAATGCTACATCACGAACCTTCTGATCTGCGTAACTCTTTTTGTCTAGAATTGGTTGTATGAAGCCGATCCTGAATCAACTTGATTTTCTCCAAGCCTTCTCGAACCAAATCTTTGCCTAATAACCTAGCCTCTCCCGGCTCAAACCAGCCAACTAGAGAGTGAAACCGTCTCCCATATAAGGCTTCATAAGGATCCATCTGAATACTCAATTGGTAGCTATTGTTGTAGGGGAACTCCACAAGCGGCAAGAACTGATCCCAAGAACCCCCAGAATCCATAACACAGCCACGAAGCATATCCTCCAATATCTGAATGATACGCTCGGACTTTCCATCCATCTGGGGGTGAAATGTTGTACTCAACTCAACCCGTGTGCCTAACTCACGTTGTACAGCTCTCTAAACACGCTATGTGAACTTTGTGCCCTGATCATAAATAATGGATACCGGCACGCCATGACGTCGGACAATCTCATGGGTGTAGATCTGAACCAACTGCTATGAAGAATAAGTGTTCATCACCGGAATGAAATGAGCCGACTTGGTCAACCTGTCCATAATCACCCATACCGTGTCAATCTTCATCTAAGTCCGTGGGAGCCCAACTACAAAGTCCATGGTAACCCGCTCCTATTTCCACTAGAGAATATCAAGTCTCTGAAGCAAACCGTCCGGCCTCTGATGCTCATACTTCACCTGCTGACAATTTAGGCAGCGAGCCACATACTCTACTATATCTTTCTTCATTCTCCTCCAATAATAGTGCTGCCTCAAATCCTGATACATCTTAGCGGTACTCGGATGAATAGAGTGCCGCAAACTTTGGGCCTCCTGAAGGATCATCTTAGGCAACCCATCCATATTGGTCGCACATAATCGGCCCTGCGACCGCAACACACCATCATCTCCAATAGAAACCTCCTTGGCATCGTCGTACTGTACTGTGTTCCTAAGGACAAGCAAATGGGGGTCGTCATACTGACGCCCTCTGATGCGATCATATAGAGAAGACTGAGAGGCCACACAAGCAAGAAATTATCTGGGCTCTGAAACATCCAATCTAACAAACTAATTGGCCAAGGCCTAAACATCTAGAGCTAAAGGCCTATCTACTGTCGGTAGATATGCTAAACGCTCTAAGCTCTCCGCCTTTTGACTCAAGGCATCGGCCACCACATTGGCCTTCCTAGGATGATATAGAATAGTGATATTATAGTTTTTAAGCAACTATAACCATCTCCGTTGCCGCAAGTTGTATATCTTTCTATTTGAATAGATGTTGTAGACTCCGGTGGTCGGTATAGACCTTACAAAGGACACCGTACAAATAGTGTCGCCAAATCTTCAATGCATGAACAATAGCTGCCAATTCCAAGTCGTTGACTAGATTATTCTTCTCATGAACCTTCAGCTACCTAGACGAGTAGCAATCACCCTACCATCTTGCATCAACAACGCGCCAAGCCCAACACGTGACGTATCACAATACACAGTGGAAGACCCCGAACCCGTAGGCAACACCAACACTCGGGCTGTAGTCAAAGCAGTCTTGAGTCTTGAAAGCTCGCCTCACACTACTCTGACCATCTAAAAGGAGCACCCTTCTGGGTCAATCTAGTCATAGGTGGCGCAATGGATGAGAAACCCTCAACGAAACAACAATAATACCCGGCCAAACCAGGAAAACTCTGAATCTCAGTAGCTGAAGACGGTCTGGGCCAATTCTGAACTGCTTCAATCTTCTTTGGATCTACCTTGATCCACTCACTCGACACTATATGACCCAAAAACACCACCGAATCAAGCAAGAATTCACACTTTGAGAATTTTGCATACAACGTTTTCTCCCTCAAGGTCATGAGCACGATCCTCAGATGATGCTCATGATCCTCCTGACTGCGGGAGTATACTAAGATGTCGTCAATAAACACAATGATAAATAAATCAAGATATGGTTGGAATACATTGTTCATCAGGTGCATAAATGCTGCTGGGGCATTAGTCAGCCCGAATGATATCACAAGGAACTCCTAGTGACCATACCGAGTCCTAAAGGTAGTGTTCAGAATATTCGGACCCCGAATCTTTAGCTGATGATACCCTGACCGTAAATCAATCTTCGATAACACTCTTGCACCCTGAAGGTGGTCAAATAAGTCATCAATGCGCGACAATGGATACATGTCCTTTACTGTAACATTGTTCAACTACCGATAATCAATACACATGCACATAGAACCATCCTTCTTCTTCACAAACAAAATCGGAGCACCCCAAGGCGACACACCAAGCCGGATTAAACCCTTATCAAACAACTCTTGCAACTGCTCCTTTAACTCCTTCAACTCCGCTGGGGCCATACGATATGGTGGGGTAGAAATGGGTTGAGTGCCTGGCAATAAGTCAATACCAAAATCGATATCCTTATCGAGCGGCATGCCCGGAAGATCCACTGGAAATACATCTGGGAAGTCTCTCACTACTGGAACTGAGTCAATGCTAGGAGTATTAACACTAACATCTCTCACGAAGGCTAGATAAGCATTACACCCCTTCTCAACCATCTGCCGAGCCTTTAGAAATGACACAATCATGCTAGGAACATAATCTAAAGTACCCCTCCACTCCAACCAAGGTAAACCTGACATAGCCAGTGTCACAGTCTTGGCGTGACAATCCAGAATAGCATGATATGGCGACAACCGGTCCATGTCCAAGATTACATCAAAGTCTACCATACTGAGAAATAATACATTAACTCTAGTCTCAAAACCACTAATAACAACTAAACTTGACCGGTACACACAGTCCACAACAATAGAATCTCCTACAAGTGCGGACACATAAATAAGAGAACTCAAAGAATCACGAGCTATATCCAAATACGGAGCAAAGTAAGATGACACATATGAATAAGTGGATCTCGGATCAAATAAGACTGATGCATCTCTATGACAAACCGGAAACAAACCTATGATGACTGCGTCTCAAGCCACTGCCTCCATCTTGCCCGAAAAAATATAGAATCTAGCCTGGACTCCCTCTATAGGATGACCTCTACCCGCATGTCCCCCACCCCTAGCTGGTTGTGCAGGTGGAGCGGCAACTGGATCAGCAACCATGGCATGTAGAGTCTGTGGACCTGGCTGAATCCGTGGAGCCTGAGTAGTTTGTAGAGGTGCACCTCTCCTGTGTCTGGGTCAGTCTCTCACCATATGATGAGTATCACCACACTCAAAGCAAGATCTTAGTGGGTGTGGATGTTGGGAATGGCTCGGGCCTGGTCGACTGGACTGACCATTGAAGGCACCCCGTGCAGGAGGTGCATTAGAAAGTGTCTGAGCAAAGTGCGCAACCTGAGACCACAGAATAGCCGGAGCACCACTAGAAGCTGGAAATGCTGAATGAACTAGATGGCTCATATAGCATCTACCATGACGGGTTGTAGCTGCAGCGTGGCCACCACTAAATCCTCCAGTACCTCGAGGCCTTTTGGCCTCCCTATCCTCTCTGTAACGGCCCTGCATACCCTCCAACCTCCGTGCGATCTCTACCACCTGCTGATATGGGGTATATGTCTCTAACTCTTGAGCCATGCTGAATCTAATACCATTGTTGAGCCCCTCGATGAATCGGTAGACTCGCTCTTTAACTGTAAAAACCAAGGTAGGTGCATGTTTGGACAAATCACTGAATCTGAAAGCATACTCTGACACCATCATAGTACCCTAGCACAGCTTCTCAAACTCTGCACTCCATACATACCGAAGGGTCTGGGGAATAAACTCTCTCAAGAACATCTCTGAAAACTGAGTCCATATAAGTAAAGCTGCATCAGCTGGAATACCCTCTACGTAAACCCGCCACCACTGATATGTTGCTCCCAATAGCTGGAATGTAATAAAATCAACTCCGCTCATCTCCATAATACCCATGGTGCGGAGAATATGGTGGCACTTATCTAGAAAGCACAATGCGTCCTCTAAAGCTAAGCCACTTTAAATAGGAGGATGATATTTCTTGAACCTCTCAAATCTAAGGTGTACCTTCTTAGATGCCACAACCTTAACCTCGGGCTGAACCGGAACAACAGGCTGTGCTGGAAAACCTCTGGGACTTGATCAACATGGATCAGCTACTCTGGATCACAGCCCGTGAGAGTCTGAGCTCCTCCCCCAGCCTGTGATATGGCTAGTGCAAGTGGAATCAACCCCGCCTGAAGTAGAGTACCGAACATGCTCAAGAACTATGCGAGGGTCTCCTGAAGTGCAGGGGTGGAAACAGGCGCCTCGGGTGCCTGCCCCCCAATTTGAGCTACTGGTGGTTCCTCCGCCGCAGCGCGAGCAGGTGCTCTAGCTACACCATATGCCCCTCCTCGGCCTCTGCCCTGTCACCGGCCTCTCGCGGCTTTAACAGGAGGCGCGGGTGTCTGATCGTCGGATCCAACAGCGTGTGTCCTCACCATCTGTGAAAGAGTAAAAAGTCAAAGATTTAGATTTCGAAGTCATCCAATTAGCACAATAAGGAATCAAAGATGTGGAGTTTTTCCTAATAGTTTCGTAGCCTCTCGAAGATAAGTACAGATATTTTCGTACCAATCCGCAAGACTCTACTAAAGCTGCCTATGACTCGTAGAACCTATGAACCTAGAGCTCTGATACCAACTTGTCACGACCCTAGTTTCCCACCATAGGATGTCGTGATGGCACCTAGTCTCTAAGACTAGGTAAGCCTACCATGTAATAATAACTTAACAAAAATAATCAAATAGAAGTACTAAAGCAAGACATATAAACTCTTATAAACTTCCAAAATAGAATTCCAACCACATGTCTCCCAAAGCCGGTGGAATTGAGTCATAAGATCTGCAGTGTAATCTAGAATGTCTATTACAACACTGTCAGAATAAGAAAAACAATAAAGTGAAATGATATGGAAGGTGACTCTGAGGCCTGCGGACGCCGAGCAGGTATACCTTGAAGTCTCGAGATAACAGCTACAATCAAACACTAATGTCCAGCACGAGCAGATGTACCTGAATCTGCACAAACATATGTGCAAAAGCGTAGTATGATTACACCATAACGGTACCCAGTAAGTATCAAGCATAACCTCAGTAGAGTAGCGACGAGGCCAGGTCAAGACACCTACTAGGAAATAATAAACAAAACAAAAATACAGTAATGATAAGTTATGGAAAGCGGAGAAATAAGTGATAGCGAAGCAGGTTAATAACGTAGACTAATGACAGAATTGTAAGCATAGTTAACAAGAAGGAAGCAAATAGAGAGAACCGCAATTGTCAATACAAGGAAGAATAAAAGCAACAAAAATTATTCCACCAATCTCTTTTTAACATGAGATGCACAACAAGAATCACAACTGAGGTACCACCTCGTATTCACATTTCTCAATTTCAATCACAATCTTTCTTTATACCGCCTCGTGAGCTTTAAATTTAGATAGTTTTGAAAATATTTTTTCCGAAATAGCTACACGTACTTTAGCCCACCTTATGACGTCGCGTGGCTTCAAGTAATTCCCTTACTTGCAACATACACATAAATCCCACCTTATGCTGCCGCATGACACAATAATATCACAACACAATAACAACTCGCACCACAAGTGCCCATATGCCACAACTTTCCAAGAACCAACAATATCAATGTTTCCACAACAATAGCCCATGGCTCAACCACAATGAGTGCAAGAACATCACAATAACAAAGAATGTAAATTGCTCAACAAGGATGATATCTTAACAATTAACAACTTCGCCTCAATGTGATAAGGACTTTCACAACTTCAACACCAATAACTCAACAAGAAAATAATTCTCGAATATCGACTTCAAGTAAAAGTAATTCAACAATTAAGGATGTAACAAGGCAATAAGGAAAGCAATAACTTCAACTAAAGCATAAGAGCAAAGTATCAAGTAAGATGTAGAACAAGTGTTAAACATGTCAAATAAGGCATGTAAGGATAGACTAACACAAGTAAGAGTAGATTGGCAATGAACATTAAAACATGATATGACAATTCAATTAAAGGAATGAAAAGAGTCTAAATAACCTAAACCGATCAAATACCACCCATAACCCGTCTATCTACTTGTCACCTTGCGTACACGGCTTTCACATAATACAATTAGAACGATTAATCCTAATTCCTAAGGGGTAGATCCCCCACACAAAGTTAGGCAAGATACTTACCTCAACTACGCCAACTCAACCCTCGGAAATAGCTTTTTCCCTAAAATTTGCCACCACACGGTTCAAATCTAACCAAAATTGACTTAATATCAACAAACAATGCAAGGTAAAACAATTACAATAGATAAAGCTATCATCTTTACAGATTACCCAAAAAGTCAACAAAAGTCTACCCGGTGCCGTCCCGGTCAAAACCCGGGTCCAAGGGTAGATTCCAACTACCCATAACCCCACGAGTCTATATATGTGATTAGTTTCGAAATCCGAGTCTAAATCGACTCTCAAAACTCAAATTCTAATTTTTCAAAAACTTGACAAAATTTCCTAATTTTTCCTCTTTGATTCACCTAAATTTGATATTAAATCTAAGATATAATCATGAAATATAGTTGGAAATTGATTAGAATCACTTACCCAATGTTTGTAGATGACAATCCTCTCCTACCGAGCCTAGGGTTCTAATATATAATAGAGTGATATGAAATCCCGACTTTCTAACCTTTTGTTCAGTTGCAGATGTTGCAATTGCGACACTAGGTTCGCAATTACGAAGAATTCCTCGCAAATGGGGCAACAGTCCATCCTACAGGGACTTCGCAAATGCGACAAATGGGTTCACGAATGCGAACTTGTCCCCTCGCAAATGCGAACTACGCAACTCTGGCCTAATCGTCGCAAATGCGAACAAGGTGTCGTAATTGCGACACCTGAGACCCCCCTGCTATGTTCGCAAATGCGAACAAGGTGTCGCAATCATGACACCTGAGACCCCGCTGTTATGTTCGCAAATGAGAGGTTGGTTCTTGATATTGCGATATCAGAGAACCAGCACACCAGATATTCCTGTTTCAGTTCAAAACATCCCGCGACGCATCTAAAACTCATCCGAGCCCTCGAGGCTCCATACCAAACATCCACACAAGTCTAAAAAAATCATACGAACTCGCTCGCGCAATCAAAATACAAATGTAATATGTAGAACTATGAATATGACACCAAAATGCCTGAATTTCAAAGTAAATTTCAAGAACTTCTAGAGTTGCAACTAAGCATCTGAATCCTATCAATTCAACTCCAAATGATACAAAATTTTGCAGACAAGTTCTAAATAACATAATGGACATATTCCAAGTCCCAAAATCACTCTCCGGACCCGATAGCCAAAACTCAACCTACGGTCAAACTTCTAACTTCAAATTGTTAATTTTTGGCAAAATAACACAAATTAACCTATGTACTTCCGAATTCGATTATGAGCATACGCCCAAGTCCAAAATCACGATACAAAGCTATTGGATCCATCAAAATACCATTCTCGGGTCATTTTCATAAAAGTCAAAGTTTGTCAATATTTCTAACTTAAGCTTCTAAGTCAAGAACCAAAGAGTCTAAGTCAACCCGCAATCTTCCTGGAACGAAAACGACCAACCCCGAAAGTCATAAAACTATAAACACACATGTGTAAAGCATCATAAGAAAAAAAGGGACGCAATTACACAAAACGGCCGGTCGGGTCGTTGCACTATCAAAGCCAGTGTATTTTGTTCTCATATTCTGCTTTATTTTCTCTAACAATCTTAAAAAATTTAATCACTGCAATGGAGGATACTTGAAGTGAGATGTTTGATGTGTTCAAACTAGATGGATTCGATGGCTCAAATTTCACCCGCTCAAAAGACAAGTTGCTATTTTTTTCTCACCGAATTGGGAGTTGCATATCTTCTCAAGACTGATCTTCTTGTAATCTCTGAACTGACTGCTCAGGATACCGACAAAATCAGGGCAGCCTGCAAAAAATGTGAAGATAATGAGGTGCGTTGTAGAGGGTATACTGTAAATTTACTATCTGATCTTTTTATGTAGTTTGTTTCGTCCTATTAAATCGCCACAACAAAATTTGGAAAGCCTAAAAAATAAATATACAACTGTAAAACATGGAACAAATAAATTTCTTGGAATGAAATTTTTTGAATATCAAATGGTAGATGGATAATCTGTCATGGAACAGGTTAATGAATTATTTGTCTTGATTTCTAGACTCAATGATTTTTATGTCGATGTTTCTGAATCTTTTCAAGTGGCTGAAGTACTTGCAAAATTACCAGCCACATGGAATGACTATAGGAAGAAATTGCTATATTTATCCAAAGACTTTAAAGTGGACTTGTTGACAAAGCATATCCGAACTGAAGAAGAAAAATGAAAACATAGAAATAAATATGCTGCATAAACTGGTTAAAAATTGAATTATGTTGAGATAAGCACGACAAATAATTATGAAAAATTTGGAAACAAGGTAGAAAAAAGAGAAAATTTGATGTTGTTTCGAACGAAATTCTTCTAACAATAAGAAAGGACCATATCATCATTGCGGTAAAATGGGATACTTTAAGAGAGACTACAGATTTTTAAAGAGGCAGAATAGGGAAGAGAATGCTAAACATAAGAAGTTAATAATATTGAATAACAACAAGCGTCTTCTTCAGACATTGTTGCTATGGTTTCAATCTTTTCTACTTTGAATCTAAGTATGGTCACCAAATACAAAATGACAGATATTTTAAAATATACAGATTTGTTGTATGATTCTGGTGCTACTATTCATGTGTGCAAGGATAAGAGTTTCTTCAAAGATAATAAAGTTGCAACAAGTGAAAAAAATATTTTAGTGGGGAATAATTACACTTTCAAGGTATTTGGAAAGGGAATAGTTGAACTGCAATTTGCTTCGGGAAAAAAGATGATTTTAACAAATGTTCATCAAGTCCTTATATTAGGAAGAATTTAATTATCACGGCCCAAAATCCCAACCCACGGGTCATGATGGCGTCTAACACCGCTTGCTAGGCAAGCCAACACATAACAAAAAGTAATAAAACTAACGATTAGCAACAAAATGATAATATAGGGTAAAATGACACCATGGCATATCAACCATCCAAAAGCGTGGAGTCACGAGTACATTAGCTACTAGATTTTACTAAATAAAATTTCTTCAAAGAAATACAATATTGTCTTGATAGTAGAAAGAGTACAACAAAAATGGAGAGATGACTCTACGTCCTGCGAACATTATGCAACTCTACCTCGAGTTATGTATCCTGTATCAGCTAAGCACCTCTCGGGACTCCGCTGGTACTAACATTCGAATCTACACAAGAAGTGCAGAAGTATCGTATGAGTACAACCGACCCAATGTACTACGTAAGTATTGAGTCTAACCCCGACGAGGTAGTGACGAGGCTAAGACAAGATACCTCCAAATAAACATGTGTAGTTCAGTAGCGAGAAATAACGAGATGAAAAATAAGTAGTAAGTAAAATAACAAGACAACGACATGTGAGAAGGTTAACTGTCACGACCCAAAATCCACCTAGTCGTGATGGTACTTAACCCAACCCTCTAGGTAATCCAAACAACATCTACACAATTCTAAGGGAAATAATAAGTAATCAATAAGTAAAATAGCCGAATTCCTTATAATAACCCAAGGTTTGATAGTACAAGTCATGAGCCACTAAGATTTAGATTTAAAAGCTGGTTCGGAAATAAATATAACATATGTTTGGAATATATATAAACAAAGTAAGAATGTAAACCAACCAAGGACAAGTGGTAGCTATATTCGGAAGAGCGTGTACATCTTCAATGCCAGCTCTCGCCATCCACAGCATCTCAGATCCAAAATCTGCACACAAGGTGCAGAAATGTAGTTTGAGTACAATTGACCACATGTACTCAATTAGCATCATAACTAATCTCGCTGAGGTAATAGTGGAAAGAATTATTAATGATACTCGCCACATAACATGTTCTGTTCATATATCTCACAAGTACACAGAAAAAATGTTATCAAGTCATAAACCACATATAAAGACTCCTCAGTGCCCAAAGATAACATACCATGCTCTTTTTCTGTTAACAATCCAGCATATAGAGAAGACATGTATCCAATGTCATTAAATCATCGAACTTGCATATAGAGAACATATGCGTGATTAAACAAGTCAAGTTACACGGGTTCACATATAGAGAAGATATGTATCATGTCTCCTCTCATCAAGTAAGGTGGCATTAAAGAAGATATGCATAAAGGCATGTATACACTCCGGAACTAGCAAATAGAGATGAGATGCAGTAAAATCACATATACATCCAGTGAAATTGTAAGTAGAGAAGAAATTCAATAACTAAAACAAACACTGGCCAGTTTGCCTCAGAAACACAATAACCCAACCAAACCACTGATCAACTTTCCTCATACCGCGTGTACAATATCAAGAGAGAAACATGAGAGGGTGACCCTAGGAGGAAGGATCCTTATCCACACGCTGCACCGACAACTCACGTGCTAATAATATCAACCGCACATACAACTTACGTGCCAATAATTACAATATCTTGGATCCGCACGGATAACTCACGTGCTATCATATCACAACCGCATGGACAACTCACGTGCCGCACGGATAACTCACGTGCCAATAATATTTCAACCGCACGGACAACTCACGTGCCAATAATCAGAACCGCATGGCGTATTCACGTGCTAATAATCCGAATCGCATGACGTATTCACATGATAATAATCACAACCGCACGGCCAATTCACGTTCCACTAATCCAAACCATATCACATAAGAAGCAGTTATACAAGAATACATCTACATAAACAATGTATATCAAATTTCATGCTCATGGACTGATATAAGTGACATGCTAAGGTGTATGCATGTTCGAGTATGCTACCACAACTCAAATCAGGCAATTACATCATGAAAGTAGCAATTATCAAGTCCAATATGGAGATTAACCTCTATGTAATCTCAAACATGGTTCAAATAGCTCACAAAACGGGTACAACTATAAGAAACATCACAATATGAAGATTAACAATCAATTCAAGGCATATCATAGCCTAAGAACTACCCTGAGCATGAATAATACCCTGACGCACGCACAAGGGCTCAACCCCACATATGTGCGCCATCCATAACATGTTGCTATCACAAATATCTCAGAAAAATAGTGCCTCACCTAAGTTTATGTTAGATACTTACCTCAAACAAGCAAAGATGATACTCTAGAAGTGACATCCCGTATTCATCGACTTCCGAACGGCTCGAAAATAGCCAAAACCAACTCAAATATCAAATAATGCCACATGAATCAAACCCAAACGATAAAGGTCGAATCTTTAAAGAAATATTCAAAGTCAACCAAAAAGTCAACCTAGGCTAGAACCCTGGAACCCGACAAAACTCACAAATTCTGACAACCCATTCGAATACTATTCCAACCATACTAGTTTCACTCAACTCTGACTCCAAATCGATGTTCAAAATCCAATTATTCACTTTAGAAATGTTTTGAAAAAACCCCCTAATTTCTCTTTTAGAGTCATCACTCAAATGCCAAAATCGAAGATATAATCATGAATAATAATCAAACTGAGTCAAGAATACTTACCCCAATCCAAGTGATGAAAATCCCTTAATAATCGCCCAAATCCGAGCTCCCAATCTCAAAATATGGTAAAATGAGCTTAAAGTCCAAAAAATAGCATTTTATAAGCTGCTCCATGAGTACCCATCATGATCGCGGCTGACTCCTCGCGATCGCGTCAGCCAAATCTGCCCTGCCTCCAAAAATCACTTCGCGAATGCGACCACGTGCACCTATCGCGAACGCACTTGCCTGTTGTCTGACCTCTTCCATCACTCTGCGAATTCGGTCTCCCAATCGTGAACACGAAGTACAAAATTCACGCCTGCCACATTTCTTCTCCGCGAATGCGGAAGCTTTACCGCAAATCAGACACACCAGAAAAACTAGCAATGCAACACAAAACAAACTGGTCCGAAACCACCCCGATATACACCCGAGTCCCTTGGGACCCCATCCGAATATAGCAACAAGTCCGAACACATAATATGGACCTACTCGAGGCCTCAAATCCCATATAATAACATCAAAATCATGAATCACACCTCAAATCAAGCTTAATAAACTATTTCAAATCACCAAATTCCAAACTTACGTCGAACACGTCTAAATAACTCGTAATCACCTCAAATTTTTCACACAAGTTCCAAATAACATAAAGAACCTATTCCAACTCCCAGAACAACAATTCGAACCCGATAACATCGAAGTCAACTCTCGGTCAAACCTATAAACTTTCCAAACCTTCAAATTGCCAACTTTCGCCAAATAGAGCCAAGACCTTCTAGAAACATCTAATGCAAATCCGGGCATACGTCCAAGTCCAAAATCAGCATTTCGGACCTAACGGGATCGTCAAAACTACAATCATATGTCAAATAAACAAAGTCAACTTTGGTCAACTCTTTTAACTTAAAGCTTTTCAAATGAGAATCATTCTCCCAAATCAATCCCTAACCACTCAAAAACCAAAATTGACCATAGACACAAGGCATAATACATCATATGCAGCTACTCATGACCTCAAACCACCGAACGGAATGCAAATGCTCAAAACAACTGGTGAGGTCGTTACATTCTCCCCCACTTAAACATACATTCATCCTCGAACGTGCCAAGAGTCATTCCAAGTCCATCAAATCACTGTATAAACTCACCACACACATTCCCATGGGTGATCCCACATCACCCCAACCCATATAAGTCTGTCAACACCACCTAACCAATGATTCTTCCTTCATCCTTGGTTTACAAACCTTAGAACCAATCTCCAACATCTAAAATTCATTATAAGACCCGATTCTTGCATCTATATATATTGTATAAGTCTGAACAAGCAGTATCAAGCCATAGCCATAGCCTAAGATATAATCACAAGATATATCACATAACTCAAATACTCATAGCAATAACTCCCGACCACAATAGCTGCATATTAACAAACTCGGTACCGACGACATACCTCATATCAAATAAAACCTTGTTCTTAACCTTCGTGCACTGCCAAGGATGAAAGAAAAATGTAAAAACTCACAACCACCCATTATATCAACAAGTCATGGAGCTCTCTTGCCCACCAAGAATCATAGCCAAATTCTAAGCAGACTAGAGACATCACTCTTCCAATCACACCTTAACCATATCTAATGGCTCAAATTCCAGGTCCAACAATCTAATTTCACCCAGTACAAGCTGCTCAACTGACATGCCACACCAATGACACCTAGAGCCACATATGATGCAATACGTGCACCCTCACGTAATAACTCAAATATAACCAGAGATAGAAGGAGAGACAAATAAGAGAACCACCAAACAAGTTCAACAAATACCACAACACTACGAACGCATCTCATAAAGGAGGAGCAAAACATACGAAGCAAGCATAAAGATCATATACCAACAAAACTCCACCGCGGCACGTAACCTGATCCAAACATATCGGTCCACATGGATTACCCATTGCCCAAATTGTCATACTCACCAAATATGTGTATATCAGTAGCAAACACGCGAAGCGCATGACCATAATCATGGAGAGACGGATCGGACAATATACCACAGACAGGAAGACCATAACCCAGGCGCAATCCACCATTTAACACCCCAAGAGCCATCTTGCTCGAATTTCGTCACAAGGCCCAAACATAACCACATCATGTGTGTAAACATCCAACACTCACACAACCATCATAGCTTAGGAGAGTAATACATGGAACATATCAAGACATGAATAAAATCAACTATAGCTGATGGCAAAACACTCAACAATAGTTGCACTAAGTAACCAACCTTATCGGATGTAGAATACACATTCCCATTAGGCCTAGAAATGGGTCCCCAAATCAACTCCGATCATCCATAAATAAGTAAATAACCTTCCAAGAAGTCCATAGTAACCTAACCCTAACACATACAATCAGCCATCAAACTCTAGCCCTATATTTACAGCCCACAACCAAGGAATAGTCCGCCTCCGATAAATCCCATTCCCCAAATCCTAAGGATACAAGAATCTCCATATCTGATCCAAACTCCACTACTAAAATTACTTACACACCCCCCATACGCAATCATCTCACGAGAGGAACTCACATGAATCCTCCACGCCATGTAGAAAAAATTGAACATCAATAGTCAATAACCAGGTGATTCCCGTAATACTAGTCCAGCCTCCGCAAGTCAAAACACAATACGCCTTCAGAAATGCACACCCTTCTCAGGTGATACCGGGTAGTGCCAACATTCTTCTAAATATCTTAAACCATCCATGTTGTTTAGAACTCTTGACCTTCCATTCGAAACGGAACCACAACCTTGAACATGCAAACCTTAATCCCACACGTCATACCACATCTATCATGCCATCATATAAAAACACAAGAATCCAATTATTAACTCTGAATCACAAGTAGGATAGACAACCCATCAACCAGAAACTTTTTCACTTGGCCCTATCCAGGGGAAAATCATAACGCGTAACAAACTCCCTATGCCTGTGAAAAACATTTGTCCCAAGTCGTGGTCGACAACCTCAAGAACTCTTTGAAACCCATTTTCACAAAACCAACCCATCAGAACTGAATCCCTCTCACTCAACCAAGTCACGCAGATCGCTAAACAAAAGAGTATTGCCACAAAACACTTGTAAAGCTTCACCACGGCAAAGGAACCAATCACTTCTATTACTATGCTGATCTAAACCACTCCTAAGCTGACCCATTTCTTTGAGTTCCTCTTGACTTGACTTCAAGTTAACATTTCTCCTTGCTAGTACACTACGGTCCTTAATCAAAGGCTCACCCAAAGAGATCCTAGCATGGGACCACGTCGTCCCAAGGCCCATAAGTCTTTGTATTAACTCTTAAGCAAACAATAGTTCCACAACCGAGATACCCACTATGAAGAGACATTTTGTGAATCTGAAGCTGTTCCTTTAACATCTCCGATACTAAAATGTAGAATCACTAATAATATAGAATTATCGCAAGTCTTGACACCATCCAATGCAAATTTTAGATCTTAGCCATATACAAATTTGGAGAATCCCTCAAATACAACATATGAATCTTGAAGTTATTAGAACCTGTAACGCGACCCGATCAGTCATTTTGAGAATTTTCATTTCGCTCAGTAGTTTGAGGGCAAGAGTAGCTTTGTATGATGTATTATGAAATATGTGAATTATCGGTTTTGGTTTTTGGGTGATTCAGGATTGATGTGAAAGAATGATTCTCATTTTAAAAGCTTTAAATTGGAAGGGTTGACCAAGTTTTACTTTAGTGTATTTGACCCCGGATTGGAGTTTTTATGATTTCATTAGGTCTCGATGGTGATTTTGGACTTGAGCGTATGCACAGATTTGCATTTGGATGTTTCTAGAAGGTTTTGGTGCTAATTGGCAAAAGTTAGCAATTTGAAGATTTGGAAAGTTCATAGCTTTGTCCGGGAGTTTACTTTGATGATATCAAATTCAGATTGTTTTTCTGGTAGTTGGAATAGTCTCGTTATGTCATTTGAAACTTGTGTGCAAAATTTGAGGTCATTCCGAGTTGATTTTATATTGTTCGGCATGAGTTTTGGAAGTTAAAAGTTCAAATATTCATTAAATTTGATTTGAGGTACGATTCATGGTTTTGATGTTGTTATATGTGATTTTAAGCCTCGATTAGGTGCGTGTTATGTTTTGGGACTTGTTTATATGTTCGGACGGGGTCCCGAGGGGCTCGGGTGATTTTCGGAAGGGTTTCAAACCATTTTGGGAGATAGTGATACTGTTGGTTTTTGATATTTTCGGGTGTGTTTGTTGTTCATCGTGATCGCGAAGATGCACTACAATTGCATAGGTTTAATCTGGAGCTGGGAGATTTTCCTCTTCGTGTTCGTGACTGTATGATCATGTTCGCGTAGGGTTGTGTGTGCTTAGGCATCGCGTTTGCATTGTGGGTCTGTGTTCGCTTATAAGAGCTGGGAACTGGAGGTATTTGTCTTCACATATGCATGGTCAACATCGTGTTCACAAATTTGTGGGCTAGATGTGCACCGCGTTCGCGAGGTCAGTGCCGCGATCGCTATGGGTAACTCCGTGGTCGGTGAAGTTAGCGCTTCGCAAATGCGAGGCTCCTTCCGCATTCGCGAAGGGTATGGATCTATAAGTACTCTATTTCCGACATTTGAGTTATTTTATCACATTTCGAGTTATGGAGCTCAGATTTAGGTGCGTTTGGATAGGATATTCACCATATGGATTGGGGTAAATATTTTCTACTCGGATTTGATTATATTACATGATTCTATCTTCGATTTTGGTAAATGATTTGTGATTCTAAAAGAGATTTGGGGGGTTTTTGTCTAAACTTTCCTAAAGTGAGTAATTGAGTTTTGAACATCTTTTCGGAGTCGGACTTGAGTAAAATTAGTATGCTTGGACTCGTAATTGAATGGGTTTTTGGAAATGTGAGTTTTGTCTAGTTTCGAGGTGCAAGCCCGGGTTAACATTTTTGGCTGACTTTGAGTATTTGATTAAAGATTCATCCTTTATCGCTTGGTTTTGTTTTCTATGGTATTATTTGATTTTTGAGTTGCTTTTGGCTAGTTTCTAGCCGTTCGAAGGATGATTCGCGTGTGATGGCATTTCTAGAGTATTGTTTGGCTCGCTCGGTATTTGAATTAGCTTATTCGAGGTAAGTAATGTATCTAAACTTGGATTTGAGGGTAATTATACCTGAGAGATATGATATTTGAGATGGGTTGGGGTGACGCACGTGCTAGGTGACAGGCGTATGTGCGTGCACCGAGGTATTCATGATCCGAGTAGTTCTTAGGCTATTATGTGCTTTGTTTTTCTATCATGCTTCTTTGATATCATATTTTCTCCATTTATATGACTACGTGAGTTATTATTCATGCTAGAAATCATGTATATGTCACTTTCTTAGTTGTTTGAGACGTGTTAGAGTTATTTTACCATGTTGAGCTATTTTCCTTAGCCATAGTCATACAGTTTTAGTCATGACAGTTATATTCGCATGTTATATCTTTGCCTCTGTGCATTCTTAATATGCTATCTCACATGTTATTAGTGTCTTTGTATGTGATATGAGTTTGAGCATAATTTGTGGCCCATTGTGTTATCCCGTTTTGTATAATTGGATTATATTTCTGTGAGATATTGGTATATGGAGACTTGAGCGGATTGATGACTGATATGGGCCGTAGAGCCGTGTTGTGAGTTATGTCTGACCAGGTTGCACACCGCAATGGTTACATTGATATTCAGGTGATGCTTGGGTAGGATCCACCCCTCTAGAGTCTGACATGCTTGCAGTAGGAGCAGGCACAGTGTTTTATATTCGTGCTTCTGTGATGGGCATTTATACCAGGCACTCGTACAATGCTAAGTGTTGATTTGTGTGATGGTTAGGGCCTTGTGCCAGGCACCGTGAGCATGCTAAGTGTTGTTATTCTTGATAGTTTCACAGCGATGATATTGAGTTGACATGGATATTTGTCATGTAGGCATAGAGATGCATTTTCCTTATGAATATTTGACATATAGGCGTAGAGATGTATCTTTCCTCATGCACACCAGTAAACGAAAACTCTTATCTAATGTTGGGAAATTGGAAAACATAGTTCTTTTGATAAACTCATGTTTAGTAGTAAGATTTGGGCTTGACGGTTATACTTTAAAAGCATGCCTATTTTCCCCTAACTGTGAACAAGCTGAGCATATATCTCTTGAGTTATTTACCTTTACTGTCTTCATTATATTATTACTAGCTGTTATTGGATATTTGTGTTGGACTCTGACCTTCTTTTGAGCTCGTCATTGCTTGTAACCTAAGGTTAGGTTTATTACTTATTGAGTACATGGGGTCGGTTGCACTTAAACTACACTTCTGCACCTTGCGTGTATATCTCGGTGCTGATGTTGCTGTGTTTGGTAGGAGCTAGCATTGAAGATGTACCTACTTTTCGGATAGAGCTACCACTTGTCCTTGGTAGCTTTATATTTGCAAACATTTTTATATATATTTCGAACAAATGATGTATTTATTTTGTACCAGCTTTGTGAATTCTATGTCGTAAAACCTCAGGATTTGTACTACCAATCCTTGGGATATTGTATTCAAGTTGATTTTATTCATTGAATCCTATTATTTTTATTTGTGTTGTGTTGTTGTTATTTAGCTTACCTAGCAGGTTGGGTTATATGCCATCACAACTAGTGGATTTTGGGTCATGACAAGTTGGTATCAAAGCTCTAGGTTCATAGGTTCTACGAGTCATGAGCAAGTGTCTAGTAGAGTCTTGCAGATCGGTATGATGACGTCCATACCTATCTTCGAGAGGCTACAAGGCATGTAGGATAAATTTCACATCTTTCTTTCCTTATCGTGCGTCACTGATTCATCTTGAAGCGCATCTCTTTTAATTCCTTCCACTCACTCGTGTGTTATGTTGAGCACCCGGTATCAGCTGTTCATCGACGACTTGTGATTCCATGGATGAGTTGCAAGATGTGTTTTCTATGTTTTGGTGATAGGCCAATCTAGAGGACTTGAGGCTGGGCTTTTACCGCAGCATGGGCTTAGAGTGGGACTGGTGGCTCAGTGAGTGGTTGGATGGTTATATGATGGGTATGATGTGAGTGCCAGATGTGTTCAAGTGGCTTGAATGGAACGAGAAGAGTTTTCTTGGGATGTGAAAAGGACTATTTGGTGCTTGGTTTCTGTCTTAATGTTTTGTATAGTCTCAAGTTATGAGTGTGTTGGGGGATCTTTCATGTTGTTCATTTGTGGGATGAAGTAGATTCTTATGTCTTGTTGACAAGTTCAGACTCAGGGGATTAGGTGATTGCATGGTGGATGTGGCCATGAAAGGGCATAGAGAGATGCCAGTTTGAGGCTAAGCAGGTGGGTTAACTCCTGCGTGATGTTCTGAGGTAGTGCGATCTTTATGTTGTTTTTGTGAAGAGTTTTCTTTCTACAGGTGGGTTACAAGTGTAGCAATTTGAGTTTGGATTGCTAGAGGAAGTTCGCTTGACTACCACAAGGATGAATGTGAGCTTAGAAGATGATTTGAGGTATTTTACATGAAGGATTTGGTTGAATTACAGTGCGAGATTATGGCAGTAATGAAATAAGGGCATAATGGGTTATCAGGTGCTGAGTTCTATGGCTTCAAACCAAGTGGGAGAGCCTGCTATAGACGATCTGATTGCATGTTCATATGTTAGTCTTGGTCTGAGATATACATGTGGATCAATTATTATTTGAAGAGGTTGGTTTTGAAGGTAACTTGGGCAAGGAAAGTTTTTGGATACATGATGTATTACACTCTTTGGGTATATGAAAATCTTGGAATGATTCGGGTTTGTACACACCCGAGCCCCTCGGGACCCCCTCCGAACATACCAACAAGTCCCTAAACATAATACGGACACTCGAGACCTCAAATCCCACATAATAACATAAAAACCACGAATCACACCTCAAATCAAGCTTAATAAACTATTTCAAATTTCAAAATTCCAAACTTACGTCGAACACGTCTAAACAACTCAAAATCACCTCAAAGTTTGCGCACAAGTTTCAAATGACATAACAACCCTATTCCAAATCCCAAAAAAACAATCCAGACCCGATAACATCAAAGTCAATGCTCGATCAAACATATGAACTTTCCAAACCTTCAAATTGCCGACATTCTCCAGATAGATCCAAAACCTTCTAGATATATACAAATACAAATCTGGATACATACCCGAGTCGAAAATCACCATTCGGACCTAACAAAATTTTTAAAACTCCGATCCGAGGTCAAATATACAAAAGTCAAACTTGGTCAACTCTTCTAGCTTAAAGCTTTTAAATAGGAATCATTCTCCCAAATCAATCCCGAACCACTCGAAAACCAAAACCGACCATACACGTAAGTCATAATACATCATATGAAGCTACTCAAGACCTCAAACCACCGAATAAAATGCAAATGCTCAAAATGACAGGTCGGGCCATTATATTAACAAATACGTAAGTAAAGAGATATAAAATGAGAAAATAAGGAAGGTGATACTAAGTAAACCACAACTTATACTTTCACAAAAGCTCTGAATAAGTCTTTCAAAGGTGTTTACGAAGTGAGGAAGCCAAATCCTCAGTCCGAATCGCAAAATAAGGAACACATTACCAACGAACGGCACGACATCACCCTTCGTGGTTTTACTCTCATTCTCATAACATAATTTAAAAACTAGCACGAAAACACCCTTCATGAATATCCTCACTTTCTCCCAAGCATGATAACATCCTTCATGCGATGATATTAATATATGAAGAAAGCACGAAAACACCCTTTGTGCACAATCACGCTCCCTCACAATCATGGAAACACTCTTCGTGCATTTCTCTCTTCATCACGAAGCATCACATATAACAAAGTACCGGACAAGGTGGAAAGCACAATCAACATCAAAGATACTATTAAATATAACTCCCCATATGAGAATTTACCAACAGTTTTGCCAATAACCAAATCAATAATTCGATTGTCTTAACATCCAATATCTCAATAAGCTCGACATAGATAATAACATGGATAATAGAAATCAAAACGTTTCACAATCTATCTAAAATATGAAAGACATAATACATAAAGAAACATGGTGCAGATAAAGCTAACACTACCTGCATGCTTAACTTACGGCCAATGCATATACACTCGTCACCTTGCACATATGCATACCCAACTCGTAATTCACGTAGAAAATAGACTCAATTACACCCTAATTCCCTCATATCAAGGTTAACCAAGACACCTACCTCTTACCGGAATAAGATCAACAATCCAATATGGCCTTACCATTGGAACAAGGCCCCAAACCATCTGAATCCAGTCAATTATTACTCAAATAAGTCAAAACAAGCTTTAGAAATTACCCTAGTATTAAAAAAAATTGATCTTTAACATAATTGTAAAAGAACAAAAAGTCAACCCGATCCCACGTGGTCTAAATTCAAAATTATGACCAGATAACGATTACCCATTCACCCCCGAATCCAAATATGTGATCTATGATCCGACACCAATTTGAGGTCCAAATTTCCATTTTACAAAATCCCAAATATTTACCCCAAAATCCCTATTTCTATTACATGAATCTTAGATATGATCATGAAAAGTCATGAAAAAGTAATAGAAATTGAATGAAATAAGTTAAAGCTACTAACCTATGATGTTGGAAAGAAATTTCTCTCCAAAAATCGCTTCTATGGAGTCTAGGTTTCAAAAATGGTTAAAACGAGCTAAATCCCGAAATCCCAAACTTTGACCTAGCTGCAGGTATCGCAATTGCGAACTCTTGTTCGCAATTGCAATGTCTGCAAAGTGACAACTGATCGCAAATGCAAACAATGCCTGAGCCCCTCTGATGTTTCAAATATTACACAATGATCACAAATGCGAAAACCGGGACCATTGCAATTGTGGAATGGGCTTCGTAGATGCAAATTAGTCCCTTTCTCCCTATGAATCACAAATGGAAAAAATTCATCGCAATTGCAAAAACCAACACCCTCACAAAAGCGAATAAAGCTTCATAAATGCGAAGTTGCCCAGCCTCCTCCAGCATCGCAAATGCGAGCAAGCTCTCGCAAATGCGAGGCTTGCATTTAGGAACAGATCCTAACAAATGCAAAATCTGCAACCTAGTCACACTATCAACTCTACATATATTCCAAACAGTTCGCGGGCTATCCAAAACTCACCCGAGCTCCTCGAGCTCCGATCTGAATATTCACACAAGTATATTAACATATTACGAACTCACTCGTAAGCTTAAATCATTAAAATAATATCTAAGTTCAAGAATCAAACACCAAAACTCAAGAAATTTCAAAGTTCAAACTCAAATTTTCAATTTTCTACATAAATCAACGTAACGGTCTCGGTACCCCAACCAAATATGTGTATAAGTCCAATATCATCATACGAACCTACATAAATCATCCAAACACCTATACGAGCATTTACCAAAAATGTTGACCGTGGTTAAATCTAGCTCTTTTAAAGTCAAAAATCATATTTTCTTTAACAATTCAGATTTAAACTTACGGAAGTTGACACGGACCATGCACGCAAGTCATAAATCATCAAATAGAGATATGAAAGGTCTCAAAAAATAAAAAAGGGAGCTAGTACATAAAACTATCTATCGGGTCGTTACATTCTCCACCTCTAATAGAAATGTTTGTCCTTGAACGGACATAGAAATATACCCGGACTGGTAAAAAAGTGCGGATATCTACTTTTTGTGTCTCACTCAGACTCCCAAGTATCCTCCTCAGTCGGCTAACCTCTCCAATGCACTTTCATATAAGGAATATCCTTAGATCTAAACCTTCGAACCTGCAGTTCTAGAATAGTCACCACCTCTACCTCATAAGTCAAATTCTCATCAAGCTACACCATGCTGAAGTCCAAACCATGTGACCTATCTTCATGGTACTTCCGAAGGATGGAAACGTTAAATACCGGATGTAACCCCGCTAGGCTATGAGGTAATGCAAACCTATAAGCAACCTCCCCAACTCTCTCCAAGATTTCAAATGGGCCAATAAACCTCGTGCCCAAATTTTCATTATTCTCAAATCACATCACGCCCTTCATAGGCGACACTCGGAGAAGAACCTTCTCACCCTCCACGTAAGCTACATCCGGAACCTTCCTATCATCTTAACTCTTTTTCTTGAGCTATGTTGTACGAAGCCGCTCCGGAATCAATTTTACCTTCTCTAAAGCATCACGAACCAAGTCTATGCCGAACAATCTAGCCTCATCGGGCTCAAACCAGCCAACCAGAAAATAATTTTGCCTCCCATATAAGGCCTCGTATGGAGCAATATGTGTTGTACCCTATTTTTCACTGGTCAAAACAAGATTCAACTAGTGGTTCTTTTGATGTTGATAAAAGAGAGTCGCCACCTAATATTTAAGGTATATTAAGGTACCTATGTTTTTGTTAGATGATTATCCTATTGGTCTACTAACCGATGAGATTTTGGCTAAGGGTTCTTGTTCTTCTAAGGGGAAGGTGTTAGGCAGCCCTTAAAATCTACATGAGGTAGCTCGTTAAAACTTAGGCTAGGTTCGAGGAAGTAAAGGTCTACATTCTGCCTCATTTAGTGCTTAAGGTTTGTGACATATTCTAATTCGTAATTAAAGTCAACTATTTTGAAAGGAAGTTATGTATATGTACTTTGAAAAAGGAGTTATAGGTTTTATAAGGTTTTATAGCAATCTCAAGCCATGTTTGGTTTTTTGAAAATCGGCCCTGTATACATCCTTTCGATTCTGATTTTCTCCAAAGAGAGATTGTTTCTTTGCCAATCTATTTAATATCAAAACTTTATTGGAAAAAGGGTTAGCGATAACAAAATCCAGTCTTTTATTTGTTAAGAAGTAAGTGATAAATGCATTGAAGTATTTCAGTGTATATGATATAAACTCAGATTCCTTTTTATTTACATATGGCCCTTGGTTTGCCTAGGTTCCTAAAACAATCAAAATATAATAGAAGTATCAAATAATAATGTTAGTATCAAATATATATACACAAAATAAGCAGCAAATTTTATTGTCTAAAAGTGAGAAGGGATAAGGAAACTGGACTCTCGAAATTGGGCCAGTGGACGAGGCCTAGCAGATCTTAAGCAGTGACAGACTTCGTAAAGCAAGAAAGGCATCCTAGACTAGAACTTGAGCCTGTGTTCCAAAGAAATTAGCAGGCCCGGTTCAAACATGCACACAAAGAGATAAAGAAAAATAATTAGTGAAACCAATTTCATTTGTATTAGTCCTAAAAGGATTAACAAGAGTCAGTGATTAGAGGCTTAGAGCAAAACCTTATCCATGGACGAGATATCCTTTGAATCCTTGGCACTTCAGAGTTCACAAGGGTCTCATGGACCCCGGGCATTGCTTGTGTCACGGAAGGGCACCTTAACAACAAACCAGGTCATACTCTAAATACCCTTAACCACTCACACTTACTCTTCCCCAAAGGTTTAGATACAAATGAAGTATTCACTTTACCATGAGAGCAACAGTAGATATAAAGGTTCAGACAGAATTTCCAAGGAAACATTATCGTTACACCATTTACCTTAGAATCAGAACTCAAACACAAGGAGGAAAACTACTGCAAGCACGTATAGTATCAATGACCATTCATAGAATGTATCAGAACACTTAAAGAAAACTGTCACACAAATGTAAGAACAAAAGGAGTAAGTGGCATTTACCAGCAAACCAACTCTAGTTTAAAAAATGCTAAATTAAATGATTCACTATGATAGGGAAGATATGCACATCAATCTCATTAGTTCTACTGAAGGTTCAACATTTGGGAATCCTTGACTAGGTTTACAGTATTTCAACATTCATTTAAACCATCTTAAGAACAATCAAAAGTACATACACATATGGTTGAGTCCACATTAAACTTAACACCTATGCTAACAAACTTGTTCAGGTTCCCTAAAAGTAACAACACTAGTAGAGGCGTTAGTATAAGTAGGGGGACCAATTTTGATCTTGTTCAAACTCAACAACATGATCCTTAGTTTATCAAGTTACTTCCAGATTCATGATTAAGTCATACAGACAAAGATATCAACCAGATGTAGAGCAGCGTTCATTTTAACAAGACAAGCAAGTACTAATGACTTTACTTAAACCTATGAACGATAACATTAAACTTCCCATTTCAGATTCTATATAGCTCAGGTTGTTAAGTTATTAGAGCATACAAAATTAAGTTTTCTTCTTTGACAAACAGTTTTCAAATAAGGCACATGGTAGTTTATATATGAAGCTTTTTTAAATGACAAACAGGTAAAAGGTTCATGAGCATCACTGGGTAAACACAAGTGTATAAGTCATTAAGGATCACTTAACAATCATACAGTGAGGTTTCCACATAGCTTCAAGGTTACAAGATCAGAGGAGCAGATAGTATGATAACTAAGCTAATGAATTCATTACATGAGTTCAGGTTATAATAATAGATTTGCATGAATCCTTAAGTGTGCACAGCGACCATGGCTTCAATAATAATTTGTTCAGTCATAGAAAAGGAATGGAAAGCATAATATGAACTATGATGAATGTCACTTTCATTTGATCAATAACATGGTATAACATTACAGATATAAGGATCCATATGGCATAGTGCAACAGGTGAGCCCTTAACAAGACATCGGGCAAAGTCTGAGAAAACATAGTTCAATTAAGTTAGCCAAACACAATAGTACATTCATTATTTAACTGGCAGAGCATGCACAACATTAGCTTGGGCCTAGTTCAACTCATTACCAAGATTTTCAACAGGATTCATTCAACAAGGTCATCAGTCATCAAGAAGGCATTTGTTATCAATCTAAATCATAAGAAAAGAATTTCATTAATAATAGAAATTTTCTAGCAACATTAACACAATCATAACTTATCAATAGGTAATCAATTCAAGCAGCAATAATAACATGTGAAGCCAGAATATAATAAACACAAACATAAGTTACTAATATGCATTACAAGCGAAGGATAATCAACAGAGAAGACATCATATACACAAAATAACACAATTAATCAAAGAAGAAGGAGGGTCAGTGTACACTGACCTTTGCAGGAAAACAAACTAAATAAGAGCCTTTCGTTTAGCCATCTAGGAACCCAAATGCCAAACTAACCACATACAGAGATCGAACTTGAGCATAAATGAAAAGAAGAAAAAAGAGAAATTAGGAGAAGCTACCGGAACTTCAGAACTCGGTCGAAAAACTCAAACTTAAATATTTTTGCTAGTAACATTTTGTGTATTGATTGATATCGATCTCTGTTAGGTTGTTGTTAGGTGTGAGCATTGAAAGCTCCTATTTATAGTGGCTGTTGAAGCCTTATGTTTCTGATTAATTCAAAATCAATAGCGGATTATGACGATAAGGCAGACAAGGACAGTGAATAGGTGAAATCAGAAGGAAAGAAGGGGAAATCAATGATGGATTTTACCTGAGAAGAGAGAAGGTCGACTGTTGAAGTCTTCAAACAAGTGGTCAAACCCTAATGACTAGAGGTCACTGAGTTTGACCTATGGACAAGGAATAATGAGGATAAGCTGAAGTTATGAACTAAACATGCTCCGATTTGAAAGAACAAAGGAAAAATTAGACGAATTGAATTTTCGTCTTTTAGGTCTAGGGGTTCAGATTCGGGTTTCTGAATTTAGTGATGAAAGGGGAAAAAATCAGGCGATATTCGTGAGTACAGGGGGTAGATTGAGTGTTGTAATGTTCGAATTTGTGACCTTGCACCAATTTGTGAAAGGATTAAAGATTGATGGGAGATGAGAGTTTGAGAGAATAGAGAGGAAAAATGGAAAGAAATGTGGCTGTTTAATGTGAGAAATTATTAGGGTTAGGTGTCACTTGGTTGGTCTTTGAGGTTTAAAGTGAGAGATGAATCGTGGGCCATTGGATCATTTGATCAACGACCCTGATATTCAAGATATAAAATCTGGTAAAATAGTTAAATGGAAAAATTGGGGACCATTGGATCTGTGTGATCCAACCGTTGGGATAAGATTTGATGAGAGATTTTTAATAAAGGGGAAAGTGGGAATAAATGTGGACCGTCGATGAGTAAAAGAAATCCTCCTGGCGATCTCCTTTACCTGAGTAAAAGAAATCTCAGTCCCGGCCTCTATGGCCATCTGAAGTCTGATGCAATATGTAAGACCCTCAATGAACCCCCACACCTTCTCCCTCTCAATAGGGATCGGGATAGTTACATGGTAAGACAAATCAACAAATACAGTCTAATACTGAGTGACGTTCATGCTACCCTACTGAAGGCACTCGAGTTGGCTGAAAAACTCCTTTCTCCAAGTGAAAGGAATTATAACATCCCGACTGGTCATTTTGAGCATTGGCATTCCATTCGATGGTTTGAGGTCTTGTGTAGCTTCATAAGATGTAGTACAACTTTAGTGCATGATTTGTTTTGATTTTCAGGAATTTTGAGATTTATTCAGAAGAGTAATTCTCAATTTGGAAATCTTAAGTTGGAAGAGTTGACCAAGATTCGACTTATGACTAAACGACCTCGATTTTGAGTTTTGATTGTTCCAATAGGTTCGTATAGTGATTTTGGACTTAGGCGTATGTCCGAATTTGTATTTGGAAGTTCCTAGGATGATTTGGCTCTTTTTATCAAAAGTTGAAAATTTAAAGGTTTAGAAATTTTATAAGTTTGGCCATGAGTTGACTTTGTTACCATCGGGTTCAACTTGTTATTCTGGGAATTGGAATATGTCCATTTTGTCATTGCGAACTTGTATGCAAAGTTTAGTTTCATTCTGAGTTGATTTGGTAGGATTCATACGCGGTTAACGAAGTTTAAATGTTTGAAAGTTAAGAGCATGATCTTGATCTTCCATTCTTGGTTTTGATGTTATTTATGATGTTTCGAGCCTTTGGATAAGGTTAGTTAATGTATTTGGACTTGTGGGATGCTTGGACGGGGTCCTAGGGGCCCAAGGTATGACTCAGGGAGGTTTTAGATTTTTTTGCATGGTTTTGTATTGCTAAAATTCTGGTGATCTGATGAGCTTTGTGATCACAGACTATTCAATGCGACCGCATTCTGATTCCTGAAAAGTTATTCATTGCGTTCGCATCACTGGGATCGTGTTCGTGTTGGTCTGGACATGAGAGATATCGTGCTCGCGTGAAGTATGTTGCATTTGCACAGAGGGATTGGCGCTTAGGTCCTTGTTGGACGCATTAGCGGGGTGTTGTCGCATTTACATAGCTTTTGGAAACTGGGTCGTCGCATTTGCGATGAATTTGCAAAATGGGGTTGCTGGGCAGGTCATGTTTTTTGCTTCACGATCGCGGTGCGCCCTGTCGTGATCGCAAAGGGTACTGCTGGGCAGTGTATTAAGTTGTCATTTTCGGGACTTTGAGCTCATTTTATCATATTTTGAGATTGGGGGCTGGAACGGAGGCAATGTTTGAGGTGATTTTCACCCACTTGGATTGGGTTAGTGTTCTTGACTCGGGTTTGATTATTATCCATCATTCTATCATTGATATTTGCATTTTATTAGCGAAACTAAGAGAGAAAAATGAGGTTTTTGGCAAAATGTTTCTAAGTGAAGATTGGAGATTTGAATCCCGATTTGGAGTTGGTTTTGGATGAAACCTGTATATTTGGACTCTCTTTCGAATAGGTGTTCGGTATTTGTGAGTTTTGCCAGGATTCAGGATGAGGGCCCGTGTTAATGTTTTGGTTGACTTTGATTATTTGATTAAAGATTCGACCTTTATTGTTTGGGATTTTTCCCTATGGCTTGGTTTGATGTTATTGGGTAGTTTTTTGCTAGATCCGAGCTGTCCGAAGGTCGATTCTCGTGGGAAGGCATTTCTAGAGTATTGATTTTTCTTGTTTGAGGTAACTGTCTTGCCTAGCCTTGGTTGAGGGAATACTTCCTAATAATTGATATTGTTTGCTACATCAAAAGGTGATATATATATATATAAGTTGTTTCTACGTACAAGAGTGATGTATATATAAGTTGACGAGCGTATATACATGTGCCATGGGTATTCATGGTTGGGGTAGATTATAGATTACTCTAAGCCTTGTTTGGTTATGTGTTCTACTTGACTCTATGTATTATTCAATTGAATGACTACTTGAGCTTAATAAAACATGCTAGAGCTAATGTTAAGGCTATTAGAGCCTTAGTTTGAACATGATGAACTAATCTTGAGATTTATGCAATACTTGTCTCGGACGTAGATACACGTATGTTATGAACACACATCCGTGCTTGTTCTTGTGTTGTGCCTTGAATTGAACATGTCATCTCTGTGATATATGTGTGATCCTTTGTATGGCTACATGATTTCACCCATTCATTATAGAGATCATGATTTAGGATTTTTGTATTCCTAATTGGCCAAGACGAGCACTTGTGGAATCATGGCTAAATTGATTTAGCCGTAGTCATGCTTTATATGTTGGACCCTCATCTGCATTTACTTATTTCCAAGTCCTTATACACTTTGTTGACAAATTGTGAGCATGTGTCTTTGATAATGATTGGGCTTATTGTGTCGCTGTGATTATGGCACATTTGGATGTTGGGAGGATGGTTTGGATGTTGGCACGAGGCTTTTTCCGTGTGATGGAGATTGATATTGTTATATTGTCAGGGCGGAGCGACACAGGTTGATATTGTTATTTTGTCGGGTGCAGAGCGATACAGGTGGATAATGTGTATTGTTTCCGGGCGGAGCGATAAGGGTAAATATTGTTATTATGTGGGGTCGGAGCGATAAGGATGGATATTGTTGTTATGATGAAATGTGGAGTAAGAGGGTGACATTCTTTAATATGTCTGTGAATCCTTTATGTTGGTCATGCATTTCCACATGATTTTGTGTTGAATTTAACATGTTATTCTATGCCTATGTTATTATTCGATGATTTGATTGTCAAGATGGATTTACCTATATGCAGTTGATATCTCATATTTTTGTTGAGTTGTTGGTTGCGTATCGGATTGACATGATAGGGAACTTTTCATCATGTATTAATATATTTGATTCTTAAAAGGTTCTCTTGAACGTGTTATTTGGCAATTGATATGGAATCAGATCATTTGGGGCATAGGCTTACAGTCAAGTATGAGTATTGAGCACACATACTACATATGGTGCATACTGCTTTGTGTGGCGGGTTGGTGAAAGTGGTATTTGTTGAACATGTCTAATTGGTAGAGTTTTTTATTACCCTATCCCCGTTGTGCACCTTTACTGTTGATATTCTTTTTTCTGTAATTGTGTTTCTGGAATATTTTCTTCGTATTATATATGTTATTGAGCTGCACAGGTTCTGAAAAGTGAGTATCTTTTGACTTAAAAACCTCATCACTACTTCTCTAAGGTTAGTCAAGATACTTACTGATTACATAGTTTCAGCTATATTAATATTATACTTCTGCACCTTGCATGTAGATTCTGGTGCTGAGTAGTTGTGGAAGACGAAGCATACATTGGAGACGTACTAGCATACCATATTCTACCTTTTGTTCATGGTAGTTTAAGATTTCATTTCTGTTTAAGTAAATTTCAAACAGATGTTGTAAACATTCATCATAATCGCTTTGTAAATCTAATATCAGTAGCTCATGACTTATATTACCATTACTTGGGGTAGTTCCTTGGAATTATTTTGCAGTTTTATTTATAATATTGATGATTTTTCATTGTAGTAGTAAGGTATACTGTTTGGTTTACCTAGCGAGTTGGGTTAGGTGCCATCACGACTTCGTGGGGTTTTGAGTCGTGAAAAGTTGGTATCAAAGTTCTAGGTTCATAGTTTCTACGAGTCATGAACAAGTGTCTATTAGAGTCTTGCAGATCAATATGATGACGTCCATACCGATCTTTGAGAGGCTACAGGGCATCTAGGAAACTTTCCTTCTTTCTTTCCTCATCGTGCGACTTTGTTTCAATTTGAAGCCAAAATCACCAGTCTCTTTCTCTTTGATTCATGTGCAATGTTGAGTACTTGGACAATGATGTGCAAAGATGGCTTGTGATGCTAGGGATGGATTTCGAGGGTCTATGGATGCCTTATTATTTTCTTGACGTGTTGTCTAGATGCAGATGTGTTGGTAGATCTTTCAGTTGTTCATTTGTGCGATGAAGTAGATTCTTGTAATTGATCGATGCGTACGGACTCGAGAAGATTAATTTATTGCATAAGTGGTTGTGACCATTCTAGGGAAATAGAGAGATTTCTATTGGAGGCTAAGAAGGTGGGTTATCTCGTGCGAGAAGGATTGAGGCTGTGTGATTTTTATGAAAGATTCTATGAAGAGTTTTTCCTTTTATCCATTAAGCTGTATGTACTATGATTAGAGTTCGAATTTCTTGAGGAAGTAGCTTGACTGTCACGAGGATGAGTATGCACTCGACTGGCAATCAGAGTATTTTTAGCTAGTCTGCATGAGCCTTTGAGGAGATTCAACTGGATTGCAGTGCAAGATCATGGCAGTTAAGAAGGAAGAGTATGTTGGATAAGCAGATGATGTGTTTTGTGGCTTCGAGTGGGAGAATTTATCATCGGCAATTAGGTCATATGGTCATGTGTTGTTATAGTTAATGGATCAGGATGTGGTTGTGGATTAGTTATATCGTTAAGAGGATGACTTCGAGGATAATTCGAGAAAGGGATTTGCTGGATGCATGGTCTACTATACATTATGGGTATATGGAAATCTTAGAATCATTCAAGTTCATACTCGTTGTGTATGCAGTGTGTAAGGAAAGAAATCACTTGGTTGCTTCTTTAGGGTATTCATATGCTGGTGGAATGCAGGTTGTTCGGTGTGTACTAACTGTGTATTGGAGGTTAGAGCAAGGTGAATGACTTTCAAGAAGGTTCCAGTGGTCTCAAGACTCATATGTAGTGTTCGGGGATTTTTGGATTTGTGTATGGCTAGGACTTGAGATCTTTATTGGATAGTGTCGAGACTTGCGGTACTTGTATATCATTATTTACTCTACATGGAAGCATTAGAGAGATGCAAGAAATGACTTTGGCTTCATATAAGGTCTCTTCAGAGCGAGCATTTTGGGCTAAGTTACTTTTGGGGTTTGAAGTTTCGCGTGGCTTGGTTTATTTAAATAAATCAAGTTCTAATTTTTGGGCTATGTACTAGTGGGTTCTGAAGAGTTCGTGATAGTTTTGACCACATGTTGAGGTTTATGTCTTCTATGGGTATTGACGATTTGTTTCCTGTTGTGATGTTCTCCTGGATTGAGTAAGTGAAATGTTCCAGGTTGATAAGTTGTCTATCCTACTTGTTATTCAGAGATGATTACAAGAATTTCGTATTTTCATATGTTAGCATGATAGATGTTGTGCACCGTGTGGGATTGAGATAACAGGTACATGTTTGCAGTTTAGTTTCTAAAGGATCATGAGTTCTAGATAGCATGGAAAATTTCAGATGTTTAAGAGGATGTTGCCACTCTCTAGTGTAGCCTGAGTAGGGTGTATGTGGCAATAGATGCATTGTGTGATGATATGCGATGCTTGAATGGTACTATAGAAAATCACATAGTTGGTGAATGTTGATGTTCAGGTTTTGCTACATGACGTAGAAAATTTATGGGAGTACTTCTCATGAGGTGATTATATATGAGTGACATATTAGTCATTTGAGCAGGAGAGTTGGAGATCAGATATGGATATTCCTATAATCTTGAGGTTTAGAGAGTGGATGTTCTCAGAGGCAGATTATTCCTTGATTGCGGTACGTTAAGGGTTAGCTAGCTAATTGTATGTGATAGGGTTAGGTTACTGTGTACTATTGGAAATTTAGTTACCTATTTTTGGATGATCGGAATTGATTCGGGGGGCATTAGTAGGCCTAATGAGAATATATATTCTACATCAGATCGGGTTTGTTTACTCAGCACATCAATTGCTGGGGTTTGTTAGTGGCTAGAGTTGATCTTATTCATGTCCAGATATGATCCATGTGTTTCTCTCTTATGCTATGATGGGTTGTGAGATTACATGACTATTCACATGCATGATGTGGTTCTGTTTAGACCTTATGGAGATATTTGAGCAAGATGATTCTTGGGATGTTGACTTGCTTATTGCACCTTAGTCGTACTTTTCCTATTTGTGTGTCACGACCCCAATTTCCCTCCGTAGGATGTCGTGATGGCACCTAGTCTCCAAGATTAGGTAAGCCTAACATTCATGCAGAGATAACTAAAATAATAATTAATGTCTCAAAACTCAGCAACCAATATAAGGAAAATGTCCACAACTAAATATATATGTAATAGCCCAAGACCCGGCGAAATACAAGTCACATCTCTAAATAATAGCACTGCATAATCCTATACATCAATGTCTATAAAAGGATAAGGAAAATAGAATAGTCTAGGTAGAGGGGGACTCCGAGGCGGGCCGACAGGTATACCTTGAAGTCTCTGTAGCTGAGCTTTCGCTAATACTTGGGCTGGTAGGACGTACATGGATCTGCACAAAAAGATGTGCAGAAGCGTAGTATGAGTTCACCATAATGGTACCCAGTAAGTGCCAAGCCTAACCTCGGTAGAGTAGTGACGAGGTCAAGTCAAGGCCCTAGTGGAATAAAAAAGAAAATAAACAAGTGTATAGCAATGAAAATAATAATAGCAATAGAAATGAGACAATGAAAGAAGTACACCGAGAATAGCTACACTGAACTAAGGCAAATAATACTTCACAGAAGAAAACAAGGGATACTATGACACAGAACAAAAGACCAAAAAAACAAGTGAAGAAATAGAAGGTATCAACAAGAATCACTACTGAGGTACCACCTCGTAGTCTCAAATCACAAATCAATTCTCAATCTTTCCTTATATCACTGCGGGAGCTTTGTATTTAGTTTTGAAAATTATTTTTCCGAAATAGCATCCCGCGTTTTAGCCCACCTTATTACACCGCGTGGCTTCTAGTAGTTCTCCTGCTAGCCACGTGTATCAAGCCCATCTTATCTCACCGCATGCGTTTCAACCCCAAAACCTTATACACCACATGCGTATCAATATCACAACGTATCACAAATCGCACCTCAAGTGCCCAATATCACAACTTGCCAATGAAACCAACAACAATGATGTTTTCACAACAAATAGCCCATGGCTCAACCACAACGTACACAAGAGTCTCAACAATAATGGCCTGTAGTGAATAACTCAACAAGAATAGTATTTCACAACTTAACACTTTGCCTCATTGTGAATCACGGCCTTTATAACTCAATACCAACTTCAATAACAAGATATTCCAAGAATAGCAACTTCAAGTGAAGCGTTCAACCGTTAAATCATGAATATGGAATAAACAAAACAAGTACTTCATCTAGACATGTAGAGCAATTAGCAAGTAAAAGGTAAGACAAGTAGAACATGTGAAAATAGACTAATGATGATAAATATAACATGTGAAAATAGACTAATGATGATAAATATAACATGCTAAGATAACTCAATTAAGGCATGAAAGGAATCTACATAGCTAAAACCGGTAAATTTTCACATTTAGCCCCTGTACACACTTGTCACTTTGCGTACACGGCTTCCACACATCAAAATTATCGCAAAACAACACCAATCCTAAGGGGTAATTCCCCCACACAAAGTTAGGCAAGACACTTACCTCAAAATATGCTAACTCAATCCACTAGTAGACCTTTCTCTCGATTATCCAACTCCGAACGACTCGAATCTAGCCAAAACAACTTCATACCATAAATATAAACTATAGGAAACTAATACGAATAATAAAGTTACGATCTTTGCTAAGAAATAAAAAGTCAACCCAGGCCCGCATCTCGGAACCCGACCAAAATTACAAAATCTGAATAGCCATTCGATAACGAGTCCAACCATACAAGAATTACTCAAATTCGACATCAAGTCGCCTTTCAAAATCCCAAAATTTAGTCTAGGAAGTTTTCACAATTTTCCCCCAAATTTCCAACTCAATTCACTATGAAGATGATGAAAATAACAATGGATTCATGAAATATAGTCCAATTTGGGTTAGAATCACTTACCCCAATAATTTCCTCGAACAACTCTCAAAATATCACCCCAGACCGAGCTCTCTAGGTCCAAATATGAAAAATGAGATGAACCCTCATTTTTGAAATTTTATTATGCTGCCCAGTGATTTCCTCTTCGCAATCGCAGAAAATCCCTCGCGATAACGAAGAACAAAGATGCCGCCATCACAAAATGACCTACCGAACGCACTACCCAGGTCACAAACACGGTGAGCAAGCTGCCTCCTCCTACCCGACCGCGTCCTAGGTCACGCGAACGTATAGCACAACCTGCCTCAGCCCCTAGCCTTGCCTTCTTTATTCGCAAACGCGATCTAGCCCATGCGTTCAGGATGAACAAACTCCGCACACTTCACGATCACAGCTTTAACCACGCAATTTCATAGGGCAAAAATCCACCAGTGCCAAAAAACTCTTCGCGATCGCGTATAAGGAAAACAGTAACAGTAGATCAGTAGTTCATCAAGGTTCCGAAATGCGCCGAACATGGTCAGAATTACACCCGATACCTCAACAAAACATACCAACAAGTCCTAAAAACATCATACAAACACAATCAAAGCATCAAATCACATCAACCAATACTAGAACCATGAATCGCACATTGATTCAAGCCTAAGGAACTTATGAACTTTCGAATTTCAAAACTAATGCCTATTCATACCAAAACAACTCCGATTGACTTCAAATTTTGCAACTAAGTCATAAATGACATGACAGACTTATTAAACTTCCTGAATCGTAATCCGGCTCAGATATCAATAAAGTCAACTCTCGGTCAAACTTTCCAATCTTCCAAACTTTCAATATTCTAACTTTCGCCAATTCGCTCCGAAACGACCTACATACCTCCAAATCGACATCTGGACACGCTCCTAAGTCCAAAATTACCATACAGAGCTATTGGAACCATCAAAACTCCATTCCAGAGTCGGCTAATGAAAAATCAAACTACGGTCAACTCTATCAACTTAAGACTCCAACTTAGGGACTATGTGTCCCATTTCACTCCGAAACTCACCCAAAACCAAACACCCGTTCAAGTCACATAACCATAATATAATATATATGAGGCAATAAATACGGGATTGGGGCTAAAATACTTAAAATGACCGGCCGGGTCATTACATTATGATATATTGTGTTATCCGTCTCTCCATGATCATGATCATGCACCTTCCGTGCTTGCTATTGATACACATGTGTTTGTTAATTATGAGCATTAAGGATCGATGTGTATTCCATATGGATTGGCATGTTGGATCGGGCTACGCGCCGCAATGATGTTATGTAGGATATGATCTTTTGTGCTCATTTCGTGTGTTTTTCTTCTCCACTGTGGGTTGGAATCATAGCATTGTGCCTTGGTGGTTAGTATCTGCCACACTTAATAGATATGTCACTTATTTGGTCCTTTTTCTAATTTTTTGTCATATTCGAGTTATTGCTTGTTGGGTGCACATATTGCTTCATATGTGGTTCTAGGTGACAACTGGGGTGGCATGTCGGTCGATCAACTTGTACTGAGGGAGATGAGGTTATTGGACCTTAAATTTGTGCAATCAAATTTGGATAAGATATTTTTGGAGAAGAATGTCATTAGTCAACTTAGAATTTAGAAATGGTTCTTGTAGGGTGAGAAAACTCCATGACTTGTGGATTAGGTGAGTGGCTATGAGTTTCTACGTGTTTATTTCATCATTAGCTGCATTGCGAAGGTTTGGAACAAGATTTTATATGATATGTGGTAGATTGTTGGTAGCGGATTCGGTAATGATCAACCATTACAGTCTAAAGATATTACTAAGAGTACATGAGTATGTAGTACATCATGTGGTTGGATCTTGGAATATGGTTCTGGCTTGATGTGGCTTATTTAGAGTACATGAGTATGTATAGATGCAAGTATCGGGTCTTATAAGGTATTTCGAATGTTGGAGATTGGGTTCTAAGGTTTGGTGACTAAGGTTGAAGAAAGAATCTTCAGTTAGGTTGTGTTGACGGGCTTATATAGATTGAGGTAACGCGGGATCACTCATGGGTATGTTGATGGTGAGTTTAATAGTGTTTTGATGGCTTTTGAATGACTCTTGGAATGTTCTAGGATGAACATATGATTAAGTGTGGGAGAATCTAACGACTTGATCGATTGTTTTGATAATTGGCAATCCATTTGGTGGTTTCAGGTCTTGAGTAGCTTTATATGATGTATTATGACTTGTGTGCATGGTTGATTTTGATTTTTGTGAGGTTCTGAATTAATTCAGAAGAGTAATTCTCAATTTAGAAGCCTTAAGTTGGTGATTTTGGACCTAGGCGTGTGTCCGGATTTGTCTTTGGATATTTCTAGGATGATTTGGCTCTTTTTTTCGAAAGTTAGCAATTTGAAGGTTTAGAAATGTCACGACCCAAAATCCACCTAGTCGTGATGGCACCTAAATCAACCCGTCAGGTAAGCCAATTAATAACTAACCAATTCAAATGAGATTTGTTACGAAAAGAAATGAAATTACAACCGCTTTTATACAAGAACTTCCCAAGGGCTAGTAGTACAAATCATGAGCTTCTAAGATTAGAATTTATAAAACTGGTGTGAAATAAATGCATCATTTGTTCGAAATGTACATAAAAAGATCTTTATAAATCTAAGGCTACCATGAACAAGAGGCAGCTACAAATGGAATGCAGGTACGTCTTATTATCCTGCTCCCGTCGATCACAACAAAATTAACATCCAATATCTGCACGCAAGGTGTAGAAGTGTAGTATGAGTACAACCGTACTCAATAAGTAACAAACCTAACCTTAGGTTGAAAGTAGTGATGAGCTGGAACACAAGTCAAAGTCCAACACCAATAGCCAACAACAACTCATAACAATATAATAAAAAGTCTTACAATAAATAACTCAGAAATATAATGTTCAGCTCGTTCACAATTCCAGAAAATAGGCATGCTTTTCAAGTATATCAGTGATAAACCCAAATCTTTTACCAAAAATACCAAAATATGAGTGAGTTTGTAAAATCATGATTTTCCTTCCAAAACTTTTCAACAGATAAATGTTTCATTATCAAATGGCACGGGGAATAGTACATCTCTATGCCAACATGTCAATGTGTATGAGAAGTCATGAATGACGTGATACCGTACAGCATGAGTAAAATGCATCTCTATGATTGTATGTCAAGTGTGTATGTCAATGTAGTGCAACATAGTGAACAACCATATGCATACTCTCACGGTATCAATCCACTCAGTCCTCCCAATTACTCAGCACTCGCACTCTCACTCGCACTCAATAGGCACCTGCGCTAACCCGGGGTGTGTGCAGACTCCGAAGGGGCTCCTTCAGCCCAAGCGCTATAATCCGCACGCACAACTCACGTGCTCCACGGACAACTCAAGTGCTATAATATCAATATTTGGATCCACACGGACAACTCACGTGCTGCACGGACAACTCACGTGCTATAGTATCAATATCTGGATCCGCACAGACAACTAACGTGTTGCACGGACAACTTATGTGCTATAGTATCAATAACCTCACAATCAGGCCCTCGGCCTCACTCAGTCATCAATATCTCCAGTCTCTCGGGCCCACAATGCCATGAAACTAGACCAAAATGATGATATGATGTGTCAATGTATAGCAACAGAGACTGAGATATGATATGAAATGAATTAACTCAACAACAGTAATGACCTTAGTGGGTCCCAACAGAATAAACATGTAGCCTAGACATGGTTTCTAAATGGATCACAGATTAATAACTCTAGTACGTAGAGATTTCATGATTACAAATAAGTTCAAGTAACTACACAGCACCACGGAAATAATAGAGTTACAATTCATACGGTGCACGCCCACACGCCCGTTACCTAGCAGGTGCGTCACCTCAACAGTAAACACATAACACAAAATTTGGGGTTTCATACCCTCATCACTAACTTTAGAAGTGTTACATAACTCGAACAAGCCAATTCCAATGCCGAACTAGCCCAACGATGCTCCAAAATGCCATCCCGCGCGTACCGACCTATGAATGGCTCGAAACCCAATCTTTGTGATGAAATTTGCCTCCAAATCGCCTCTTCCTCACCAGTCGCACCTCGCTTCTGCGACTCCTCTATCACTTCTGTGACCATCGCACCTGCACAACCCAGCCACAGATGCGATCACACCAGATCTGCCACCAGCAACTTTAGCCAAAAATAATCCAAACAAATCTGAACCTCATCCGAAACTCACCCGAGCCCCTCGGAACCACGTCTGAACATACTAACAAGTCCTATAACATAATACGGACCTACTCGAGGCCTCAAATAATGCATAACAACATCGAAACAATGAATCGCACCTCAAATCGAACTTAATGAACTTTGAACTTTTCAACATCCAAAACTCGCGCCAAAACATATTAAATCAACCCGGAATGAACTCAAATTTTTCACACAACTCCCAAATGATATAATGAAGCTATTTCGATTCCCGGAACCACAATCTGGATCTAATACCTCTCAAAGTCAACTCTCTGTCAAACTTATGAACTTTCCAAGCCTTCAAATTTCCAACTTTCGCCAATTAGTACCAAATCCTTCTACGGACATCCCAATCTAAATCTGGGCATACACCGGAGTCAAAAATCACCATCTGGATCTAACGAAACCATCAAAACTCCATTCCGAGGTAAAATTCACAAAAGTCAAACTTGGTCAATTCTTCCAACTTAAAGCTTAAACCATGAATATCATTTTTTCAAATCGATTTCGAATAATCTAAAAACTAAAACTGACGATTCACTTAAGTTATAAGACATTATACGGAGCTACTCATGCCCTCAAACTACCGAGTAAAGTGTAAATATTCGAAACGACCGGTCGGGTCGTTACAAGAAATTTCATAAATTTTACCATGAGTTGACTTTATGGCTATCGAGTACATA
The DNA here is from genome assembly GCF_000715075.1 of Nicotiana tabacum. Lineage (NCBI taxonomy): Eukaryota > Viridiplantae > Streptophyta > Magnoliopsida > Solanales > Solanaceae > Nicotiana > Nicotiana tabacum. The sequence goes on from NC_134093.1 coordinate 68,954,987, forward strand.
TTGTTTTTTAGGAATTGGATCCTTTTGTCATTTGGAACTTATGTGAAAGGTTTTTTCATTCCGAGTTTATTTAGTAGGATTCAGACGTGTTAGTCAAAGTTTTAACGTTTGAAAGTTAAGAGAATGGTATTAATCTTGATTCTTTAGTTTGATGTTATTAATGATGTTTTGAGCCTTTGCATAGTTTTAGTTAATGTATTTAGACTTGTTGGGATGCTTGGACGGTGTCCCGGGGGGAGGGGGGGTCATTCGAGGAGGTTTCAGATGGTTTTTTATTACCGACATTCTTGTGATCTGATGAACTTCGCGATCGCGAGCAGTTTAATGCGATTGCATAGAGCAATCTGATTGCTGAGAAGTGGTTCATCGCATTTGTGTCATCATGATCACGTTCCCAAAAATTTGGACATGGGAGACATCACGTTCGCACGCAGGATGCTGCATTCGCACTGAGGGATTAGTGCTTGGGTCCTTGTTGGCCGCGTTCACATGGTGGTGTCGCATTTTCGTAACTTTTGGTAGCTGGGCCATCACGTTCACAACTAATGAATCGCGTTTGCAAAGTGGGGCTGCTGGGAATGTCGCGTTTTGTGCTTTGTGGTTACGGTGCGCCCTATCGCGATCGTGAAGGGTACGGTTGGGCAATGTATTAAGTTTATATATTCAGGACTTTGAGCTCATTTTATCATATTTTGAGATTGGGAGTTCGGATTGTGTTGATTATTTGGCGATTTTCTCCCACTTGGATTGGGTAAGTGTTTTTTACTCATATTTTATTATAATCCATGATTCTATCTTTGATTAGTGAAATTAAGACAGAAAATTGGGGGGTTTTGGAAATATTTTTCTAAAGTAAAATTTGGAGTTTGAACCTTATTTGGAGTTGGTTTTGGATGAAAAATGTATATTTGGACTCATATTCGAATTGGTTATCGGGAGTTTTGAGTTTTGTCAGGTTCCGGGGTGCGGGCTCGGGTTGACATTTTTGTTGAGTTTGAGAATTTGATTAAACATTCGACCTTTATTATTCGGGATTGTTCCCTATGTCTTGGTTTGATGTTATTGAGTTGTTTTTTGCAAGATTCGAACCGTCTGGGGGTTGATTCGTGTGGGATGGCATTTTTAGAGTATTGTTTTGGCTTGTTTGAGGTAAGTGTCCTTCCTTGCTTTGGTTGAGGGAAGTTTTCCTAATAATTGAAATTGTTTGCTACATGCGGAGGTGATGTATATATGAGGTAACAAGCGTATATACATGTGCCATGGGTATTCATGCTCGGGGTAGATTCTATATTACTCTATGTCGTGTTTGGTTGTGTGTTCTAATTGACTCTATGTATTATTTAATTGATTGACTACCTGAGCTTAATAAACCAAGCTAGAGCTAATGTTAAGTCTATTGGTGCCTTAGTTTGAACATAATGAACTAATCTTGAGATTTATTCTATACTTGCCTCGGGCGTAGATACATGTATGTTATGAACACACATCCGTACTTGTTCTTATGTTGTGCCTTGAATTGAACGTGTGCTCTTTATGATATATGTGAGATTCTTTCTATGACTACACGATTTCACCCATTGATGTTAGAGATCATGATTTAAGATTTTTGTAATGCTAATTGGCCAAGATGCACACTTGTGGAATCATTGCTAAATTGATTTAGCCGTAGTCATGCTTTATATGTTGGACCCTCAATCGCATTTATTTATTTCCATGTCCTTGTGATGTTTGTTGACAAATTGTTAACATATGTCTTTAATAATTATTTGGATTATTGCATTGTTGTGATTATGGCATATAGGGATATGTTGGGCAGATTATTTTGGTTTTGGTATGTGTTTTTTGCCGTGCTATGGTGATTGATATTGTTATATTGTTAGGGCGGAGCGATACAGGTGGATATTATTATTAGGTCAGGTTCGGAGCGATACGAGTGGATATTGTTATTGTACCGGGTACGTAGCGACACGAGTGGATATTATTATTATGTCAGGGCAGAGCGATACATATAGATATTGTTATCATGTCAGGTGTGAAATATACGAGTGGATATTGTTATTGTGTCATGGAAAAGTGATATAGATAGATATGTTATTGTGTTAGGGTGGAGCGATTAGGGTGGATATTGTTATTATGTCGGGGGCGGAGTGATAAGAGTGGATATTGTTATTGTGTCGGGGGCGGAGCGATAGCAATGGATATTATTATTGTAATGAAATGTGGAATATGAGGGTACAAAAACAACATACCCAGTATTAATATGTGAAATATGAGGGTGAAATTCTTTAATATGTATGTGAATCCTTTATGTTGGTCATGCATTTCTATATTATTTTGTGTTGCACTTAACATGCTAATCTATGCCTCTATTATTATTGATAATTTGTTTTTCAAGATAGATTTACCAATGTGGAGTTGATATCTCATATTTTTCTTGGGTTATTGGTAGCATATCAGATTGACGTGATAAGGAAGTTGTCATCATGCTTTAATATATTTTATTCTTGAAAGGTTCTCTTGAACGTGTTATTGGGCAATTGATATGCAATCAGATCATGTGGGGAATAGGCTTACATTCATGATAAATATTTAGCACACATATTACATATGATTCATATCTCTTTGTGAGCAGGGTTAGCGCAAGTTGTATTTGTTGAACATGTCTACCTGGTAGAGTTTGATTATTAACCTATCCCAGTTGAGCTTTTTTATTCCGAAATTGTCTTTCTAGAGTATCTTCTCTTTATTATACATGCCATTGAGTTGCACAGGTTCTGTAATGTGAGTATCTTTTGAAATAAAAACCTACTTCTCTGAGGTTAGTTAAGATACTTACTGAGTACATAGGGTCGGTTGTACTCATACTACACTTTTATACCTTTCATTTCGATTCTAGAGCTGAGTTGTTGTGGAAGAAGAAGCCTTACATTAGAGACGTACCAGCATATCCGATTCATGCTACCTTTTTTCATGTTAGTTTAGGATTTCATTTCTGTTTATGTAAATTTAAACAGATGTTGTAAACATTCTTCATAACCGCTTTGTAAATCTAATCTTAGTGCATCATGACTTGTATTACCAGTCCTTGGGGTAGTTGTATTAAATTTTTTTGTAGTTATATATATAATATTGATGATTTCTCATTATAGTAGTAACTTATACTGCTTGGCTTACCTAGCGGGTTGGGTTAGGTGCCATCACGACTTGGTGGGGTTTTGGGTCGCGGCATGAATAAAATTCTCCAAAAACAATTGCGACAACAGAGCCCATGTGAGAGGAGGTGATCCCGCTAACGTGCCCAGCTCATAAACCTGTCACCACCTCTTGACAGACCCATGTATTTGAAAGAAGGTGAAATCAACTCCATTGGACTCCACTAGTCCCAAGTTGCGCAAAATCTCATGACAATGGTCCAAGAAGTTCTGGGCATCCTCTGAAGGTGCACCACTAAAGTGAGGAGAAAACTACTTGGTTAACCTGTCCAACCTCTTCAGCTCATCAGCTGACATCGCAGGCCTATCCCTTACTATGTAGCAATAGTAGATCAAATCGCCCCAACTGGTAGATCTCCCGGGGTCTGGTAACCATGAGCAATCTGCTCTGGGTTATGAGTAGTCGGAGTCTGAGCTCTTCCCCTGACCTGAGAAATGGCCGGTGCCATAGGAAACACACCAGCGTCAACCATACTATCCATAAAAGCCACCATACATACTAAGGCATTCTGAAGCACTGGGGTAGCAATGAACCCCTCTGGAACCTGAGCTGATCCTATTGGCGGAACCTAATATGGAACCTCGTCATCCTGAGCTATCTGGGGCTCGACTACAAGTGTTGTTGCGCGTGCTCTAGACTGGGCTCTACCTCTACCTCTACCTCTCCCCTTGCCCCTACCCCTACCCCTATTAGTGGCTGCAACCTAGGGCTCCAGCTCCTGCTCAGCTGTGGACTAAGCATGTGTCCTTACCATCTGTGAGAGAGTAAGAGAAGAAAGATTCAAACCTCATGATAGAACAAAGTCGCACAATAGAAAAAGAAAGAAGGTGAAGTTTCCTAGAGCCTTATAGTCTCTAGAAGATAAGTACATACGCCTCCATACCGATGCTCAAGACTCTACAAAGCTTGCTCATGACTCGTGAGGCCTATGCAACCTAAGGCTCTAATACCAATTTGTCATGACCCAAAATCCCAACCTCCGGGTTGTGATGATGTCTAACATCGCTTGCTAGGCAAGCCAACACATAACAACAAATACGAAAGTAATGAAACTAATGATAAGCAACAAAATGATAATATAGGGTAAAATTACACCACATAATAAATCTAAATATCAACAATTACGATTCAACCATCCCAAGACGTAGAGTCACGAGTACATGAGCTACTAGAGTTTACTAAATACATTGTCTTGAAAGAAATACAATATTGTCAGGTAAATATAAACAGTATGGAGAAAAATGGAGAGATGACTCTAAGGCCTACAAATGGTATGCAGCTCTACCTCGAGTTGTCTATCTGGTATTCTCTAAGCATCTCTCGGGACTCTGCTGGTACCAATATCTGAATTTGTACAAGAAATGCAAAAGTATAGTATGAGTACAACTGACCCAACGTACTCCGTAAGTGTCGAGCCTAACCCCGACGAGGGAGTGACGAGGCTAAGACAAGACACCTACAAATAAACACGTGCAGTTAAGTAACGAGAAATAACGAGATAAATAATAAATATAAAGTAAAATAACAGGACAATGACATGTGAGAAGCTAAACAAGTATATAATTAAAGAGATATAAAACGAGAAAATAAGGAATGCGCTACTAAGTAAACCACAACCTATACTTCCACAACAATGCTGAACAAGTCTTTCAAAGTTGATTACGAAGCGACAAAACCAAATCCTCGTTCCGAATAGTAAAATAAAGAACACATTACCAACAAACGGCACAGCATCACCCTTTTTGCGTTTACTCTCATTCTCACAACATAATATAACAACTAGCGGGGAAACAACCTTAGTGCATATCCTCACTTTATCTAAAGTATGGTAACACCCTTCGTTCAATGATATTAATATATAAAGAAAGCACGGAAACACCTTTCGTGCATAATAACGCTCCCTCACAAGCACGAAAATACCTTTCGTGCATTTCTTGCTTCCTCACAAAGCATCACATATAATACAGTACCAAGCAAGGTGGAAAGCACAATCAACATCAAAGATAATATTGAATATAACTCGCCATAAGAGAATTTGCCAACACTTTTGCTAATAACCATATCAATAAATCGATACTCTTAAAACCTGATATCTCAATAAGCTCGACATGGATAATAGAAATCAAAACGTTTCACCATATATCTAAAGCAAGGAAGATATAATACATAAAGAAACATGGTACAAATAAAGCTAACACTACCTGCATGCTTTTGTCATGACCCAAATTCCACCTAGTCGTGATGGCACCTAATCCAACATGCTAAGTAAGCCAAACAACAGTTAACACAATCCTAATGAAGATCATAAATAATTATTAAATAAAATAACTGTATTTTCATACAATATCCCACGGTTTGGTAGTACAATCATGAGCCACTAAGATTTAGATATACGAAGCGGGTACGAAAGAAATACAACGTCTGTTTGGAATATACATGAACATAGTACAAATCCAAAGCTATCAAGGACAAGTGGTAGCTATATCTAGAAAGTAGGTACATCTCCAATGATAGAATTTGTCATCCACAGCAGCTCAACTCCAAGATCTGCATGCAAGGTGAAGAAGTGTAGTATGGATACAACCAACCCCACGTACTCACTAAATATTCTGACTAACATCGGTGAAATAGTGACGAGGTCTCGGGTCAAGAATACTTACTATCATATCCGTGTACCAAGCAGCAGTAACGAAGTTAAAACATGAAACACAGGTCCTACACAGTGCACATTGAGAAAATGTGCACAAGTCTCTTAACAGTTCAACATGTAAAGAAGGTATGCTTCTGGCATCAAATAACACATCAACAATTGCATATAGAGAAGACATGGTTAGATCCTATTCTAGTTTTACAACTCAACATATAGAGAAGATATGCACCGAACATCATTAAATCATCAAGCTTGCATATAGAGAAGATATGCGTAAAGTATCAAATAATCCTTCCATAGTTGCATATAGAGACGATATGTATGAAATACCAAATAATCCTTCTGCAGTTGCATATAGAAAAGATATGCTTGAAATATAAATTAATCCTTCAACTAGTGCATATAGAGAAGATATGCATAATGGCATGTATGTATTCGGGCTAGTATATAGAGAAGATATGCGGTAAAATCATCTATGCATCCGAGGAGTTTCCAAATAGAGAAGAGATGCAAAGTCCAACCGAGAATCACTTTTCCATAACCACGACAACCAGAAACCCGTCGATTTCTGACAACCAGCGCGTACACCATCAAGAGAGAAACATGAGAGGGTGACCCTAGGGGGATGGATCCTTATCGACACCCTGCACGGACAACTCACATGCTGCACGGACAACTCACAAGTAAATAATAACAACTACACGGATAACTCACATTCTAAAATAACTCATCCTGCACAGACCACTCATGTGCTGCCAATCCAGTCCATCACACAAAAGGAATATACAAGAATACATGTATACGTATAACTGATATCAAATCACATACTCATGGACTGAAAAAGATAGCATGCTAAGGGGTATGTATGTGCGAGTACAACTACGGCTCAAATCAGGCGGATACGCCATACAACAACAAATAGCATGATCAACGGGAAATCAATGCCAACACATGATATCTAGCATGATTCATAGAGTTCACGTAGTCATACGAACATATAAAGCATGATAGCAGGAAGCACAGTATCCAAATCAAGGCATAGTACATCGCAAAGACTACTTTGGTCATGAATCATACATAGCACCCTTATTTATGCTAGCCACCTTGCCTATATGTCGCTTCTTACACATTTCAATTAGATTAGGCAACATACTTACCTCATCCGGCTAGCCTTCAACCACATATTGCGTAGAAAACATGCTCTATCCCTCCCATCATGCAAGTCCAAGCCAATCATCAACCAAGGAAGCCAAACAATGCTCTAGGAAGTGATCCCAATCCATAAAGTTTCGATCTTTGAAGAATTCCCAAGAAGTCAACCCAGACCCACACACCCAAAACCCGGAACCAATACCAAAATCTGATTACCCATAACCTGCCGAGTCCAAATATATGATTAGATTCCAAAATTGAGTCCAATTCGGTAACCAAATCCTCAAAATGCACTCTCTTAAAGTGTAGGCAAAATTCCATAATTAAAGTGTATAAATACATGAGAAATCAACATATATAATCAATTCCAAGTAGAAATTACTTACCTATGAAGTAGTGTTCTCGAAGATTGAATTGAGGCTTGGGTATCATCAGTTGAAGATTCGTGATTCACATATTTAGAGGACGGCTTTCAGGACCCGCTATGGTCACTACGAGTTTCAGGTGATGTCTTTTGGGATGACCAATGCCCCAACCACCTTTATGCACTTGATGAACAATGTGTTCAAGCCATATCTTGATTCTTTCATCATAGTATTCATTGATGATATATTGGTGTACTCACTCAGCTAAGAGGATCATGAGTAGCATCTGAGGATCATATTCCAAACTTTGAAGGAGAAGAAGCTATATGCTAAATTCTCCAAGTGTGAGCTTTGGCTTAATTCAGTGGCATTGTTTGGACACATGGTGTCTAGTGAGGGGATCAAGGTGGATCCAAAGAAGATTGAGGTTGTTTAGAGTTGGCCTAGACACTCTTCAGCTACAGAGATTCGGAGCTTCCTGGGTTTGGCATGTTATTATCGTTGTATTGTGGAGGATTTTTCATCCATTGTTGCACCTTTGGCTAGATTGACCCAAAGGTGCTCCTTTCAGATGGTCAGAGGAGTGTGAGGCGAGCTTTTAAAAGCTCAAGATTGCTTTGACTACAGCCCTAGTGTTAGTGTTTCCTACTGGTTTGGGATTTTACACCGTGTATTGTGATGCATACAATATTGGGCTTAGTGCACTGTTGATGAATCACGGTAGGGTAATTGCCTATGCGTCCCGACAGTTGAAGGTGAGAAGAATTACCCCCTGCATGACTTAGAGTTGGCTACCATTGTTCACGCATTGAATATCTGGAGGCACTATCTTTACAGTGTTCCATGTGAGATCTATACCAACCATCGGCGTCTCCAGCGCATGTTCAAGAAGAAGGACCTTAATTTGCGGCAACAGAGATGGTTAGAGTTGCTAAAAGATTATGATATCACCATATTATATCATTCAGGGAAGGGAATGTAGTGGTTGATGCATTTAGTTGGAAGGCTGAGAGTATGGGCAGTCTGGCATATTTACCTGTAGCAGATAGGCCACTAACCATGTATGTTCCGGATTTGGCAAATCAGCTTGTGAGAAAAGGTCGGATTTTTGTTCCAAATGTTGATGGGTTGAGAGATTTGATCCTTGAGGAGGCTCACAACTCGCGCTATTCCATTCACCCAGGTGTCACAAAGATGTACCGTGACTTGAAACAACACTATTGGTGGCGGAGAATAAAGAAAGATATTTTTGTCAATGTCTCTTGGCGTTTGAATTGTCAACAAGTGAAGTATGAGCATCAGAAACCGGAAGGCTTGACTCAGAATTGGAGATATCGGAGTGGAAGTGTGAGCGCATCACTATGGATTTTGTGGTAGGCTTTCCACGGACCTTAAAGAAATATGATGCAGTCTGGGTTATTGTGGACCGGTTGAATAAGCTCGCGCACTTCATTCTGGCGGTGACTTCCTACTCTTTAAAGCAGTTGGCTCAGATTTACATTCAGGAGATTATCTGCATGCATGGCATACCCATTTCAAATCATTTCTATCACCCGGTGGCTAAAGTTCACATGGCTAAAGTTGTTGAAAGACTATGATATCACCATATTGTATCACCCGGTGTTGACGACCAATTTTGACCTTCCTTTTAATAATTAATTTATTTACACTTATTAATTTCCAATAAATATGTTAAAGATATTGTTTAGTTAATAATACCTATTTATAAATAATTAATGGTGTTAATTAGTAAGTTGCTCATGTCACGCCCCGAACCTAGGAGCGAGACAAGCACCCGGTGCCTCACCTAACCTGGCGTACCAAATTGCGACTAAGGGACTCTGAACATATAATGTCATACTTTGGCCATGGGGCCACCTTGCAAGACAATTTGCAAAGCAAAAAATAAAACTAAATGGAAACTAGCGCTAACTAAACATCAATATAAAGCTAAGCCGATAAGGCCGTCATAGCTACTACAGCTGACAAACCATCAAATATACATACCAGGCCTACAAACCCAACATACTGCACTAACCAACAGGATATGTCTACAAGCCTCTACTAATAGATGTACTATGATCGGAACAGGGGCCCGACCTACCCATAACATATATAAAGATATACATAAGATGTACACAAAAACTCTAGACCTGGCAACTCCGAAAGACGTGGAGCTTACCGATCAGGCTGAACTCGGGAAACACCTACTGAGGAGATCTACTCGTCCGTCTATCTGAACCTGCATGCATGAAATGCAGCGTCCCCGAAAAAGGGACGTCAGTACGAAATAATGTACCGAGTATGTAAGGCAATAACATAACTGAAAATCGAAACTGAACTGATAATATAATAACTGGAAGTAACTGGGAGTCAAAGATGATCTGGAGATATACTTACCTGCTGATACTGACTCAACTCCTTCAATATAGTAAGTAAAATAATTGTACGGCCTTATAAGGCTCGGTATATATATAACTGCTCTGCCATAGTAGGCTCGCTCATAGGCGCTCGGCCATACTAGGCTATGTATCTCGGCCATGCGTGGGCTCGCTCATAGGCGCTCGGCCACAGTAGGCTCGGTATATAACTTTCCATCTGATCAGAGGTTGCCCAATAGGGGCCTGCCCATCGATTATAGCTCGATGGTAATGAAAATACTGTAATATTGTATATATAGGCTTGCTGCTCTCTTGACTGGAAGAAGACAATACTAAAATTGAATATAGAGTCTCGATAAGGAATAATATTGTAACTTATGAGACTAGAATAGTGTGAATAAATTCATGAATATGAACTTCTCTTTTTGTCTCATTACTAACACATGTAGCTACGAGATCATGCCAAAATGAAGGAAGGCTTAGCCTTAACATACCTTATCACAATCTTTCCAATCACCAAGTTGAACTCACCTCTTTGCACCTTAATCTACAAGAATGATAATAATACTATCGTTAAGTTACGAAAGGTACAACTATCGCACAACGAACGACAAACTTATTTTGTATTAAAATGGGCAGCATCTCCCCTATAATCCTTACTTCCTCCAAATTCAAGATAACACCAACAATACAAGAACAGAACAATAACAACATATATACATCATTTTCCAGCCCTATATACACCATCAAATACTACAAAACAGCCCAACACACCCCAATCTCTTCGTACACAAAACAACCACCGTAGTAGTGTCAAACGACCCGAAAATATTATGACGAACGACCAGCCAACCACCCTACATTTATATGGTGTTTATAAACCCCCTTCCTCCTCCAAAATTCCACAAAATAGTAGTAAAACACGCAGCCCAACAGCAACACAAAACAGTCCATAAAACAGTCCGCTACAAGTGAATAACTCGAACTCACGGCTTCCGATCACCGTCCCGTGAGTTCTTACAAGCATAGAACGACTTACCATGAATTTACAGAAGAAATATTGGATGAAAGAGAGCAGTAAACTCACCTTATTTGTTGGATAACTCAGCTCTTATCTTGGTTCTTCAAACTCTAGGTTTTACCTCCAATTAGAACTTGAAAGGGAGAGAAAATCAATTAGGGTTTGTGGAAAATTTTTGGGAGGATTCTTTGCAGAGCTTATGTCTGGTTATTATGCTCTATTTTAAGTCTAATATATGAAGAAAACAGGCCCTTAAAAGGCCTCTTTGGACGACCCAAAATGGCCCATTTTTGGGCTTTCATTTAAGCAAGTAGGTGACACACCTACTTGTCACCTAGCAGCTTGCGCAGTATCGCAAAAATGCCCATATCTCATTACTCCGATATCATATTGACAAACGGTTTAATGAATTGGAAACTAGACTCATAGATCTTTAATTTGATGGGTGGAACACCCCATAAATCTAAGTATATTAGGATAAAATCGCAGTTACATTTGACCCAAAGTTTCTGTAAAACTTATGAATGTAACTTGTGATGACTTTCATCGACTTTTGTTCCACAACTCTCTTGACTTCAAAACATAACACACGGATGTCATACGAATAATATAAATCATAATATAATCTCCTTATCATGTTAATCACCCTAGTCTCACCCCAAAGGTACATGTTATAACATTTCCTTTCGACGAAATATTATTTTCTTCAATTGCTTTAGCTTCTGAACTGTCCAACCCTCTTTGTACTTGTTGTTCATGATCTTCAATATTTGTAACCTCAGAGGTAACATGATTAACTTACTTTATATACTTTTAAATATTATCTCATTTTTGGTCCTACATTAGTTTGCTTACGACGCATTTTTACGTACGAAAATATAGGGTGTAACAGCATAAGCTTGAGAAGATGGTTCTCCACATTCGCGACTTACTAAAACTATTAAGATAATTTTCATACTCATTACATAGGTTTATAATTAATTTAATAAGGTTGTTACTTAATTTTGGCAAAACAGCCTACTATTTCTAAATAAATCCGAAATTAATGTCACAAATAGAAAATAGGATATTTAACAATCAATTAGCTAATTTATAGTAATTAGTAGTACATTTGATGATTTTAATTTCTATTACATTTTTATTGTAATTATTTAAGTTAAGTTAAAATAATTTGTAAAGGGTTAAATATCAATTGGCTATATTCGCAATTGTGTAATTAAATACGACGTGGCTACGTCTTAAATAAAGAACGACCCAAAATACCAAGCCAAATTACCCCATCTGCCCCAATCCAAACGACCCTCTAATCCACTATGGTGATCCGCGTCCCTCTCATCGAGCCAATCAAAACTTGCCACGTCACATGTTTCTTATACTCACAAAAGAAGCACTTAATCCGAGTCATCAATCCATTAGATACATCCCAAATATTATCCTCACCGTTGAAACCCGTAAATCCAACAGTCACTGATTTTTCTCATCTTAAACCATTAATCCCTGAATTATCAGGGCCGTCAATCTAAAGATCCAACTGTCCAGATCTCCCTCACCCTTTTAAACTCTTAGAGACAGACAAAACCTAGCCAAACCCTAATCATTTTTCTTTGACTAAGCCGCCCCCCTTTCCATTTCCTCTCTATATTCTCTAAACTCACAAAACCAAATCAACCACAACCCCATCAATCATTCTCGCCAATTCCTGTCATGCCCCAAACTTGAAGAGGTGTGGCCGGCACCCGGTGGCGTACTCGGCCCGAGCGTACCACTCTGTAACTGTGAACTCTGGAGGGGTAACCCTCAACCTAGGCCGATGAGGCCATATTATGAATCGTCTGAAAATAACGTCTCTCTCATTTGTGGGGTAAACATACCCAAAAGCTGATATATATAATTGTGCAGGACGATGAAGCCGCCATGAACATCTTCTGATAAAACAATATACAAGACTCCTCTACCAGCCTTTAGAGATAACTGAACTGTACCATGGTCGGGACAGGGCCTCGAGCTACCCATCAAACCTGTATATATAAAATGGACTCCAAGGCCTAGACCTGGTAACTCCGAGGAAGTGGAGCTTACCAACCAAGCTGATGTCTGACTCTGTCTACTGGAAGGTTTGTCCAGCTGTCAATTAGGACCTACAGGCATGAAATGCAGTGTCCCCAGCAAAAGAGACGTTAGTATGAAATAATGTACCGAGTATGTAAGGCAACAAAATAACTGAAAGCTGAAACTAAACTGATAATATGATAATTGAAAGTAACTGGAGTCAAAGATAATCTGAATATATGGTTACCTGCTGATACTAACTCAACTCTCTAGATTTAGTAAGTAAAATAGCTGTCCGGTCTTATAAGGCTCGGCATGTGTAACTGCTCTGCCGTAGTAGGCTCGCTCATAGGCACTCGGCCATACTAGGCTCTGTATCTCAGCCATTCTGGGCTCGCTCATAGGCGCTCAGCCACAGTTGGCTCAGTATATAACTCACCATCTGATCAGAGGTTACCTAATAGGGGCCTGCCTATCGATTATAGCTCGACGGTAGTGAAAATAATGTGATACTATATATATATAGATTTTCTGCTCTCTTGGCTGAAAGAAGACAAAACTAAACTAAATATGAAGTCCCGATAAGGAAGAATGTTGTAACTTAGGAGACTAGGACAATGTACATAAATTCAGGAAGATGAACTTCTCTTTATGTCTCGTTATCAAACATATGTAGTTACTGGATCATGCCAAAATTAAAGAAAGGTTTAGCCTTAACATACCTTTATGATATCTTCCTTATTACTCAACCAAGCTCGACACAACGTCTTGCATCTAGAACAAGTGAAATGATATTGTCGTTAACATATAATATCGTACCATCGTATTTGGCTAGTCGTATGGCTTAAGGAAAATTGGGCAGCAACTCCCCTATTTTTAATACATCCCAAAGACCACTAAGGGTCATCAATAGCCCAACAACAACAACTATAACTAACAATATAATCCAATATGAGTTTCTCCGATTATCTTAACAATCATATTGAGCGGCAAACTCATTTTTACTCATAACAATATATAAATTGAATCCAACTCTTATTCCATAAATTAGTTTACAACCTTCAGAACATAATACTTATATGTACCATATTATTTCTAGTTTAAAACATCCACAAAATACATTCCAAAACAGCCCCATACATCTAGCACCTTAATTGTTATCGTCAATCACTTGTTTTTCATATTTTCTTCTTCAATCATCTTAATTAACCCCTAGAAAAGCTTAACAATATCAGCCACAACATTATCAATATGTATCACAATTTCCAGCCACCACAAACCATATATTTAGCCACAAAACAGTCCAACCAAAAAGATAACCGTATCCCATGTTCCTTCAAGTGCATCTTATGGTTTTTCACTCAAACAACACAACCAACACAAGATTAACCTTAGGCACAATCAAGAAGATATTATACATACCTTGGATAGCAGATACAACTCGAAACTCCATCTAAACTTAGCTCACAATAGCCCTCAATCATACCACAACACCATAGAAGCATTCTCTTGTAGTCTTTAACATCTTTGATGATGATTTGAGTTGTTGTTTCCTTGAGTTTGGCTCTTGTGATCTTGAGATATGTTAGGGATTATTTTGGAGATCTTGAGAGTGGTTTTGGGTGAGTAACATCTGTATTGATGACGACATATAAGGGGATAAGACCACCGCCTCAATTCTCCAAGCAGGTGAGTAAGCTACCTGCTTGGCAGCTTGAGTAGTGCCACTTCGGACACTTGTATCTCTCTACTATGATATTGTATTGATAAACGGTTTATAGAGTTGGAAACTAGACACATAGAGCTTTAATTACATATAAATATATCCATGTAACTCTCTATATATTGGGAGAAAACTTCATCGTAACTTGGCCTATATACCTGCCAGTTTCTCCGAAGTGCGGCGACGTGACTTGGCGACCCTACTTTAAAAATCCATATTTCTCTACCCCGATGCCATATGAATATATGGTTTGGACCATTGGAAACTATGTTCAAAGACCTTCATTATTGTATGATATATGTCCCAAAATAATATCATAAAGCTTACAAATTTAATTTCTCAAAATTGCTCGTTACAAGGCAAATCTTAACTCGATTTTTCCGTAAGTTAAATCCAATTTTTCCAAAACTTTATATTTTATATCCAAACATCATATATAGTCATATTATAACTTTATACTTATTCAAATCATGATTAGCAAGTCTCATATTTATTATACATCATCTTAGGACGCACAGGGTGTAACACCAAACTTGTCAACTTTCGACGAAACTTACTTTCTTCAATTGGTTTAGTTTCTAAGCTTTCCAACCCTCTTGGTACTCGTTATTCATGATCTTAAATATTTATAACTTCCAAGGTATCATGATTAACTTACTTTATATGATTCCAAATACAATCTTATTTCTGAGCTTACATCAATTGACTTACGACATATTCTTACATAAAATAATATGGGGTATAACATCATTCCCCCATTTATAATATTTGTCGTCGAATGTTAACTGATGCACTTATCTATATCTTAAGCAATAGCTCTTACCAATACTTTAATATTGTCCTTTCCATCTAGGCAATTGTTCTGTGAATCAATCCAAATGACATGGCATTCTCCCCTTAGGCCTCTAATCTCGTCACTGTTGCTACCTTCTATCATGCAGTCTATACAACTTTTTCCTTGTATGTGCGCCTATGAGACTCTTCCCTCCAGATTTTAGCCAATCTCTAGGCCTTACTTTGTGAACATATACAGAATTATGACAAGATGTCCCTCTGGGCGTCTATGGCTTTACTTTATCTACGTAAGTCATACTATACCATAACTCTCACTTCGGTTTATTGTTACTGAGGTCTGCTACCAAACTCAAGGTTACTCTCGTTTCTTATCCCATATGTATAAATCTATGACCTTTAATGCTTCCTCAATACTGTTCATCTTAAGGATGATGGCCTAATCTCATCTCATACTTTATAACGTTTATCCATCCATTGTTGATTCAACTCAATATTGATCTATAATCTACCACTGATAACTTGACCTTTTATGTAACACTACCTCTAGGTCTCACGTCTCATCGGGGAACATCTGAAATGATTAGGCCGATCTACCTGAGGCTGATACTATACTTCCATAACCGTATTTCATATCATCCCAATGTTATTCACTTACGTGGGTATTTTAATGCTATACAATTCTTGAAATCCCCCCTTTTCAAATTATTACTCAATCGAAGGCCCAAACGTCATCCTTTATCTATCACAATTACACCCTTATTCTATTACCAGGGCATCATTCCATCTCTTCTAAATGCTATTAGTCTTAGACTCCTTTGAGTTCATTCAAGCTATACTGAACTTTCTATAACTTATAGAAACCATCAGCCATTTTGTTTTCCTGGGCTTAATCCTAAGGACTTATCCATTCTCGTCATCTTCTCACTCGCCCTTCCTTGTACTTAGTCTTGTCTTCCTAAAACCTTGTCGCTTTACCATACTTTAGCTTGCGACCTACACATATCTATTTATATTATTCGTAACCTTCTGCACCTGAGTATCTCATACGTTGTTCACGTTTACCTTACTTACCTTAAAATCTCGCATCACGTCTTCTATCTCTCTCATGACCTTCCTTCCACATAAGTATAATTCACATCCATAACTTGAAGCTATATTATAATACTTGCACCTCTGGTGCATATACAATCTAGTGGGAGCTTCATACTGACTTCTTATAAGGCTGGTACTTCTTCTAACTGGATTTATCGTAGAGCCATTATAGAATATGGTTGTTGTACTATCTCTCTTGTACCTCTGATATTAGAGTAATTCTGTAATGTTCTCAATCACGATTTCAATAATTTTCTATGTCTAATAATCACACTCCCGATTTACTTAGTTGATGTAACTCTTTAGTTTCATGTTCCTTCTGATCAGCCTTTATGTAGGCTTAAGCCATCTTCCGGTCTACGGCCCATGGTATTAGTTATTACTTTAGCCTTTCATAGACGCTATGGAATACCCGTGACACCATCATCTAATAATTCAATCCATTGTCTATGATCTAGACTCAATTCTTTTCTTTTCTTTTAACTTATATCGGAGTCTTCTACGGCTGTATGATTGTCAACATATATGCTGCATGGATAATACTCTGAAATCTTAGGTGCGTTCATAACGTAACTAATTATGGATCATTGTTCGAATAATTCATTTCGTTTCTTCTCAGCTTTCTTTAAACGTAGGCTATTACTTTTGCTAGTCTTTCTGCCCACTTGTAGCGTGCATACTTAGCTTTTCTTAGTTCCCACGCATGACGGAATTTCCGTGCAACTCACATGATCTCGAATCCTACTTTCTTATAGAGTGCATATAATGTTGTAGTGATACTGTTGTTACAAGACCATTTCCTCTTTAGGTCACTGTGCTTAGGTTTGAAGCCTTCTTTCTTATTTCTTTAGCTAGTCTTTTCTTGTAGTACTTAGGGAGGATCCTCTGAATCTTTTAAAGTTGTGAGCTTATTACATCGTATACTCAACGGAATTTTTTTTGATGTCCTTCCCCGCCTATAATTATCCGTAGTTACTTACCTCCACGCCCTTGTGCTTGTAGGGTTGCTTCTGAACTGTTATTTTGACTGTCTTCCCAGTGGCACTCTCTGTTATTTCCGTAATACTCATACAGTATATTTAACTACACCAAATCCTATCTAAATATTTCTCAAGGATCACGTTGTCATATCTGCGAGACTGAATTCCCCATGTTGGGGTTCACTATGTTTATCTTGCACGATCTGTTGATTTGTCTGTATCCTCTTGTCTAGCCATAACTAAGCTCTTACTGGATCAACTACTAACTACTCGTTGGCCCATTCTCATATCAATATTCCACGTAATCTTTCTTGGGTTATTTCATTTGTCCTAACGTATGTCTCGCACTGGCTCTTTATCTATCAATAACATCTCAGGCATGAACCCTTACTTCCTCTCCTTGACGACGTGTTTGTATAATGTTCTGGAATCGTAGCATATATGTAGTCTTTGAATAAGTGCAATCTCATCCCTTTCTTATTTTTATCGCATTCTTCCTTTACCATTTCATAGTTACTAGAATCACTTAATTCTGACTTAATGCCATATCACTCCATATTCCCCCTTTAGGGGAGTACTAAGACTTGGAGCCACGGGGATCTACTTCTAAATGTTTTACCTTTTCAACTTTGGCATCTTTTCACATTATCGATGACCCTTACTCGCCTAGCGGTAATCCTTCTGTACCAAGGATAACAAAATTCCTTACTCGCGGGGGTGACACTTAGTATAACTGGCTCATATAGTCCCTTAAGCTTAACTTTGCTCACATTGCTTGCTTTAGGGAAGCGTCTTCCTGAATGACCATTCTCTGAATTTCTCATGAATCTTCTTCTATTGTCCATTCTATTATCACCGGACGTAATCTGAAATTCTCATGATGCCGAATATTATCAAATTACTCAGTCCCTAATTGATGTTCAGTTTATCTTGTTCACTAGCCTATGCTGATTTCTCTTACTCCGGGGGTCTAAAATTTGGTTTTGGTAATCACATTTGAGTCACCAAATCATTTCTCGAAATGAGGATATGACTTTTGGCCTATACTCTTTTATTGTCTCAAGGCCTGTCACCTCTTGTCTTTTCCTTCACTTGACTATAGACTCTGTCATCATATCATATTATGATTTACCGTTATCACCCTTTTATCATATCTTACTCATAATGCTTCATTTACTCTCTTCTTATTCTCCTGCTAATATCTCTGTTTATTACCTTATTCTAAAAACTTCGACAAAACATTCTTTCGCTTTTAGCTCCCCTTGGTCTATCCACTGGCTCTTCGGGTCGCCTAGCATTCCCTGTTTACTAGGGATGAGAGCCATACAAAGGTAAATATTTATCCTTTCTAGGATTCCACTGCCTATCTTCTGAGATTTTTCTGGACATTCTAGTATTCATATCTGACTGCTCTATTCTAGAGTGCACCATCTGGTATGCACGATCTAATAGGGCCTCACACAGGGCCATGTCATCAAGAATTTTCTCTCTTCTAATGCCCTTACCTGCTGTTGTATTAGCCCACTGGCTAGCTATAGTTTTTCAAATTGCAAACATCCTTATAATTAGCAAACATAAGTCTTGGCTCGAACTCTTATGACTCAGCTCTAAAGCACGATGTGGATTTGAAAGAAGGTTAACATACTCCTAAATGTCGTGTAGCTTCCTGTTTATATAATGTGGTGCACAACACATCTATAAATAAGGCTCTACTAGACACGGCTTGTAGACTCCCTAGGACAGAACTGCTCTGATACCAAGTTTGTCACGCCCCAAACATGAAGAGGCATGGCCAGCACCCGGTGCCGTACTCGGCGCGAGCGTACCACTTTGTAACTGTGACCTCAGGAGGGCTAACCCTCAACCTAAGCCGATGAGGCCATATTCTGAATCGTCTAAAAATAACGTCTCTCTCATCTATGGGGTGAACATACCCAAAAGCTGATATATATAACTGTGCAGGCCGGTGAAGCCTCCATGAACATCTACTGATAAAAAAATATACAGGACTCGTCTACAAGCCTCTAGAGATAACTGAACTGTACCATGGTCGGGACAGGGCCTCTACCTACCCATCAAACCCGTATAGATAAAATGGACTCCAAGGACTAGACCTGGTAACTCCGAGGTAGTGGAGCTTACCAACCAAGCTGATGTTTGACTCTGTCTACTGGAAGGTTTGTCCAACTATCAATCAGGACCTGCAGGCATGAAATGTAGTGTCCCCAGCAAAAGAGACGTCAGTACGAAATAATGTACCGAGTATGTACGGCAACAAAATAACTGAAAGCTGAAACTAAACTGATAATATAATAACTGAAAATAACTGGAGTCAAAGATAATCTGAAGATATGCTTACCTGTTGATACTGACTCAACTCTCTCAATATAGTAAGTAAAATAGTTGTCCGGCCTTATAAGGCTCGGTATATGTAACTACTCTTCCGTAGTAGGCTCGCTCATAGGCGCTCGGCCATGCTAGGCTTTGTATCTCGGCCATTCTGGGCTCGCTCATAGGTGCTCGGCCACAGTAGGCTCGGTATATAAGTCACCATCTGATCATAGGTTGCCCAATAGGGGTCTGCCCATCGATTCTAGCTCGATGATAGTGAAAATAATATGATACTGTATATATATAGACTCTTTGCTCTCTTAGCTGAAAGAAGACAAGACTAAACTATATATGAAGTCTTGATAAGGGAGAATGCTATAGCTTAGGAGACTAGGACAATGTACATAAATTCAGGAATATGAACATCTCTTTATGTCTCGTTATCAAACACATGTAGTTATTGGATCATGCCAAAATGAAAGAAGGGTTTAGCCATAACATAACTTTATGATATCTTCCTTATTACTCAACCAAGCTCGACATAATGTCTTGCATCTACAACAAGTGAAATGATATTGCCGTTAACATATAATGTCGTACCATCGTATTTGGCTAGTCGTATGGCTTAAGGAAAATCGGGCAGTAACTCCCCTATTTTTAATACATGCCAAAGACCACTAAGGGTCATCAACAACCCAACAACAATAACTATAACTAACAATAGCAACACCAACAATATAATCCAATATGCGTTTCTCCGATTATCTTAACAATCATATTGAGCGGCAAGCTCATTTTTACTCATAACAATATATAAATTGAATCCAACTCTTATTCCATAAATTAGTTTACAACCTTCAGAACATAATACTTATATGTACCATATTATTTCTAGTTTAAAACATCCACAAAATGCCTTCCAAAATAGCCTCATACGTCTAGCACCTTAATATTTATAGTCAATCACTTATTTTTCATCTTTTCTTCTTCAATCAACTTAATTAACACCTAGAAAAGCTTAAAAACATCAGCCATAACATTATCAAATTATTTCTCATAATTTCCAGCCACCACAAACCATATATTTAGCCACAAAATAGTCCAACCAAAAAGACAACGGTATCCCATGTTCCTTCAAGTGCATCTTTTATTTTTTCACTAAAACAACATAATCAACACAAGATTAACCTTAGGCACAATCAATAAGATATTATACATACATTGGAAAGCAGCTAAAACATGAAACCCCATCTCAACTTAGCTCACAATAGCCCTCAATCACACCACAATACTATAGAAGCATTCTCTTGTAGTCTTTAACATCTTTGATGATGATTTGAGTTGTTGTTTCCTTGAGTTTGGTTCTTGTTATCTTGTGATATTTTAGGGATTATTTTGGAGACCTTGAGAGTGGCTTTGTGTGAGTAACATCTGTATTGATGACGAGATATAAAGGGAGGTGGGTAAGCTGCCTGCTTGGCAGCTTGAGCAGTGCCACTTCGGAGACTTGTATCTTTATACTACGATATCGTATTGACAAACGGTTTACAGCATTAGAAACTAGACACATAGAGATTTAATTCAATATAAGGATATCCATGAAACTCTCTATATATTGGGAGAAAATTGCATCGCAACTTGGCCTATAAACCTGGCAGTTTCTCCGAAGTGTGGCGACGTGACTTGGCGACCCTACTTTAAAAATCCATATTTCTCTACCCCGATATCGTATGAATATATTGTTTGGACCGTTGGAAACTATGTTCCAAGAACTTCACTATTGTATGAGATATGTCCCAAAATGATATCATAAATCTTACGAATTTAATTTCTCAAAACGGCTCGTTACAAGGAAAATCTTAACTCGATTTTTCCATAAGTTAAATCCAAATTTTTCCAAACTTTATATTTTATATCCAAACATCATATATAGTCATATTATGACTTTACACTCATTCAAATTATGATTAACAATTTTCATATTTATTATACGTCACCTTAGGACGCACAAGGTGTAACGCCAAACTTGTCGACTTTCTACGAAACTTATTTTCTTCAATTGGTTTAGCTTCTAAGCCTTCCCACCCTCTTGGTACTCGTTATTCATGATCTTAAATATTTATAACTTCTAAGGTAACATGATTAACTTACTTTATATACTTCCAAATATAATCTTATTTCTGAGCTTACATCAATTGACATACGACGTATTCTCACGTACAAAAATATGGGGTATAACATCCCTTCCCGTTTCATCACTTGAAAATCAAATGCCCAAAACTGAAACCCTAGATTCAACGAAGCAACATCAAATCTGTAGATTTCTCTTATGCACTGTTAAATCCATGGTATGTATGACTATTTATTCATCATCATCATTGTTATTCTTTGTACAGAGGCCAAACCTACTGACCTCTGGACATTGGGATTTTATTCGATGATCTCTTGCATGTAACGACTTGTTTCCCATTCAGGTAAATCTTCTCACGTTTTTTCCCTCTGATTTCCTTTGATTTTCACTCATTTGCTTGCATCATCTGAGCTTCGTCATTCTCCACTATCATTTTTGAATCCGTTGAAACCCTAAGGCATTTAATGCCACTATAAATTGGGGCCTTCAATCTCACCTAAAAAAAAGATGGAATACATGAAAAAATAACATAATACGAAGCATTAGTTTACAGTTTCAAAAAGTCTAGGTTTTAATCTATTTCTTATCTCTTGCATCTACAGTTCTAAGTTCTGGTGATTGGTTGAGCTTTGGTTCCTAAACGGCTTAAAACAAGACCTTCGTTTGGTTTGATGCTCAAAGGAAGGTTAGTGATCTCCGACCTTTATTTTGCTTGACTTTTTAGTTAAACTCATGTCTACTTTCTTATCTTCTATTAATTAGCTCTACTCATAATGTATTGTTACTGATTATCGTTGGTCATCTCTGCTTGTAATGTATTATTATTAGTTCATAATTGACATCATTATTTTAGTGATGTCTTCCTTGATAATTAGAAGTTATACTAATACTAGTCGATCACTTGTAATCTCAATGAATATATGATGTGTGATTAGCAAAGAGCCTTACTAGCTATGTGCATATGTTTTTACCTTCATACCTTACTGATGACCTTTGATTATGGATTTCTTACTCACACTGCTAGTCTTTATTTAGTATCACTTGTTGACTTGCTTTTAGGTCCTTAAGGTTACCCACCTAATAAACGAAAGTCAAGAGAGGGATATGAACCTTTAATGATCCTACACACTTGTATTGACCTTATACTTCTATCATAATTTTGCTATGACTATTGTATTTGTTCTGTTAACCTTCATCTTAGGGACTATCTGTTAATTTATTATGAATCTGAAGTTGTTTGCTTGACATGCTTAACTATAGTAGTCATGAATACTTAAGGGGCAAATATAAGGTTGCCATCATAGTCTTAAAGCATATTAGCTTATGGTATCTTAGTTGACCTCTTCCTTCTAATGTGCCTCTGTGATTCTATAACTCTGAAAGATCCTTGTGATAATTTTCTATAAACCTTCATGAATATGTGATCATATCTGGAATTTCATTATATAAACATGTTCTGAATCAACTAAATTAGTACGTGCTAAGCCTCTGCACATATTCTTGTGTGCTACTATTCACCAAATCTAAG
Source organism: Nicotiana tabacum (assembly GCF_000715075.1). NCBI lineage: Eukaryota > Viridiplantae > Streptophyta > Magnoliopsida > Solanales > Solanaceae > Nicotiana > Nicotiana tabacum. The sequence goes on from NC_134093.1 coordinate 68,978,398, forward strand.
CTTTGCTCTAGGAACTTGATTAACTTATATCTGTGATGTTAAGTTTCATTTGTTGTGCTATGATGCTAAGTTGAACTTCAACATGATTAGTTTCATACTTTACCTGTATAACTAAAGCATGCTTACTCAATGTGGAAAAGTTTATTGTTATGATATTCCTATAATTAGTTTTCTAGTCTGATCCACATGATATCTGATACTCTACTCTATTGTAGTCTTGCCTTCCTGAAGAATGTTTCATGTGTATTCCTATACATCTTCTCTTTGGATTTCTGTGCTCTATCCTGCTTTTAAAAAATGTTCTTACTTATCTCTCACACTCTTGCCTATGTTTCCATGTTGTACTCTCACATAGAGGACACTGAACCTTACTAAACCCCTACAGGTTGACTGAAACTGACTAATAGACTTAAATAAACCTTCTAGTGTTATTTGCCTTGTTTGAATATAATACTATGCCTTAACTCTCAAGGAACCTACTGTGAATATGAGGCTAGGGACCATTTAAAGAGAAAAATGATCATTTGTTAAATTGAAACCAACTTGCTTGCTTTAGTGCATTTGTTGGTACTCATTAGTAATCCCACATGAAGCTGTTAATTCATGTATCTATTAGAAACCAAGATTTAGTCTATGTATGAACCCCTGACTAACTTAAATATAGGCTGTTAAGGTTGAAGACTTCTGAAAACGTGAACCGTGTATCTCTTTTACTTCTTAAGTTGCATGACTTAATTTTTTGAGCTGCTGAAATAACCTCTTGGTGTTCTTTTCCCTTAACTGCACCTGTTATTGGTTCCACTGACTATCCTCCTACATATTAGTACTTCTTAATAGTGAATTATATACTGATTATTGGATTGTGATCTCCCTGATGTTATCTGCTATCACATGTTCAATGAAACATCCTGTTTATCTTCGGTTAGAAGTGCATATGCTTAAACATATGTACTGTTGTTACAATTGTATTGAAACTCACAGTGAAAGCTTTGTTGGCACTTAAACATATAGGGAAGAGTAAATGTGAGTGATTAGGGGTATGTATGAGTAAGGTTTAGTTTATGGCTAAGATATTCTCCCTGACACAAGAACTGCTTGGGGTCCTTGAGACCATTGTGAACTCTGAAGTGCCAGGGGTCCAAAGGGTACCTTGCCTATGAATGGAATTTCACCTTAAGCCCTTAATCATTAATACTTATTAATCTCTTTGGGTTTAGTGTTAAATAAAGGAAAAGGCTACCCTCTGATCTTTTTTACTATGCTTGACCTTACACAATTTTATTTGCATTCCTGTCTCCTAATGTTTGTTGCATTTCTGTTGGGCCATTGCATTGATATCATTTATGATTAAGTATCATGTTAGGCCATATATCTAATCTATCTTTTTTCCTTTTAATGCGTGACCGGACTGGGCCTGCTGAGTTCTCAAAGAACTCAAGCCCAAGTTCTAGCTTGAGCTGGAGTTATTGAAGTTGTTTCCGCCCGCTTGCTGTCTATTTGGCCTAACCTTCTTCAGGCCTAAATCATGAGTCCAATTCCCTTTCTTTCATTGCTTTTACATAAATATGTTTTTGCTTCTATATGTATATAACACTAACAATATTCAGTGAATGTGTTATCCTTTATTATTCTTTGATTATTCAGAAACATAAGCAAGCTAAAAACAGTAGTTAACTAAAGGAATTATTGTCTCTTCAGTAGTTAAAAACATCAACTCGCTTAGTTACTTCTACTATACAGTTTTGGCTTTTCACTCATACTAATTGTTTTAATGAAGCTCTGTGAAGATTAAGATAGATTTGAAAAGAAATCACTTTATTTCTTAAAAGTTAAAATCAGAAAACGATTTCAAAGTTGAGTTTTCTACAAAGCCAAACGAACACTGTCACGATCAAAGAACTTCAAATAGCTTTCTTCTAGACTGGGATGCAGAATTTGGAAATGAGTTTTCAAGGTATATCTAAACCCATTTCACCAATAACCCTTATTTCACTAAGGTTACACAACAACCATTCTTTTTGTTTCAAAAGTAAAGTATTTTTAAACCTAGCCATGCTTACAAAATTTACAAATAAAACTTTATAGACCTACTTTTAAAGTTCTTTCAATCACATAAATACAAACACTTTTCAAGAATTTTACAAATGAATAATACACTCTCCTTTCCATATTGCATACATCATTGTCAAGTAATAAGCTTTAAACATGACATAGGGTAAGCCATACACGTTAAAGTACTAACTAAGTGGAATATAGACAGTTAATTTCCTAAACCTAGTCTAAGTCCTTTGGAGCTACCTCGGGTAGATTTTAGGGGGTTCCTAACACTGTTCCCTTAGAAGAACAAGAACCCTTACCCAAATCTCACCGGTTAGAAGACTAATAGGACAATAACAACTAAAATAGGTACCCTAGTATACCTTTTAATATTAGGTGGTGACTCTCTTTTGTCATCAACAAGGAAACTCCTAGTTGAATCTTGTTTTGACTCGTGCAAAGTAGGATGCAACATTATGGCGACTCTGCTTGGTAAACCCCTTAGGTTATGACCTTAACAAACTTAGACTAAAATTAGAATTTAGGATTGTTGATATATTGCTTTAACTATGTTTAATTTGTAACTACGTGTTTACCTTCTTACTTGCTCATATTGTACTTATCTGCTTATTTTAATGTTACTACTAATATCCCACTATCTGTTGCCGCTTTATATATACTATCATCACACTCTTTCCTATCGAGTTTTGGTCGTACACTATCACACACAATGACACACGAGGATTGTCTTTTACACCCCTCCGATTTAGTTTCAGAGAATGGCTTTGTCAGGTCAACTGACATAACTTCTCGCAGTATTCAGTCAAACTCAAAATTAGGATACACTCTACTCTATCAAACATAGGTCATATTTCATAAACCTTAGGTGAGTCCGTCTTTGGCATCGACACACAATTAGGAAAGGCACCCTAATATCAACGGGTCATGCACCCAACGACATGACTTTTCTTGAAAGATGAACTAATCATGAAGAGACACTAAAGATCCGAAGCAAACACTTATCAAACCCTTTTCTCTACCCTCTTCAGAAATGGAAATCAACCAGAACTTCCCCGAAATCAATATGGTAATGGGAGAACCGAGCAAGCTAAAGCAATGGTGGAAGAACATCCGCCGAGAGCATGGAGACAAAATCAGGACGCACTTGGGAGCATTAACTACCTTACTGAACATCAAGGTCGATAGGGTGCTAACCCGTTAGCTGATAAAATTCTAGGATCCATCCAAAGTGGTTATCAAGTTCGCTGACTATGAGTTGGTGCCAACATTGGAAGAAGTTTCCAGCTTCACAGAGCTGCCGCTTACAGGGAGGAAGCCGATAATACCGGTCACCATGCCCGGCTACAGGTTTCTCGATGCTTTAGGTTTGGTGAGTAGTCAGAGCTTAAGGAATATTGAAGATGGATAGGGTAAGCCTGGACCAATTATTCGACAGGTTTGAACATCGTGAAAGCAATGAATGGTACTTAGGATAGTTTCAGTTTGCTAAGGAAACCTGGGAAAGTCTCTGCCCCATAACCTTCTCTTTGGCGCTGCTAAGACTGTTAGTTTTCCCACAAAAGGAGAGGACATATCAATACCCACTTGTTGCCTATGATCTTGGCAACATTCCGGGGTAACCTCCAAGCCACCTTGGTACTTATGGTGTTAGTAGAAATTCTCAGAGCATTGTCTTCATGTTCCCGGGGGTACGATTTCATCAAGGGCTTCAACTTGTTGCTCCAAATATGGGCCACGGAGAAATTCTTTCAGCGAGAGGCCACAATTGACTACTTTGTGAGCATTATCAATATGATTCGAAGCCACGATAAGAGAATGAGGTATTGGGTCTCCCCGCACGGATAAAAAGAATGGAGAGAGATGTTGACCAACCTAAGCGAAGAATGGATAAACTGGAAGCTATCGTCGCTAAGCGGTAGGGAAATACTAATGACTCCCCAGAAGTATTTCATCGAAATGATAGGACTCGAGGCCATTCAGCCATATGCACCCCTACGAGTTCTCAGACAGTTTGGGTTGATTCAAGATGTACCTCTCTAGACGAGGACGGTACTCTATGAAGAGAAGTACAATGGACAGATCCCGATACCAAGGATAAAGAGTCTTCAGGAGGAGTGGAACGATCTAATCATGATGCAAATGGGTCAGAATTCGGGGTGCACTCTGGAATACTATGTCAGGATCAATGAAGAAGATGAGCTAGCCCGACCAAGTAGGGAGGGAAGAGCCTGGTTGGAAGATGCAGTGGCGGCCTTGAAAATCTATCATGATATTTTTCCACACTACCTTGTGACTACCTCCATGCATCGTCAAATGGTCTCGTGGTCAATTGATCCTATGCTTCCACTTCTCGAGGATGACGACCGAGTAGTTGAGTGTATTCAATTTGAGTCTGAGACAGAACCAGAAGAATACCCAGAGGAAGAGCCCGAGTTCAATGATGATGAAGAAGAATTTGGAGAAGACCTTGAAGAGGAACCGGAAGAAGAAGAAGAAGTGGGGATGGTTACTAAAAGATGGTTGATTTCACCCCTTTTACCATCTTGTATATTTTGTCTCGAACCCTTACATTTCCTTAAGGGTATGTTTGTTAATCCATGTAATCTTATGAATGTTGAAAACAATGTTGTAGCCTTTGCTCCCGCCTATTACAATCCAAATATTATTGATTAAAACCAAATTTGCTTCGGATCTGAATGTGTCAAATCTAATTGTTTGTCAAAATTCGCGACTTAGGCCCACCTCGTGCAAAGAGAGGGCCCTTAAACATTAGGAAACATATTTGCTTGAATACGTGAACTAACTACTCTGTGTGACCATTATATGTGCAAACGCTAAAACTGACTTCTGTTCTTTTGCTTTTTCTTTCTTTTATTTTCTTGCATTACTTTATTATTATTCCCCAAACGATGAAGTTGGATTGTGTTGACCCAAAACTGGAGGAACCACCATAAAATATGAGATTGAAAGGGAAGATGTCTGCGATAGATAACCAGACCGAACACGCTCTCATAATAGCTGATAGCCCGGGGTGATCGGGAGAGAAGGATGATACGCGGAATGACGAACATGTTGCTAGGATGGCTCAAGAGATGGAATCATTAAGGGAGGCAGTACAACACATTCGGGAACTGGCATATCTGGCCGTGATGACACTCCCACAACCACTCAGCTTTCCCTCTCTGGATTTGATCCCCGATCTCGTTCCTTCAATTACTTGCCAAGGAAACAACACCCCGATTTCAGTCCCTACCACCTAGATTATGCCACCAGTAACCCCTGCAAACCCACTATATCCTCCCACACATACACCTAATATACTAAATTACATTCAAACACCTCAAAATCCACTGATCGCTGCAAATACAGTTCATACCCCTCCTCGTGATGGCGTCACCTTTACCAGCAATCAAAACCAGCACATACCCGCGACACATACTGCCACACACAAGTGATATATTCCTACCATATATGCCATTTCGGAACCCACTTTCACAGTGCCTGTCATGATCATGCTGCCTTATGAAGTTGATCAATACGCCAAAATTGAAAGGGAAGCTAAGTATAAGGAGGAAGAGTCAGCATCCGAATAGTTGCGGGCATTGAGGAAATAAATGAAGAAACTTCAGGTTGCTAGAGGAAGCAAAATTCTAGACTATGAGGATATGGAAGAAGATTTCATGAATTTTTTTCAGTTCAATACAAAAATTACCCCTGATAGGTTCGCTCTGGTAAACTTGCAGAAGAAGTCATCAGAATTATTTCAAGAGTATGCATGTCGATGGAGGTTGGAGGCCGCTAGAGCACAACCCCCATTAGATGACAGTGAGTTGACTAAATTGTTCATCAGAGCTCATGAATGAATCTACTTTGAGAAAATGATAGGCATGATGGGGCAGAAGTTTCCTCAACTTATTACGATGGGAGACTTTTTAGAGGAAAGCATAAAGTCCGGCAAGGTACAATCTATGGCCACATTGCAAGCAGCTAGCAAAGCATTCCAATCCGGTTCAATAGGCAACAAAAAGAAGAAAAAGGAAGAGGTATCAGCAATCGTTCCCTATTACCAGTACAATCCACACGATGGAAACAACTCTTACTCTCTAAACACCTATTCCCCAAACCCACCTACCTATGCTCCAGTATACAACACACAACCATACTACAATCCCCAACCTCAATATAACCCACCTCGCGCCTATACAAATCCAAATCCACCACGACCATATACTCCAGTTCAAACTACCACTCATCAAAACTGACCCACCTATGCACCCCAACCTCGCCCAAATTTTGAAGAAATAGGTCCCAAAAACTACACCCCGATTGCTGAGCTCCTGGCTGAACTGTTTGAAAGACTAAGGAGAGCTGGATTGATACATCCGATAGAAGGGAGGATTCCTGAGCATCCGTCAAATTACTTTGATGCAACCAAACGATGTGTCTACCATTCAGGCGTACCGGGGCATGATACCAAAAATTGATTCAGATTGAAAAATGAAATTGAGTCATCGATCAAAAGTGGAGCCATTTAGTGCACCCCAGCTCCGCCTAATGTGAATCGTAATCCATTACCAAATCACCAGAATCAAGGGGCTAATATGATCACCCTAGATGAAGAGTATGACTTGAAAGGAACCATCGTCACAATAGGAAACTATATGACGTGGCAAATTTTGATTGGCTAAGGGAGAGGGACGCGGATCGCCAAAGTGGATTAGAGGGTCGTTTGGACTAGGTCAGATGGGGTAAGTGGGCTTGGTATTTTGGGTTGTTATTGAATTAAGAAGTAGCCACTTCGTATTTAATTACACAATTGCGAATGTAGCCAATTGATCTTTAACCCTTTACAAATTAATTTAACTAAACGTACATAATTTCAATAAAAATGTAATAGAATTTAAAATCATCAAATATGCTACTAATTACTATAAATTACCTAATTAGTTATTAAATATCCTATTTTATATTTGTGACATTAATTTTGGATTTATTTAGAAATAGTGGGCTATTTTGCCAAAATTAAGGAACAACCTTATTAAATTAATTATAAAACCTATGTAATTGTCACAACCCCAATTTTTCTCCGTAGGATGTCATGACGCACCTAGTCTGTATGACTAGGTAAGCCTAAGTGAACTCAACATTTAGCAGAACTATTAATCAGAAACCGGATATTTCTAAATGAACTCAACATTTACAATATGAAATGACATCCCAAAATCAGTAGCACAAGTCATAAGCTCTATTGAGTTAACTAGAAAAATCCCTAAATACAACTGTTCGGAAAATGATTAAACAGTACAAGTACAACATCAGAAGGTGACTCTGAGGCCTGCGAATGCAACGACAGGTGTACCTTGAGTCTCCATAACAATGCTCAACCAGCTAGCTAATAATCAACAATATCCGAGGAACCTGGATCTGCACAAAAATGTGCAGAAGCGTAGTATGAGTACACCACAGTGGTACCTAGTAAGTATCAAGACTAACCTCGGTAGAGTAGTGACGAGGATAGTCAAGACACCTACCGGACTAAACAACCTGACAAGTGTGAAGGTGAACTAACAAAGAAACAATATTAATATAAAGCTAAGCAGGATAAAGAATACAAAAAAATACTTGCAATGACACACTGGTAACATCAATATTTAACAGGAAGCAGTCAGGTAATAATGATGTAGAGTAAGCTGATCACAATCTAAGTCCGGTGAAACCAAATAAAGGAAAACCAGCAAGAACTCAATAAGAACAATCGCTTTCACACCAGATATGTTCAAGCATTTCCACGAGGTACCGAACCTCACAATCACAGCTCACGGGTCCCAATTCATGAACCCTAATCACTTGGCAACTTGTGCCTACATTACAACTCATAATCGCACGGACGACTCAAGTGCCAATATATAATCTTCACACGGAAGGCAAGTAGACAAGAGTACGTATAATGGTCAATGACGTCAGGATTCATCTTCTAAAACTGATATGGGTTATTTAACTACATGTATGCTTGTGTAAGTGTTCTACAATAATTCAAATCAAAAAATAAGAGCACAAACAATGAATAGCACATAAGAAATGATCACCACGCAATGTACAGTGTAATAAAGACAACAATGAAGTTTGAAGCAATGACTAGCACATCAAGATTAGCTACATAGAACTAAGCAAATAGTGCAACACGGAGGAAGACAATTAATAGTATGCTAAGGAGACAACAATCAAAGATAAGTACAAAAGAATGGGGAAATGACAACAAGACCCCTACCGAGGTACCGCCTCGTAGTCTCAAATCATAAAATAAATCACAAACTTTCCTTATATCACTGCGGGAGCCTTTATGTTTAGTTTTTGAAAATTATTTTTCCCGAAATAGCATCCCGCATTTTAGCTCACCTTATCACACTGTATGGCTTCTAGTAGTTTCCCTACTAGCCACGCGTTTCAAGCCCACATTATCTCACTACATGCGTTTCAACACCCAGACCTTATACCACTGCATGCGTATCAAGAATAACAACAGCACGATAAAAACCTCGTGCAACACAATAACAATAACACTGCAGAAACCTCATGCAAACACAATAACAATTGCACGAAAGAAACCTCGTGCAAACAACATAACAATTATCTCAACAATAACACGTATGACAAAACATAACAACTTAGATAAATGACTTTCACAATATGTTCCCACATTCCACAACATTTTCTCAAAACAATTACAATATCACAACCACGTATAGCCTTCGGTTCAACAACACTGAATACAATAACAACAATGAAATAATACGAGAATACGTCAAGTAAATCAACTCAGGAACTTCAAAACACAATAAAACAGAAGAACGAGCTCACAATGAAAGACACAACAGGGAATAATGGTTTCAACAAGAATAGTTCAACAAGGAAGAGATAATGTGTAGCAATGATTCCATAAAAGTACAATTCTACTATAAGAGGGATAACATGAATCAATGATTCCAAATAAGGATAAGTCAACAATGATAAGGGATAACAAAACTTCATTTAGGGTTGAGCAATTACGGAAGAGATACAACAAATTCAATTAAGGATAAGCAGATTATGAAAAAAGATAATAATAACTTCAATTAAGGATAAACAATTACGGAAAGGATAGCATGGCAATAAAAGAGGCAACAACATCAATTAAGGCACATAAGAGTTTAATCGGCAATAAGGGTAAAACATGGATCAATTAATTCCAAACAAGACACGTAAGGATGAATGAAGTAAATGGGGAATTTAACATGACAAAACAACTTCATATTCAATGTACATAAGAACCTAAGAGCCCTAAATGATCAAATTTCCAAAAATAAGCCTGATTACGTACTCGTTTGTCACGACCCAAACCGATGGGCCACGACGGGCACCCGGTACCTTACTCAACCGAGTACCAACATAACGTACCTTTTCGTATCATGCTATCATAGGTAAATGACATGGAAAGGCTGCCATGGGATAACTAGAATAAAACATGTAACACCAACGTATACATAAGACATACAGGCCTATAAAGCCAACGTGATCTTTTATATACTTAAAACATAGGCCGACAAAGCCATACAAGTATCCGTATACATGACATCTGTCTACAAGCCTCTAAGAGTACATAAATATCATAAAGGTTAGGATAGAGCCTTGCTATACCAATCAATACATGTCCTAATCATACTGACTAATAAGCAACTCCGGAGAAAATGGAGCGCACCAACATCTTCCGCTGAGCTGATAGCCTACTTGGAGGATTTTTGAACTGTCTATCGGGACCTACGGGCATGAAACGCAGTGTCCCCAAGCAAAAGGGACATCAGTACAAATAATGTACCGAGTATGTAAGGAATTAAAATTAGTAAATAATAGACATGAGAGAAACATGGAGTAAAAGACTCAACATATATGTCGGAATTGCTCTATGAATCATTTAATATTATAATGTCATGCATATGCGTATAAATGTCACACCATGCATAGGTATATGAGTTCGTATCATCATTAAGCCTCTGAGGGCATCCCATCATATCATCTCGGCTACTGTGGGCAAAAACATCAACGTATACCAGCTGATCAAGTGGTGGTGCGCATATAATGCCGTAACCTTTTTCCATATCTCATATACATATAATATACATATATACGCGTATATAACTCTATCTGATCATGGGTCAATCTAAATGAATACAATGCATGAGAAGTACATCAATAAAATTTCTCGGAATGTCATAAGACCATTATGCCTTTGATTAATATCATGAAGTAAACTTTATCAACTTACGTATTTTCTGAGACCTATGAACAAATGATAGAATAATAGGACCCATGGGGAATCAAGAACATAGGTATCTCAAGCATTTCTATGAATAGAATCATTTATGGAAGTTGTGCATTTGCTCGTTTCATTTGTATAGTATGGATCATGCCAAAAGAAAGAAGGGATACCCTTAACATACCTGAACTGATTCTCTTGACAATCCCTGTAACACATGTCTTTTGTGAAAACACGTAACGGCGGATCGAATTAGGAAAACATTCGTATAATATTCTTGAGAAAGATTGTACCGTGCTCTCTTAGAATTGCGAATCCCGTTACTATTATGCAGTATAACTTCGTATGAAATTTTTGAAGCAAATCACTATACTATTGAAAAAATATGATCTTTGCTGAAGCATTTTCATCCGTTAGTAAGTGTGAACATCTTCATTTGGTGATTTTAGAGAAGACTTTTGTATTAGTGAGTATGGGCCCCACTTGTGATGACTAAGCCGCAAAAATTCCTCCAAATGTGCCACCTTACCATATAACTTAAGAGTCACTAATTCACTAAAGACTTTGCTGCAACGTTAAAGTTCCAAAAGCTTATCCAGAGATTTTAACTAATTATCCACCAATTTTTTAATCAACTTGTTAATCTCCCATTAACCAATAATTAACCAATTACCCACATAATTAAGAATTATCTCAAATTACTTATAATACTACTCACTTTTAACAAACTTTATACATCTTGTTATTATGGTCATGTGGTACCTTGTATGCATTAGTCCATAAATATGGGATATTATAGCTTGGACCGTATTTTATCCCAAAATATCAAACTTCGACGAAATTTGTTTTCTTCGAATTACTTACCCTCTCACCTTCACGAATTTACTCATCACTTGTTTGAAATAGCACAATGCTTATAACCTCAAAATAATCTCATTCCCAAACTTACATCGATTAACTTAAGATGAAACTTTAATATACGAAAATGCGGGATCTAACATTTTATTTTCGAGCTTCCATCAATTTACTTATGTCGTACTTTCACGTACGAAAACATGGGGTGTAACATCATTCGCCCCTTTGATATATTCGTCGTCGAATGTTGACTAATGCACTTATCATTTTCATAACTTATATCTTCCGAATACTTTAGTACTCTCCTTGCCATCTAGGCAACTATTCTGTGAATAAATCCAATGGCTAAGGCATCCCCCCCCCCCCACCCCCTTTAGGCCTCTTTATCACATCACGACTTGTGGTCAGAATCTTTCCAATCTCGTAACTGTTGCTACCTCTTATCATACAGCTTGTACGACTCTGAATTTGTATGTGCGCCTATGCGACTCTTCTCTCCTCTTTCCTCCAACTTTTAGCCAATCTCTAGGTCTTGCTTTGTGAACATATAAAGAATTATGACAAGTTGTCCCTCTGGGCTTCACTAGCTTTACTACATCTAAGTAGGCCATACTATACCATAACTCTTACTTCGATTTATCGTTGCTTATCCTATATGCATAAAGCTAAGTCTTTTAATGCTTCCTCATTACCGTTCATCTTAAGAATAACGGCCTAATCTCATCTCATACTTTGTGACATTTGTCCTTCCATTATTGATTCACCTCAAAATTGATCTACAATTTACCACTGATAACTTGAAACCTCTTACGTAATCACTAGGGCTCACGTTGCATCGAGGAACATTTGAAGTAATTTTTCTGATCCACCTGGGGTCGATACCATACTTCCATAACTGTATTTCATAGCATCCCAATGTGATTCATCTTAGGGGGGTATTCTAATCCCGTGCCGTTTGTAAAATCTTTTTTTCTTTTCAAATTATTACTCAATCGAAGGCCCAAACGTCATCCTTTTTCTATTACAATTACATCCTTATTCTACAACCAGGGCAGCATTCCATCTCTTCTAAATGCTATTAGTCTTAGACTCTTGTGAGTTCATTCAAGCTATTCTAAGCTTTCGATAACTTAGAGAAGTAATTAGCTCTCTTGTTTTCATGGTCTTAATCCCAAGGACTTATCCATTGTTGTCACCTTCTCACTCGCCCTTTCTTATCTTTACTCTTGTCTTTCAAAAACCTTATCGTTTTTTCATACTTTAGCTTGCGACCTACATATATCTATTTATATTACTCGCAACCTTCCTTCAACTTGCTTGCATCATAGATTTCCTTATGTTATTCTGGAACATCAAGCGAGCCATCACATCTGTTACACCCCATATTTTTATACGTGAAAGTACGCCATAAATGAATTAATGAAATCTCGGAAATGAGATGTTACATCCCGCATTTTCGTACGTTAAAGTTTCGTCGTAAGTTAATCGACGTAAGTTCGGGAACGAAATTATTTTGGGATTATAAGTATTACGCTATTTCACACAAGTGATAAGTAAATTCGTGAAGGTGAAAGGGTAAGCGAATCAAAGAAAATGAGTTTTGTCGAAGTTTGCCATTTTGGGATAAATACGGTCTGAGCTATAATACCTGATATTTATAGACTAGTACCATACAAAGTACCACATGGCCATGATAGTAAGGTGTATAAAGTGTGTTAAAAGTAAGTAGTATTTTAAGTAATTTGAGATAATTCCTAAATTATGGGGATAATTGATTAATGGTAGGGATAATTGTGGTATTAAGAAGGATTATGTGGATAAGGATATTTTTTTGGGGTTGCCACATGACACTAAACCAAGCCAAAGTGGCAAAATGTCCATGATGAGTCTAAAAATTATAAAGTTGCTTTGATTACACGTTCTCCTTTGAATGATTTAGAGAATTGGACATAAGTTGCCTAATTAGGTTACTTACTTGAATGCCATTTAGAATATATGACCAGCAAGCTAAATCCATGGATAATCTTCCAACAACTTTTAATAAATGGCTTATAAAGGAAGTGATTTGAAAAATAAGAAACGCATACAATCTTAAGAGACTTCCAACTAAGGGTCTCTTATTTAATACGGCTTGCAAAGACCAAAACGGAGGAATTCTCAAATGAATTCATATGAATTTCATAACGCTACAGCAGTGTGAGACGCAATTCGGAGAGAGCACGGTACAATCTTTCTCAGGAATATCTTACGGATTTTCTCCTATTTGGATCCGCCATTACATATAGTATCGCAATCAATGTGTATTGGAGGGATTGTCAAGAGAATCGGTTCATGTATGTTAAGGCTATCCCTTCTTTCTTTTTGGCATGATCCAAATATTACAAATGAAATGAGTAAAATACGCAACTTTTATAAATGACTCTATTCATAGAAATACTAGGAGTGTCTATATTCTTGATTCCCCATGTGAATTATTATTATATCTTCTGTTCATGGGTCTTAGAAAAATACGTATTTGATAAATTTTATCCGAAAGGCATAATGATTTTTATGACATTCCGAGAGATCTTATTAACGTATTTCTTATGCATTTCATGCATTTATACATGTACATTGACCCATGACCAGATGGCGTTATATACGCGTATATATGTATATGGGATATGGGAAAAGGTTACTGATAACAACACGATAGGGGTCCAAGAATTACTAATAATTTGCCCACAGTGGCCGAAATGATATGATGGGATGCCCTCAGAGGCTTGATAATGTTATGAACGCATATACCTATGCATGGTATGACATTTATACGCATATGCATGACATTATAAAAATGAAATGATTCACAGAGCTATGCAGACGTACATGTCGAGTCTTTTACTCCATGTTTCTCTTATGCCTATTAGGCCCGTATGTCACGTGTATATGATGATGTAATAAGAAAGATACATTATGTTGGTACTCGATTGAGTAAGGCACCGGGTGCTCGTCGCAGCCCATCGGTTTGGGTCATGACAAAACTGGTATCAGAGCAGTTTTGTCCTAGGGAGTCTATAATCCGTGTCTAGTAGAGTCTTGTTTATGGGTGTGTTGTGCACCAAACTTATATGCAAGAGGCTACGGGGCATTTAGTACTGTCACTCTTTCTTCTTACTCTAGATCGTGTGGTAGAGCTCTGTTGTAAGAACTCAATTTCCTAAATTCTATCTTATTCATAATATGACGATACCTACATCTAGAAGGATGGTTGGTAAGAGATATATATGTGGAAGAGTTGAGTTAGAGGAACTCAACTTTTGCATCATGCTTATGATGAATAAATGCGAGGCATTCAGTAGATCATGTGTGTACTAAGACGTGTAAGCCTCTTTATAAGGAGCCTTAATGCAAGAATATCTATCCACATTTATGGTGCAAGACCAATGAGAGATTCAGAAGATAAATACAAGTTTGAAGAAAGGTGAAGAAAGGAACAAGGTACCCAGTTAATGAAGGTTAACAGTAATTACAATTCAAGCAGAGAAATGTAAGCATTCTGAGTTACTTTCAACAGTAATGGAGATATATACAATTGATCACAACCATTTCAGTTATGCCCTATGGGGGCTGACAGGTGTAGTTTAAGAGAAGGATGGGATATCAGGATCCGGATGTGGTTAGAGTAACCCAAAATGGTGAATGGATTATTTGTGTCAGTTGACATTTCCAAAGGATATTGCAAATGTAGTAGTAGATCTCCTTGTAAGACACCCAGATGTTGCACTCTAAAATAGTACATCTAGATATGAGTACTATAAATATAGGCACTGGAAGCCTGGAAGGGATAAATATTATCTTAGTATGGCTCCGGTCCCTAGTAAAGAAAAAATGTTAGGCAACCCAAAGAGCCAATGGATAGAGCAAAGGGAGCTAAAAGCAAAAGAATGTCTTGTTCGAGTTTTCAGAATAAAGTGATAGACATAGATGTTAGCGAAAAATAAGAAGAGGGTCAATGAAGCATTATGAGTAAGATATGATGCATGGATGACAACGGTAGAAAAATAAATGACAGGATTACAGAGTCTATAGTCAAGGGAAAGAAAAGATGAGAGGTGACAGGCCTTGAGACAGCAAAAGAGTATAGGCCATAAAGTCATACCCTTATTTCGAGAAATAAGTTCACGACTCTAACGTGATTACCAAAAGAAAGAGTTAGACCCCAGAGTAATAGAAATCAGTATGGGCTGGTGAACAAGATAAACTAAACATGAATTAGGGATTGAGTGATTTCATAATTGTCGGCATCATGAGAATTTCAGATATTATATTCCGGTAATAATAGAATGGACGACAGAAGAATAACCTTTAAAGTTCATTCAGGAAGACGCTTCTCTAAAGAAAGTAATGGTTAAGCTTAAGGGAATATATGTTCCAGTTATACTAAGTGTCACCCTCGTGAGTAAGGAATTTGCTATCCTTGGTAGAGAAGGATTACCGCAAGGCGAGTAAGGGTCATTGATGATATGAAAAGATGCCAAAGATGAAGAGGTAAAACATCTATAGATAGATCATCGTAGCTCCAAATCTTAGTACTCCCCTAAGGGGGGAATACGGAGTGATGTGGCATTAAGTATGAATTAAATGGTTCTAGTAATTATGGAATGGTAAAGGAAGAATGCGATGAAAATGAAAAAGGAGTGAGCTAACACTTACCCAAATCCTACAGATATGCTACAATTCCAGAACATTATGCAAACACGACGTCAAGGAGAGGAAGTAAGTGTTTCCGCCCGAGATGTTATTGATAAATAAGGAGCTAGTGCGAGATGTAAGTTAAGACAAAGGGAATAACCCAAGAGGGATTACGCGGAAGATAGATATGAGAATGGACCAACGAGCAATTAGTAGTTGATTCAGGAAGAGTCTACTTATGGCTAGACAAGAGGTTATAGATAAATCAACAGATCATGCAAGATAAACGTAATGAACCCCAACATGGGGAATTCAGCCTCGCAGTTATGACATTGTAATGCTTGAGAAATATTTAGATAGTAGTTGGGTAGTTAAAGGTACTATATGAGTGTTACAGAAAAAAAAGAGAATGCCACTGGGAAGACAGTCAAAACTTCCGTTCCGAAGGAACCGTACGAGCACATGAGTGTGAAGGTAAGTAACTATAGATAATTATAGACGAGGAAGGACATCAAAATTCAGTCGAGTATGCGATGTAATAAGCTCACGGCTTTACAAGAGTCAGAAGGTCTTCCCTAAGTACTACAATGAAAGACTAGCTGAGGAAATAAGGAAGAAGGCTTCAACCTAAGCACAGTGACCTAAAGAGGAAATGGTCACGTAAAAACAGTCTCACTACAACATTGTATGCACTCCATGAGAAAGTGGCACCTACCATGGATAAGGAACGGGAAGAAAAATCAAAAGTAATATTCGAGACCATGTGAGTTGCACAAAAATTCCAGCATGCATGGGAACTAAGATAAGCTAAGTATACACGCAACAGGGGGCAAAAAGACCAGGAAAAGTAATCGCTTGCGTTCAAAGGAAGCTCAGAGGGAACAAAAAGGATTATGCACTTAAGACTTCAGAGTGATATCCATGCACTATATATGTTGACATTAATACAGTCGTAGAAGACTCCGGTATAAGTTAAAAGAAAGAATTAAGCCTAGGGCATAGATAAAGGATTGAATTATCCGAATATTGTATCATGGATATTCCATAGTGCCCATGAAAGGATAAAGTAATAACTAATACCGGGAGCTACAGATCAAAAGATAGCTTAAGCGTACATAAAGGCTGATCAGAAGGAAGAGGAAACTAAAGAGTTACAACAACAACGAAGTAAATTAGGAGTCTTATTATTGGACCCAGAAAATTATAGAAATCGTGATTGAGAACATTACAGGATCGCTCTTAATGTCAGAGGTACAAGAGAGATAGTACAGTAGCCATATTCTGTAATGGTTTACGATAAAGTCAGTTAGAAGAGTACTAGCCTCATAAAAAGTCAATATGAAGCTCCCACCGGAGTGTGTATGCACCAGATGTGCAAGTATTATTATAGAGCTTCAAGTTGCGGATGTGAATTATACCTATGTAGAAGGGAGGTCATGAAAGAGATAGAAGATGTGATGCAAGATTTTAAGGTAAGTAAGGTAAAGGTGAACAACGTACGAGATACTCAAATGCAGAAGATCGTGAATAGTCCATACTTCGGATAGAAGGCTAGAAGCGCTAGGATTCAGTATCCAAGAATGGTAGCGGCGTCGTCAGTGGCATGAAGTTCGTATTTAGAATATCATTATGTTTTAAGTGGACATTTGGATATAGTTGATTGTGACTTGTCGTTTCTATGGTTTTCCTTTTCTTATATGGTCATTCTATTTTGAAAGAGGACTTTTAGCTTTACATACTAGTACTATTCGACAGTGCTCACGTCCCTTTTGCCAGGAGCGCTGCATCTTTAATGGATGCAGTTCTATAGTAGGCGGCATTGATCAGTGATAGCGGTACACACTCTTCAGCAAACTTGGTGAGCCCTACTTCTTTTTGGGGTTGATTGTTGTTGAGGTATAGATGGGGCCTTGTTCTCGGCTTTTCCATATTTCTCTTATGTTGTACTTAGAGGATCCGTAGAAAGGTTGTGGGTGGTATTTGATGTAGGGAATTGAATTAGAAATGTTGGTATTTGGAAATTATGTTTTTCATTAATTCTATAAACTCGTAATATTTTTGGAAATTATGAATAAAGCTGCTAATGGGAATGAAATGGAAGTTGTTAATGAAATCTTATTAGTGTTTGATTAATGGAGTACATCTCCTCTTTATTAATGGTTGAATTTGGGTAGAATGAAATCTAACAGGCTTGCTCAACCGGGTTTACTCAGTTGAGCACCAGTCGCGCTCCCCGAATTTGGGGCGTGACAGTTACGCCAGGGTTCTATGACCGTATCGGAGTATGAAGTTCGGTTCAGTGAATTGTTCAGGCATGCACCAGCCTTGGTTGCTATTGTCAGAAAGCGAGTTTGTTGATTTATCCAGGGACTAAACCCAAGTATCAGTTTCAGCATGGCCCGAGGGTTGGAGATGGACATCCCATACCTACAGGTAGTGGAGATTGCTAGTTTATTGGAGGGTATGTGGGCCCAGGAGAGATAGGAGAGTGAGGCCAAGAGGCCTCAAGATTCTGGCACATATAGTGGTTCCCGTGCCCCAGTTACAGCCTGTCATGGTGGGGGCTATGTGAGCCGCCCTGCTCATTCAGCACTTCCAGCTTCCAGTAGTATTCTAGCCACTCCCAAGTCCCAGGTTGCCCTTTATGCACTACCACTGTCTAGTGCATCTACTGCACGGGGTGATTTCAGCGGTCAGTCCAGCCGACCAGGCCCGAGTCAGTCTCAGCAGCCACATCCTCGGAGAGCTTGTTTTGAGTGTGGTGACACTCATCATATGGTGAGGGATTGCTGCAGACTCAGAAGGGGTTCACCTCCACAGACTACTCAAGCTCTGCGTATTCCACAGGGTCCTCAAGCTTCTCAGGCAATGGTTACCGCACCAGTTGTCACTCCACCTACACAGTCAGCCTGGGTGGAGGTCGGGTAGGTAGAGGTCTCCCTAGAGGGGGAGGCCAGGCCGGATATTATGCTCTTCCTGCTAGGACAGAGGCGGTTGCATCCGACTCAGTTATCAGAGCAAAATAAAATGATACATAGGAATAAGTAGAGTCTGGATCAAATAAGACAGTCTGGAGGTCGGGTAGGTAGAGGTCTCCATAGAGATGCATCTGTCTTATTTGATCCAGACTCTACTTATTCCTATGTATCATCTTATTTTTCTCTGTATCTGGGTATATACCATGATTATTTGAGTTCTCCTGTCTATGTGTCCACGCCTATGGGAGATTCCATTGTTGTTGATCATGTGTTTCGGTCGTGTTTAGTTGTTCTTGGTGGTTTTGAGACCAGAGACTATCTATTGTTGCATAGTATGGTAGATTTTGATGTTATTTTGGGCATGGACTGTTTGTCGCCCTATCATGCTATCCTTGATTGTCACACCAAGATAGTGACGTTGGCTATGCCAGGTTTGCCGCGGTTAGAGTGGAGAGGTACTTTAGATTATGTTCCTAGCAAGGTGATGTCTTTCCTTAAGGCACAGCGGATAGTTAGAAAGGGATGTGATGCGTATCTAGCATATGTGAGAGATGTCAGTGTTGATACTCCTACCGTTGAGTCAGCTCCGGTAGTGAGGGATTATCCAGATGTATTTCCGATGGATTTTTCGGGCATGCCGCCCGATGGGGATATCGATTTTGGTATTGATTTATTGTCGGGCACTAAACCCATTTCTATTCCACCATATCATATGGACCCATCAGAGTTGAAGGAGTTAAAGGAGCAGTTGCAAGAATTGCTTGATAAGGGTTTCATTCAGCCTAGTGTATCGCCTTGAGGTGCTCCAATCTTGTTTGTAAAGAAGAAGGATGGTTATATGCGCATGTGTATTGATTATCGCCAGTTGAACAAGGTTACAGTGAAGAACATGTATCCATTGCTATGCATTGATGACCTATTTGACCAGCTAAATGGTGCCAGAGTGTTCTCAAAGACTGATTTGCGGTCAGGCTATCATCAGTTGAAGATTCGGGAGCTAGATATCCCGAAGACTGTCGTTAGGACTCGGTATGGTCATTATGTGTTCCTTGTGATGTCATTTGGGCTAACTAACGCCCCAGCAACATTCATGCACTTGATGAACAGTGTATTCCAGCCCTATCTTAACTCATTCTCATTTTGTTTTTGACGACATCTTAGTGTACTCCCAGAGCCAGGAGGATCATGAGCAGCACTTAAGGACCGTGCTTCAGACCTTGAGAGAAAAGAAGTTGTACGCAAAATTTTCAAAGTGTGAATTCTGGCTTGATTCGGTGGCATTTTTAGGTCATGTCGGATTAAGGTAAACCTGAAGAAGATTGAAGTAGTGCAGAGTTGGCTGTGCAGACTGTCTTCAGCTACTGAGATCCGGAGTTTCCTTGGCTTGGTAGGGTATTACTGTCGTTTCGTAGAGGGTTTCTCATCTATTGTTGCACCTATGATCAGATTGACCCGGAAGGGTGCTCCGTTCAGGCGAACCGAGTAGTGTGATGAGAGCTTTCAAACGCTCAAGGCAGCTTTAACTATGGCCCCAGTGTTAATGTTGCCTACGAGTTCGACGTCTTATATTGTGCACTGTGATGCATCGCGTGTTGGCCTCGTTGCGGTGTTGATACAGGACGGTAGGGTGATTGCCTATGCGTCTAGACAATTGAAGGTACATCAGCAGAATTATTCTATTGTACACAGGTAAAGCCGAGGCTAATGAGCACCCTGATTTCCCAGTGGGGCAAACGAAGCAAGGACGTAACTACAAGGAATTGAAGTCGAAGTTTGGAGCCTCTCGTATCAAGGCCCGAATAAAACACCTACCCTCGGGACCATTGAGAGCACGCCCCCGGACCCGGTTCGAGTTCTAAGACCTCGAAAAGCATTTCCAAATGTCTACGCACGATTAACAAAGGGTCGTGATATCCGTGCCCAACTGGATATCACGGCGTGGATCTCGACCCGTAACAGCAGCAGATCAGTGATTATTGAAAAGGAACATTTTTACCTTTCTTAGAATTGTACTTAGGGTAAAACTCACCTACTATATAAAGTGGAAGTTTAATATTCAATAAACACACTGTAATACGCATATCAAGGCAATATAAATGTGTTTCCTCTGTTTCTAAGCCATTCAAAGGTTCGGTTCTTGTTCATAGCTTTTCATATATATATATATATATATATATTTTGGCTACGAGTCGAAGGCAGATTAATTGTTAAGCCCACAACCGAGCCCGGATTTAATACTACTGTTGGTTTGGCTATTTATTCCATCATTCATTTGTTTATCTAACATTATTGATTACTTGTATTGGATTAATCCACATATCCTTAAACCCACGTATAAATTCAATTGTTATCAGTTTTAATAGTAAACAGTTTGGTGGCCACCGTGAGGCTAAGGGTAAAAGTGGTAATTTGATATAAATTTCCATAACACACTTTGTTTTACGCTTGTTCTTTGAGATTTTAATTTCAGGTCAACCTAAAAATGTAAAACTCTCAGTCTGCTCACTTGAACGTTGATGCTGAATATGGCCATCACGGAGAAAACAACAATATAGTGCCTAGCAATGAGGTGCCCCCTGCTGATCCCAACGGCGTCCCATTTGCAGACCCAGTCGACGCCAACTCACATGTGGCCATCGATGCCAACCTGCCGACTGACCCTGAGAACAACGTTCATGGAGTAGCCCATCCAACGACTCGGGGTACGCTGAAGGCGAAGGCGACGGAATCAATGTGTAGGTGATCTTCAAAATGTTACAGGCCCAACAGGCGGCGATAGTACAGCTGTAGAATCAAAGTCGCACCCCAAGCAGAGTTGAGCCCGAACCATTCCGAAAAAACACTCAAAGAAATAAGCAAGCCACAGAAAGGCCGGGTGAAGCTGACCTCGGGACCAACCTTGAAATAATATAAATGCTTGAGGAACTGACTAAGAGGGTGTAATCAGGGAAGAAGAAAATTGAGTCCGACGACAAAAAAAGTGGAGACCTATAACTCCAGAGTCGATCAAATCCCAGGAGCGCCCCCGATATTGAAAGTCATGGACTCCAAGAAATTTATCCACGGATCCCGATGAAATTCTATATGCTCGATATTCTGAAGTATAATGGAACCACGGATCCAAATGAGCACGTGACCTCGTACACATGTGCCATCAAGGGAAACGACTTAGAAGATGACGAAATCGAGTCGGTGTTGCTAAAAACGTTCAGAGAAACCCTATCAAAAGGAGCAATGATATTGTATCACAACTTACACCTAAATTATATTGATTCATTTGCTATGCTTGCAGATGCCTTTGTGAAAGTGCATGCCGGGGTCATCAAGGTCGAGACTAGAACATCAAATCTTTTCAAGGTAAAACAAAGAGAAAATGAGATGCTCAGGGAGTTCGTATCGAGGTTTCAAATGGAATGGATGGACTTGCCTCTTGTTGCAGATCATTGGTGTTATATCCCGCATTTTCGTACGTTAAAATTCCCTCGTAAGTTAATCGACGTAAGTTCGGGAATGAGATTATTTTGGGATTATAAGTAGTACGCTACTTCAAACAAGTGATAAGTAAATTCGTGAAGGTGAGAGGGTAAGCGAATCGAAGGAAGTGAGTTTCGTCGAAGTTTGACATGTTGAGATAAAATACGGTCCGAGCTAAAATACTAGGTATTTACGAACTAGTGCCGTATAAGGTACCACATGGACATGCTAGTAAGGTGTATAAGGTATGTGAAAAGTGAGTAGCATTTTAAGTAAGTGGAAATAATTCTTAATTATGTGGGTAATTGATTAATTATTGGGTAATGGTACATTACCTAGTTAATTAATAATTAGTGGTGGATTAATTAAAGTCTTTGGATAAGATTAATGATCCAAAATGTGGCAGCCACATAGAGATACATATGATGACTCTTGCATTTGAGTGAAAAGGTGTAAAAATACACAAAATGAGTCATAAGACAAAAGGGATATATTGGTTCCACGTAAGAATGCTTGGTCTATCTATTAGTAAGGTATATGACTTTTCTAAGACTAAGCAAAACAGTATTCCTACTTCATTAAAAGAGAAGTGATAATGTCCAACGTGAAGATTCTCTGCTCGAATGGTAAAGACTGGGCGACGATGCATGCAAGAACTCGGCTGGGCTCTGAAATATCCAATCTCACAAGTCTGTTAGCCAAGGACTAAATGTCCAAAGCTAATGGCCTCTCCTCTATTGAAATGAATGTCAAATTACCCATACTCTCTGCCTTTCTGCTCAAGTCATCTGCAACCACATTCGCCTTGCCCAGATGATAAAAGATAGTAATATCATAATCTTTCAATAACTGGAGCCACCTGTGCTGCCTCAACTTGACATCCCTCTGCTTGAACAAATGCTGCAAGCTGCAATGATCGGTGTAAACCTCATAAGACACCCTATAAAGATAATTCCTCCAGATCTTAAGTGCATGAACTATCGTGGTCAACTCCAAATCATTTACGGGGTAATTCTTCTCGTGGGGCTTCAGTTAACGTGAAGAATATGCAATAACTCGCCCCTCCTGCATCAATACACAACCCCGGCCAACGCGTGAAGCGTCACAATACACAGTATACATCTCTGAACCGAAAGGCAACACTAACATCGTTGCTGAAGTCAATGCGGTCTTGAGCTTATGAAAGCTCACCTCACAATCATCGGACCATCGGAACGGAGCACCCTTCTGGGTCAATCTATTCAAAGGTGCTGCAATAGATGAGAAGCCCTCCACAAACCGGTGATAATAACCTTCTAACCCCAAGAAGCTCCCGATCTCAGTCGTCGTGGTAGGATGAGACCAACTCTAAACTGCCTCGATGTTCTTGGGATCTACCTTAATACCCTTGCCTGATACAACATGCCCCAAGAATGCTACGGAATCCAATCAAAATTCACACTTAGAGAAATTAGCATATAGCTTCTGTTCCCGCAAGGACTAAAGCACCACCCTCAAATGTTGCTCGTGCTCTTCCATGCTACACGAGTAGATCAAAATGTCATCAATGAAGACAATGACAAATGAGTCAATATATGGCTTGAACACTGGATTCATCAAATCCATAAATGCCATCGGGGTGCTAATTAACCTGAACGACATCACTAGAAACTCGTAATGGCCATATCTAGTCTGAAAAGCCGTCTTCAGAACATCCGTATCCCGAATCTTCACCTGATGGTACCCCTATCTCAAGTATATCATAGAGGACACCCTAGCACCCTGCAATTGGTCAAACAAATCATCAATACGTGGAAACAAGTACTTGTTCTTAATGGTAACTTTGTTCAACTGGCGGTAATTAATGCATATCCGCATAGTCCCATCTTTCTTCTTCACAAATAACACTGGTGCACCCAAGGCGACACACTCGGTCTGACAAACCCCTTTGCTAGCAACTCCTCAAGCTGTTCTTACAACTCTTTCAACTATTTTGGTGCCATGCGATACGGTGGATTAGAGATAGGCTGGGTACCTGAAGCCAAATCTAATACAGAAATCGATATCACGATCCGGTGGCATGCCTGGAAGATCAGAAGGAAACACATCAGAGAACTCTCAGACCACGGGCACTGAATCAATCGCCGGAGTCTCTGCAGTAGTATCCCAAACATAAGCTAGATAAGCCAAACAACCCTTCTCGGCCATGTGTCCAATTTTCAGAAAGGAGATAACCCGACTAGATGTACTGATAGACGAACCCTTCAACTCTAATCTAGGCAACTCTAGCATCGCCAAGGTAACAGTCTTGGCATGGCAATCAAGGATGGCATGATATGGGACAACCAATCCATGCCCAGGATAACCTCAAAGTCGGTCATATCAAGCAACAGAAGATCCGCTCTAGTTTTATAACCACAGAAAGTCATGATACAGGATCGATAGTCCCGGTCCACAACAACAAAATCTCCCACTGGAGTGGACACATAAACAGGAGTACCCAAGGACTCATGAGGAACACCTAGGAAATGAGCAAACAGAGATGAAATATATGCATATATGGACCCTGGATCAAATAGTACTGAAGCATCCCTACCGTAGTTAGAAATAATACTTGTGATCACGGCATCTGAGGCCACTGCATCTGGTTTGGCTGGAAAGGAATAGAACCTGATTGGAGCGCCACCTGGCTGGCCTCTACCTCTAGGACGGCCCCTAACCACCTCCCTCTGCCTTTGGGCAGTTGGACGGCTGGTGTGGCAGCTGGTGCTGTAATCATAGGCCGTTGACCCTGCTGCACTCCCTTG
This sequence comes from Nicotiana tabacum, assembly GCF_000715075.1. Classification (NCBI taxonomy): domain Eukaryota; kingdom Viridiplantae; phylum Streptophyta; class Magnoliopsida; order Solanales; family Solanaceae; genus Nicotiana; species Nicotiana tabacum. The sequence continues at coordinate 69,003,510 of NC_134093.1, forward strand.
CCCCGAAGCCTGGGGCAGGACCTCCTCACATGACCACGATCCCCGCACTCGAACAACCTCTCGGTACGGTGGACTGCTGACCTGAAATTTGACCCTGATGGCCTCTATAACCACTGGAGGAACCCTAAATAGCTGGTAGGCGGAATGAACTCTCTGGCATGGCACTGAAATAAGGCCACACTAGAGCACCCTGAGGAGGCGGCGGTGCTGGATATGTGGGCCTGCTAGACTGACCCCCCACAAACTGACCCCTGCCCCCAGCCGAGGCACCACTGAACTCTCCAGAACATCGAAAATGCTTATCCCTTGTCGCCTGCTCTCGGCTTCGCTGACGAACACCTTCGATCCTCTGATCTATCTCCACAACTAGCCCGTAAGAAGTCCCCATCTCAACCTCTCGGGCCATGGTGGCCTGGATACCAGAGCGAAAACCAGCAACAAACCTGCTAGAGCGACATCGGTAGGAAGTATCATAAGTGCATGGCGAGACAACTCAGAGAACCTCGCCTCATAGTCGGTCACTAACATCTGGCCCTGCTGGAGCTGCTCGAACTAAAATCGCAACTCTTCCCTCCGAGAGGGTGGAATGTATCTGTCTAAGAAGAAGCGTTTGAACTGATCCCAAGTCATGGGAGGAGAACCTGCTAGTCTGTCGAGAAGATAAGACTGCCACCATCTACGGGTCCTGCCCTCCAGCTGAAAGGTGGTAAAATCCACCCCGTGGGACTCCAATATCCTCATGTTGTGCAGTCTATCCCTGCACCGATCAATAAAGTCCTGGCGGTCCTCATGCCTCTCACCCCCAAAGATAGGAGGATGAAGCCTGCTTCATCTATCCAATAGTTTTTGTGGATCGCCGGCCGTAGCTAGTCTGGGCTCAGGTATGGCTGGTGCAACTGGATGAGCTCTGCCCATGGGTAGTTCACCTGGGGTCTTATATACAGTACCTGCATGCCCTGGAGCCTGAGTGGTAGGGGTTTGTGCTCCCCCTCCTGGCTGAAATGTTGCTGGGTCCGCTGGAAATAAACAAGCCTGAGTTATAGAATCCATGAACTGCAGCATACTGCCCATGACCTCCTGGAATCCCGATGCGGACATGAAATCTACCGGGGCTGGCTCTGCTGCAGGCACCTCCCCTACTCATCAATAATAGGATCCTCTACTAGATCCACTGGTGGAACAACTGGGGCAACTTTGGGACATCCTCGTTCCTTACCACGGGCTGGAGCCCTCCCTCGGCCTCTGCCTCGACCTCTAGCATCTGGGGGAGCAGTTCCTCCATGATCAGGAACCTCCGCCGCACGTATTCTCACCATCTGTGAGAGAATAATAGAAAGATACTTAGCACAACATCAACTGCATGATAGGAGATGAAGAAAGAGTGGTTTTAACACCCTATAGCCTCTCGAAGATAAGTACGGACGTCTTCGCACTGATCCGCAAGACTCTATTAGGCCTGCTCATAACTTGTGAGACCTACGTGAACCTAGTGCTCTAATACCAAGTTGTCACGATCAAATTTCTCCCATAGGCTGTGATGGCGCCCAAAGTCACCGCTAGGCAAGCCAATAGTGAACTGGCCATGTCATTACTCTTTTAATAAGTTTCCAAATAATTAAATTTCATTTATTAAGAGATTAAGGAGTGGAAAATTTAATAAAATAAAACGAAGGCAACTGAGTGGGCAAATATAGTGACATAAGTACTCCAAAAACAAAAAGTCTACTAGTATGTGTGCCAAGACCTGGTGTCACAAGTGTATGAGCAACTAGTAGAATATACAAAACTCTAGCTACTGTCTGAAATAAAGTAAACAGAAAATAGATACAAAAGAGAGACTCTAGGTGCTGCAGAACAGCTCAGGAAGCAGCTCACCACTAATCCTCGGGGTAACGGGGGTGCATGCCAATATGACCGACAGATGCACCTGCCTCATATCCTGCACGATTAGTGCAGAAGTGTAGCGTGAGTACATAAACAACATGTACCCAGTAAGTATCTAGTCTAACCTCGAAGAAGTAGTGACGAGTGGTCGACTTCGACACTTACTATGGGCTAACAATAAAATACAGAAATTCTAAATAAGCATGGGTTACATAAACAATAATTAAAACTCAATAACAAGCAGTAAATACATAATTCTTTCACTAACCGTAAATTCCAGGTCAAATTCTGTCATTAATAATAACAACCTCTCGAATATCAAGTATAATTAGGTTCTGTGTATTATTACGCATGATTTAGGCCGAGGTCGTACGTCCCGATCCAGAAAAATGTGTACACTGCCGAGGGTCGAGCGGCATGAACCATAGATGCATCTATTCTACTACTGAGGCGTTCGGCCCGCTCCACAAGAAGAGAGGATACTTTATGAACATCCGATTCAAAAAATATTACGAGGCTAATACACAAAGGAGCACAATTTCTATTAATGGTCATGTAACCTACCAAACCTCAAGTGAGTGAAATTCGGTCTTTTTCGATTCCTCTATCAAGTTCCAATATAAATTTGGCACTTTAATTACCAAGTAGGGTGCAAGCATTACAAATATTTCATGACTTGGGTCCTAAACTACCCGGACACAAGCATAATTAGCGGCTACGCACGAACTCTCGTCACCTCGTGCGTACGTAGCCCCCACAATTAAAAGCAAATAGAAATTTAAAGCACCTATGGGGTAAATTCCCTTTTACAAGGTTAGGCAAGAGACTTACCTCGACTCAAAGATCACTTTCCGGCCACAAATTCACTCTAAAGATCCCACTTTGTGCCAAACAATGCACAACTAGTGTTACACCCTATATTTTCGTACGTAAAAATGTGTCGTAAGCAAACTAATGTAGGACCAAAAAAGAGATAATATTTAAAAGTATATAAAGTAAGTTAGTCATGTTACCTCTGAGATTACAAATATTGAAGATCATGAACAACAAGTACAAAGAGGGTTGGACAGTTCAGAAGCTAAAGCAATTGAAGAAAATAATGTTTCGTCGAAAGTCGACAAGTTGGGAATGTTATAACATATACCTTTGGGGTGAGACTAGGGTGCTTAACATGATAAGGAGATTATGTTATGATTTATATTAGTCGTATGACATCCGTGTGTTATGTTTTGAAGTCAAGAGAGTTGTGGAACAAAAGTCGATGAAAGTCATCACAAGTTACATTCATAAGTTTTACTGAAACTTTGGGTCAAATGTAACTGCAATTTTCTCCCAATATACTTAGAGTTATGGTGTGTTCCACCCATCAAATTAAAGATCTATGAGTCTATTTTCCAACGCATTAAACCATTTGTTAATACGATATCGGAGTAGAGAGGTATGTGCATTTTTGCGATACTGCGCAAGCTGCTAGGTGACAAGTAGGTGTGTCACCTACTTGCTTAAATGAAAGCCCAAAAATGGGCCATTTCGGGTCGTCCAAAGAGGCCTTTTAAGGGCCTATTTTCTTCATATATTAGACTTAAAATAGAGCATAATAACCAGACATAAGCTCTGCAAAGAATCCTCCCAAAAATTTCCCACAAACCCTAATTGATTTTCTCTCCCTTTCAAGTTCCAATTGGAGGTAAAACTTAGAGTTTGAAGAACCAAGATAGGAGCTGAGTTATCCAACAAATAAGGTGAGTTTACTGCTCTCTTTCATCCATTTTTTCTTCTGTAAATTCATGGTAAGTCGTTCTATACTTGTAAGAACTCACGGGATGGTGATCGGAAGCCGTGAGTTCGAGTTATTCACTTGTAGCGGACTGTTTTGTGGACTGTTTTGTGTTGCTGTTGGGCTGCATGTTTTATTACTATTTTGTGGAGTTTTGGAGGAGTAAGGGGGTTTATAAACACCATATAAATGTAGGGTGGTTGGCTGGTCGTTCGTCATAACATTTTCGGGTCGTTTGACACTACTACGGTGGTCGTTTTGTGTACGAAGAGATTGGGGTGTGTTGGGCTGTTTTGTAGTATTTGATGGTGTATATAGGGCTGGAAAATGATGTATATATGTTGTTATTGTTCTGTCCTTGTATTGTTGGTGTTATCTTGAAGTTGGAGGAAGGGCATATTATAGGGGAGATGCTGCCCGTTTTAATACAAAATAGGTTTGTCGTTCGTTGTGCGATAGTTGTACCTTTCGTAACTTAACGATAGTATTATTATCATTCTTGTAGATTAAGGTGCGAAGAGGTGAGTTCAACTTGGTGATTGAAAAGATTGTGATAAGGTATGTTAAGGCTAAGCCTTCCTTCATTTTGGCATGATCTCGTAGCTACATGTGTTAGTAATGAGACAAAGAGAGAAGTTCATATTCATGAATTTATTCACACTATTCTAGTCTCATAAGTTACAATATTATTCCTTATCGAGACTCTATATTCAATTTTAGTATTGTCTTCTTTCAGTCAAGAGAGCAGCAAGCCTATATATACAGTATTACAGTATTTTCATTACCATCGAGCTATAATCGATGGGCAGGTCCCTATTGGGCAACCTCTGATCAGATGGAAAGTTATATACCGAGCCTACTGTGGCCGAGCGCCTATGAGCGAGCCCAGCATGGTCGAGATACATAGCCTAGTATGGCCGAGCGCCTAGAAGCGAGCCTACTATGGCAGAGCAGTTATATATACCGAGCCTTATAAGGCCGTACAATTATTTTACTTACTATATTGTAGGAGTTGAGTCAGTATCAGCAGGTAAGTATATCTCCAGATCATCTTTGACTCCCAGTTAATTTCAGTTATCATATTATCAGTTCAGTTTCAGATTTCAGTTATTTTATTGCCTTACATACTCGGTACATTATTTCGTACTGACGTCCCTTTTTTGGGGGCGCTGCATTTCATGCGTGCAGGTTCAGACAGACAGACGGGTAGACCTCCTCAGTAGGTGTTTCCCGAGTTCCGCCTGATCGGTAAGCTCCACGTCTTTCGGAGTTGCCAGGACTAGAGTTTTGTGTACATCTTATGTATATCTGTATATATGTTATGGGTAGGTCGGGGCCCTGTTCCGATCACAGTACATCTATCAGTAGAGGCTTGTAGGCATATCCTGTTGGTTAGTGCATTATGTTGGGTTTGTATAAATTGGTGGTTTGTCAGCTGTAGTAGCTATGACGGCCTTGTCGGCCTAGCTTTATATTGATATTTAGTTAGTGCTAGTTTCCATTCAGTTTTATATTTTGCTTCGCAAATTGTCTTGCAAGGTGGCCCCATGGCCAAAGTATGACATTATGTGTTCAGAGTCCCTTAGTCGCAATTTGGTACGCCAGGTTAGGTGAGGCACGGGGTGCTTGTCTCGCTCCTAGGTTCGGGGCGTGACAAACTTGGTATCAGAGCAGTTCTGTCCTAGGGAGTCTACAAGCCGTGTCTAGTAGGGTCTTGTTTATAGATGTGTTGTGCACCACATTATATAAGCAAGGAACTACAGGGCATTTAGGAGTTGGTTACACTTCTTTGAAATCTAAATCGTGCTATAGAACTGAGTTATAGGAAATTTGAATTAAACTTATGTGTTGGTGTTTGCATGCACAGATGACGGTGACTAGGAAGACTACGGCTAGCCAGAGGAGAGATACAGTAGTAGGTGAGGGGACCAACAGGGTACCTCCAGTAGATGGGGCCCAGTCTGAGGCTCAAGGGGAGACCCCTACTCAGCCATTACCGGCTCCTCCACCAACTACGGAGATTCCTAGGGAAACCGCACATCCAGTTCCCCCTCCACTTCCATCAGATCAGGACTTAAGGAGTGCGGTGCATTTGTTGACACAGTTGGTAGCTACCCAGCAACATGCTAGGGCATCAGCTAGTGCAGGAACTTCTGAGGGGTCTGGGAGTTCAAGGGTCCGAGAGTTTATTGCTTTGAGTCCCCCAGAGTTCACGGGGACAGATCAGAGGGAGGACGCGCAGGATTTCATAGATCAGCTTCACAGGATCTTTCGTGTTATGCATGCCACGGAGAAAGAGGCAGTTGAGCTAGCAGCTTTTCGACTCCGAGATATAGCCATCCTTTGGTATGAGGGATGGGAGAGGTCCAGGGGACGTGATACACCTCCAGCTATTTGGGAGAATTTTTCAGATGCTTTCCTTGACCAGTACTTACCGCGGGAGATCCGACAGGCTCGAGTCGATCAGTTTCTAGCCCTCAAGCAGGGTAATATGAGTGTTCGAGAGTATAGTCTCCGTTTTGACTCATTGGCCAGATATGCACCATCCATAGTTTCTACTATGCGGGACAGGATTCACAGGTTTATAGCAGGGTTAGCCCCAGAGTTAACCGAGGCATGTGCCACCGCTGCATTGCAGGATAGTATGGATATCTCCCGGATTCAGGCATTCGCCCAGAATATAGAAAGGGGTAGGCGTCGGCAGCAGGGTACAGAGAGGGCTGAGCAAGGGCAACGTAAGAGGATGAGATTTCCCAGGTCTCAGGAGCAATCTCAGGGTAGTTATAGGACCCAGTACTTCGGACGGCCACCTAGGCCTCCGCCACCTCAGTTACAGGGTTACGGGTATGACCGCTATACTCAGTCAGGACCAGGTGAGAGCTCACAGGCGTCGGGTTTGCAGCGACAACGAGGTTCTGCGCAGACATGGTCATTTCCTCCGCGGTGTGACATCTGTGGTAGAGGACACTTGGGTCAATGCCGAGCAGGTTCTGATGCTTGTTATACATGTGGGCGTCCGGGGCATATGATGCGAGATTGCCCAAATAGAGATTCTGGGGGAATGGCACAACCAGCGAGTTCAGCAACAGGATCGTCTATGTCCGTGCATCCTTCAAGGCGTGAGTCTCAGTCTTCGGCTGGTAGAGGTCGAGGCAGAGGTAGAGGTTCCAGTTCAAGTGGTAATCAGAACCGTATCTATGCTTTAGCGGGTCGACAGGACCAGGAGTCTTCACCAGACGTTGTGACAGGTATATTAACCATTTTCTCTCACGATGCTTATGCTTTGATAGACCCAGGATCTACTTTATCGTATATTACCCCATTTGTCGCGAGGAAGTTTGGTATAGTGCCTGAAATACTAAGTGATCCTTTTGCGGTATCTACACCGGTTGGAGAATCGATTATTGCTAGACGGGTTTACCGAGGTTGTACGGTGACAATTTGTAGTCGTCAGACCTCAGCTGACCTAGTTGAGCTAGAGATGATGGGCTTTGATGCTATCATGGGCATGGACTGGTTGGCAGCTTGCTATGCCACAGTTGATTGCCGAGCAAAGGTAGCCAAATTTCATTTTCCGGGTGAGCCAGTCCTTGAATGGGTAGGTAATACACCAACACCCAGAGGTAGGTTTATTTCCTATCTGAAGGCGAGGAAAATGATCGCAAAAGGGTGCATTTATCATATTGTGCGAGTTAGAGATGCAGATGCTGAGATACCTACACTTCAGTCTATTCCCATAGTCAAAGAGTATGCAGATGTGTTTCCAGATGAGCTTCCAGGTATTCCTCCAGAGCGAGAGATTGATTTTAGCATCGATTTGCTTCCAGGAACTCAACCAATATCCGTCCCTCCGTATAGAATGGCACCTGCCGAATTGAAGGAGTTGAAGGAGCAGTTAAAAGATTTGCTGGAGAAAGGTTACATTAGGCCCAGTACCTCACCTTGGGGTGCACCGGTACTATTTGTGCGGAAGAAAGACGGCTCGCTGAGGATGTGTATCGATTATAGGCAGTTGAACAAGGTAACTATTAAGAATAAGTATCCACTTCCAAGGATCGATGACTTGTTTGATCAGTTGCAGGGAGCTAGATGCTTTACCAAGATTGATTTGAGGTCGGGGTACCACCAGGTCAGAGTTCGGGAAAAAGATATTCCAAAGACAGCCTTCAGGACCCGATATGGCCACTTCGAGTTCCTTGTCATGTCCTTCGGGTTGACTAATGCACCCGCTGTATTTATGGACTTGATGAATAGCCTATTCCGGCCATTTTTAGATCTGTTCGTGATAGTATTTATTGATGATATTCTGGTTTATTCCCGTTCAGAGGATGAGCATGCGGACCACCTGCGAGCGGTACTCCAAACCCTCCGTGATCGTAAGTTGTATGCTAAGTTTTCTAAATGTGAGTTCTGGTTGAAGTCTGTAGCATTCTTGGGGCATATTGTATCAGATGAAGGGATAAAGGTGGACACTCAGAAGATTGAGGCCATGAAATCTTGGCCTAGACCTACCACTCCGACAGAGGTTCGTAGCTTTCTAGGCTTAGCAGGATACTATCGGAGGTTCGTAGAGGGTTTTTCTTCCCTTTCGGCACCATTGACGAAGTTGACACAGAAAGAAACTAAGTTTCAATGGACAGAGGCTTGTGAGCGGAGTTTCAAAGAGCTTAAGAACAAGTTGACCTCAGCTCCAGTTCTAACACTTCCAGAGGGTCTAGAGGGTTATGCCGTGTATTGTGATGCATCAGGTGTCGGGTTAGGATGTGTCCTGATGCAACATGGGAAGGTAATTGCATATGCTTCAAGGCAGTTGAGGAAGCACGAGAGGAATTATCCGACCCACGACCTCGAGTTAGCTGCGGTTGTCCATGCACTTAAGATATGGCGGCATTATTTATATGGTGTTCATGTTGATATATTTACTGATCATAAAAGCCTACAATATATTTTCAAGCAGAAAGAGTTGAATTTGCGACAGAGGCGATGGCTTGAGTTATTGAAAGATTACGATGTTAACATTCTCTACCATCCAGGGAAAGCTAATGTTGTAGCAGATGCCTTAAGTCGCCGATCTATGGGTAGCTTAGCACATGTAGAGCCCGAGAAAAGACAATTAGCTAGAGATATTCATCAATTGGCTTCGTTGGGGGTTCGGTTAGTAGATTCTGAGGATGGTGGAGTTGTAATCCAAAACACTGCAAAATCATCCCTCATAGCTAAAGTCAAGGAAAGGCAGTACGAGGACCCAGAGTTGGTCGAGTTGAGAGAGCGAGTTCCGCAGCAGAAGAAGCCATTGTTAGAGCTCAAGGGAGATGGGGTTCTCAGATACAAGGGTCGTTTGTGTGTTCCAGATGTAGCAGGGCTACGAGACAGGATTATGTCAGAGGCACATTATTCATGGTATTCCATCCACCCTGGATCGACGAAGATGTATCATGACATTAAGGATATGTACTGGTGGAATGATATGAAGAAGAACATTGCTGAGTTTGTCGCCCAATGTACTAGTTGCCAGCAAGTGAAGGTAGAACACCAGAAGCCCGGAGGGCTAATGCAGACTATAGAGATCCCGACATGGAAATGGGAGGCGATAAACATGGACTTTATCATGGGTTTACCTCGTTCTAATCGTAAGTTCGATTCCATATGGGTGATAGTCGATAGGCTCACGAAATCAGCTCACTTCCTACCGGTCAGATCTACATATACAGCAGAAGATTATGCAAAGTTATATATTAAGGAGATAGTGCGGCTACACGGAGTACCAGTTTCTATTATATCTGACCGTGGGGCTCAGTTTACAGCACATTTTTGGAGGTCATTTCAGAGAGGTCTAGGGACTCAGGTGAATCTCAGCACAGCTTTTCATCCACAGACTGATGGACAAGCCGAGCGCACAATTCAGACGCTCGAGGATATGTTACGAGTATGTGTGTTGGATTTTAAAAGAAGTTGGGATGAACATCTACCTCTTATCGAGTTTGCATATAATAACAGTTACCACTCCAGTATCCAGATGGCTCCGTACGAGGCTTTGTATGGGCGTAAGTGCAGATCTCCTATAGGGTGGTTTGATGTTGGAGAATCTGGGTTACATGGGCCAGACCTGGTTCAGCAGGCCATAGAGAAAGTAAAGGTTATCCGGGAGCGACTGTTGACAGCTCAGAGTCGTCAGAAGTCATATTTTGACGTGCGGCGACGAGACTTAGAGTTCAGGATTAATGACTGGGTATTCTTAAAGGTATCACCTATGAAGGGCGTGATGAGGTTTGGCAAGAAAGGAAAGCTTAGCCCACGGTATATTGGGCCTTATAGGATCATTCGGAGAGTGGGCCAACTAGCTTATGAGTTAGAGTTGCCCTCAAAATTGGAGTCTGTCCATCCGGTTTTTCGCGTATCTATGCTACGGAAGTGCATTGGCGATCCTACCCGAGTGGTGCCCACGGATGATGTACAGATTACAGAGGACTTGTCATACGAGGAAATTCCTGTTGCCATCCTAGACCGACAAATCCGCAATCTACGAAATAAGGAGGTAGCTTCCGTAAAGGTTTTATGGAGGAGCAAGAATGTAGAAGAGATGACGTGGGAATCGGAGGAAGAAATGAAGTCTAAATACCCCCACCTATTTCAAACTGAAGATATGGTTCGAGATGGGACGCTACAACATAGCTCTATGTAGGCTAGCAGGTCATCAGGTAAGCTTTTATTTTTCACTTTCAATATTTATGATTTACGGTCGGTGAGGCAAATTGCTGCTATTTATAAAGATTGGCCATGTGTGGCATGCATAGTATGTTTCTGGCTACGTGCAGGTTGGTTTTAACCTAGTGTACGAAGGATACTCTGGAAAAAGTTTCCAAAGTCTCCAAGAGTAAACATTCGAGGACGAATGTTCCCAAGGGGGGAGTGATGTTACACCCTATATTTTCGTACGTAAAAATGCGTCGTAAGCAAACTAATGTAGGACCAAAAAAGAGATAATATTTAAAAGTATATAAAGTAAGTTAATCATGTTACCTCTGAGGTTACAAATATTGAAGATCATGAACAACAAGTACAAAGAGGGTTGGACAGTTCAGAAGCTAAAGCAATTGAAGAAAATAATGTTTCGTCGAAAGTCGACAAGTTGGGAATGTTATAACATATACCTTTGGGGTGAGACTAGGGTGCTTAACATGATAAGGAGATTATGTTATGATTTATATTAGTCGTATGACATCCGTGTGTTATGTTTTGAAGTCAAGAGAGTTGTAGAACAAAAGTCGATGAAAGTCATCACAAGTTACATTCATAAGTTTTACTGAAACTTTGGGTCAAATGTAACTGCAATTTTCTCCCAATATACTTAGAGTTATGGTGTGTTCCACCCATCAAATTAAAGATCTATGAGTCTATTTTCCAACGCATTAAACCATTTGTCAATACGACATCGGAGTAGAGAGGTATGTGCATTTTTGCGATACTGCGCAAGCTGCTAGGTGACAAGTAGGTGTGTCACCTACTTGCTTAAATGAAAGCCCAAAAATGGGCCATTTCGGGTCGTCCAAAGAGGCCTTTTAAGGGCCTATTTTCTTCATATATTAGACTTAAAATAGAGCATAATAACCAGACATAAGCTCTGCAAAGAATCCTCCCAAAAATTTCCCACAAACCCTAATTGATTTTCTCTCCCTTTCAAGTTCCAATTGGAGGTAAAACTTAGAGTTTGAAGAACCAAGATAGGAGCTGAGTTATCCAACAAATAAGGTGAGTTTACTGCTCTCTTTCATCCATTTTTTCTTCTGTAAATTCATGGTAAGTCGTTCTATACTTGTAAGAACTCACGGGATGGTGATCGGAAGCCGTGAGTTCGAGTTATTCACTTGTAGCGGACTGTTTTGTGGACTGTTTTGTGTTGCTGTTGGGCTGCATGTTTTATTACTATTTTGTGGAGTTTTGGAGGAGGAAGGGGGTTTATAAACACCATATAAATGTAGGGTGGTTGGCTGGTCGTTCGTCATAACATTTTCGGGTCGTTTTGACACTACTACGGTGGTCGTTTTGTGTACGAAGAGATTGGGGTGTGTTGGGCTGTTTTGTAGTATTTGATGGTGTATATAGGGCTGGAAAATGATGTATATATGTTGTTATTGTTCTGTCCTTGTATTGTTGGTGTTATCTTGAAGTTGGAGGAAGGGCATATTATAGGGGAGATGCTGCCCGTTTTAATACAAAATAGGTTTGTCGTTCGTTGTGCGATAGTTGTACCTTTCGTAACTTAACGATAGTATTATTATCATTCTTGTAGATTAAGGTGCGAAGAGGTGAGTTCAACTTGGTGATTGAAAAGATTGTGATAAGGTATGTTAAGGCTAAGCCTTCCTTCATTTTGGCATGATCTCGTAGCTACATGTGTTAGTAATGAGACAAAGAGAGAAGTTCATATTCATGAATTTATTCACACTATTCTAGTCTCATAAGTTACAATATTATTCCTTATCGAGACTCTATATTCAATTTTAGTATTGTCTTCTTTCAGTCAAGAGAGCAGCAAGCCTATATATACAGTATTACAGTATTTTCATTACCATCGAGCTATAATCGATGGGCAGGTCCCTATTGGGCAACCTCTGATCAGATGAAAAGTTATATACCGAGCCTACTGTGGCCGAGCGCCTATGAGCGAGCCCAGCATGGTCGAGATACATAGCCTAGTATGGCCGAGCGCCTAGAAGCGAGCCTACTATGGCAGAGCAGTTATATATACCGAGCCTTATAAGGCCGTACAATTATTTTACTTACTATATTGTAGGAGTTGAGTCAGTATCAGCAGGTAAGTATATCTCCAGATCATCTTTGACTCCCAGTTAATTTCAGTTATCATATTATCAGTTCAGTTTCAGATTTCAGTTATTTTATTGCCTTACATACTCGGTACATTATTTCGTACTGACGTCCCTTTTTGGGGGCGCTGCATTTCATGCGTGCAGGTTCAGACAGAACAGACGGGTAGACCTCCTCAGTAGGTGTTTCCCGAGTTCCGCCTGATCGGTAAGCTCCACGTCTTTCGGAGTTGCCAGGACTAGAGTTTTGTGTACATCTTATGTATATCTGTATATATGTTATGGGTAGGTCGGGGCCCTGTTCCGATCACAGTACATCTATCAGTAGAGGCTTGTAGGCATATCCTGTTGGTTAGTGCATTATGTTGGGTTTGTATAAATTGGTGGTTTGTCAGCTGTAGTAGCTATGACGGCCTTGTCGGCCTAGCTTTATATTGATATTTAGTTAGTGCTAGTTTCCATTCAGTTTTATATTTTGCTTCGCAAATTGTCTTGCAAGGTGGCCCCATGGCCAAAGTATGACATTATGTGTTCAGAGTCCCTTAGTCGCAATTTGGTACGCCAGGTTAGGTGAGGCACGGGGTGCTTGTCTCGCTCCTAGGTTCGGGGCGTGACAACTAGCCAAATGTTATATAAAATAATCAATATACGCTCAAGAGTTAATACTTTAGCTATTAGAGTAATTACCCAACCCACATTGAAAGATTCTTAAAATTTACCCACGGGCCCACGTGCCCGGACTCAAAAAATATTTGAAGAAAATTGTTACCCATAACTTCACGAACTCAAATATATAATTTTCACTCAATCCCATAACTATTTTGGTGGTTAAATTCCATTTTTATCAAAACCTAGGTTTTTCATCTAAACTCAAAATTCTCATAATTTTACATGTTAAAATCTACCCATAATATATGTATTTAGCTTACATTAGGTAGGAATTACTTACCTTCAAAGTGCTAGGCGAAAATCCCTCTTCAAAGAGCTCTATATTCGACCAACAAGTGAGAGAAATGAAGAAATAAGCCTAAGTCTAGACTTAAATGCAAACCTTCTGCCCAGTAGGGCTACTTATCGGGCGGATCGGGCGGTTATATACTCTTAACGGTTCGGCTTATCGGTTATCGGCTTTTAAATATATTAATTCGCTAGCCACCCGATAAGATATCGGGCGGATTGGTATCGGTTTAGCTATTATCGGGCGGTTTATCGGCCTAGTTCAATCTGTATTACAGAGGACTATTTTGGTCCTTCATGTTACATCCTATTAGTTGTTATACCAAAATTGACACCTCTAAACACTAGAGAAATCTGCTAGTGCCCACTGACGCTGCTTTCAGTTCACTACAAATATTGGAGCAATGGATGCAATTGCACATGACGCACATACCATTTTCATAAAGATCACATCAATACTAATTTAATATGTAAAGATCTAGATAAAAAATATCTAAAGGCAAAGTTGTAAAGATATTTAATTTACACATGCTTAAATCATTATTTGCTAGTACGTGATTAATCCGTACACAGAAATAACAAAGAGTACAAAACTTTATACACATATTTACACATGCTTATTAATCACTAATTTACTATCCATATATAGTAACCACTTGAAATATTAACTGTTTTATAATAATGATAAAAGAAGATTCTATTAACACTTAATACTTCCTGACATGGCAATTAGCCAATTACACCTGTTAAAATGAGTCCAGAATACAACTAGAGATAAAATAAAAATTTAGACATAAAATCTATAACAATTGGAGACATCCACAAAATACAACTGCTGCAACTAACGACTTACAGAGCTTCAATTTCTGCAGCTTCAAAGTTCAAACAACAACCTAAGAGTCTTTGGAATCACTCTGCAATGGTAGAACCATCTGCATTATTAATAGCATTCACGAAATAACAAACTGCTAACATCCAACAACCTAGCACTATATAACTCAGATGGTAGCAGGCTTGAAATATGACAGCTTGAGGGCACAAGACTTTACAAAATGAGATCAATGAGTTTGCAGATACACCTTAAAATTTGAGCTAATTAGTAGAATTATATAAACTGTTGATCTAAAATTTCATGTTTGTTGTTATTATATTAACATATTAATTAACATTGTATTACAATTCGAATTCTTACCAGATATATTAACACTACACGTCAATTATGGAAGGGTCTTTTCCATCGCTGGCTAAATCTGAAGAAAACAAATTAAAATAATGAGTCGTGTGATAAATATAAGCATATCCACAATACTTATATACTACAAATATAGTAACAATATTATTACCTTGTTCAAGCTGCTCGATTTTACCAATATCTTCCTCAACACTAACAAGTTGTTTTAATTTTTCATTTCGAAGCCAATCTTGAAGATACACTAGAGCTTGCACCAATTTAGCAGTTAATGAACTCCTAAATGAATCAAGAAGACGCCCTCCTGTACTAAATGCACATTCGGATGACACGCTTGAAACCGGAACTGCTAATACATCACGAGCCATCTCCGCAAGAACAGAAAATCTAGCTGAGTTCAATTTCCACCAGAGAAGAACATCAAATTCTTTAGTGTCATCCTCAGTTTCTTCACCAAAATATTTATCTAACTCTGTTTTAGTATCCACACCTCCACTCCCACTTTTATATTTTTTTATATCTTGCATTAGTGATTCCAAAAGTCCTGTATTTTGGGTGCTTACTTGACTGTCAGAAAGCCCGGAAGTAGAAGTGTCCAATGAAGAACAATCTGAAGATGAAGCAAGCACGACACCTTTTGAGCTGGACTTTACATACTCACAAAATAATGAAGTCATGTACTTCTTCACTTCTTCTTGTATAGTTGCCCTCGGATCTTCACCAAACATCTTTACAAGTGCATAACCAACTGATTCGAGCTTGTAACGTGGATCCAAAATACATGAGATGAAAATTATCTTGTTCATTTTCCCTGGATCATCCCAATACTTATTAAACTTTTCCTTCATCTTCTTTGCCATTTCACTTAAAACTGTATCTTCATTTGCTATCAATTGCTTCAAATAAACAGCAACCGCACAAATTTCAAGAAAATGAATATTCGATGTAACATAACGTGATCCAGATATTTTCAAAGTAAGAAGATAGAAGATTTCAAGAAACTTTGTAATTCTTTTTACATTCTGCCGATCACTACTCAAAAGTTCACCTGTAGGAATTCCAACTTCAATATAAGAATGCTCAAGATAATGTCTTAGGCCAATTTCACTAGATGCATAATGTGAAAATGCACTTTCAAATTCAACAGCCCTACGCAACATCAAGTAGGTGGAATTCCACCTAGTTGGAACATCCAAGCACAAAGTTTTTTTACAATTGAGTTGTTCATCATCAAAACATTCTTGAAACCTCTTCAACATCGCAGGAGACTGCCTAACATATCTCACTGCATGCCTAACACATTCAATAGACATTAATGATTCTTTTAAACCATCCTGGACCACAAGATTCATGATGTAAGTCATACATCTCACGTGAAGGTGATTACCGTTCATCAAATTAGTTCCCATTTTTGTTAATTGCTTAGACAATTCTTTTACTGTCACATCATTGGAGCTTGCTTTATCAACTGTGACAGTGAAGATCTTATTTATCCCCCACTCACGTAAGCACCTACCAATACCATTTGCCATATCTTTGCCTTTATGACTAACAATAGGACAAAAATTAATTATTCTTTTATGCATATTCCATTCACTATCAATCCAATGGGCAGTGATACACATATAATTGATTCTTTGTATAGAAGTCCAGGTATCAGTGGTAATACATACTCTTTGTTTTGTTTCTATAAAAGACCTCTTCAACTTTTGTTTTTCTTCATTAAAAAGATCAAAACAATCCCTAGTTACAGTACTACAGGAAGGAATCCAAAAATAAAGTTGTGCCACTTTCATAAAGTCTCTAAAACCTTCTTTCTCAACAAAGCTGAAAGGAAGCTCATCAACTATTACCATACGACATAACGCCTTCCTACACTCTTCTTGATTAAATTTCCAAGTAACAACAGCTACGTCACCCTGACTACCCCCCAGAACAGATTGAAAACCTAAATTTGATTGTTTTTTTATCAACAATAGCAGGGCGTTTAGGATATTTAAACATATGAGAAAGAAGTGTCGACGTACCGTCCTTGGTCTTAAAATAATACTCAATAAAGCAATAGTCACATTTTGCTTTTGTACTCCCTTCGGAAGTAATAATTTCTGTAAAATGATCCCACACAATAGACCTTTTTTTCCTTTTTTTGGTTATATTTGACTCCGTTGTTTCAGATTGGCTTATTGCATTTGAATTAGAAGCCCCACTTTCACCCATCATCTTATCACTTTGTATATTTTCAGCCATGTTATGAGTCACTATAACAAGAAAAGAAAAGGAATGAAAATAACCATTTCCTTAACAAATATTTAAACAAAAACTGTCAAAATCGATCTCAAAACAGCACAAGGCAGAGAAGGCAACAGTTGGAATTTCAACAAGAAAAGAAACTTACCATCTGCTGCTCTGGGCTCTGGCTCTGACGACAGGGAGAGGCGAGACGACGAGTTGGCGAGTTGGCAAGAGGGAGAGGCGAGTTAGCGAGAGGGAGACAGTGAGTCTGCTGCTCTGGCTGCTGGGTGTAATACTGAAATTAACACTTTTAGACGTTAGGGTTTCTATTTTCTAATGTCTCAAATCTGAATGCCTAATAGAGTATTGGTAAAGAAGGGTACTGGACAAGTGGACAACTGTAAAGAAACACTTTTATGTTTTAACACTTTTGCTTGTATAATGCCACGGCCTACGATAAGAAAGGGATTTTTATTACTTATTTAATATACATATTACATATATATTCTTAACGGGTTAACGGATTATCCGTTAAGAAAATTGAATAATTCGTTCCCAAATCGATAAGCCGTTAATAAAAAAAATTTAATCTATTTCCCATCCGTTAAACCGTTAACCTAATACCAATAAGCCATTTTTGCGGTTCGGTTTTCGGTTTCGGTTCGATTTTGAACACCCCTACTGCCCAGCAGTATTTTCCGCACCTGCGAAAGGATCTTCGCTTCTGCGGTGAATTGTCCGCATCTGTGGTGAATTGTCTGCATCTACAGAACACGCTTGACCCATGACCCATTGCACCTGCGGCCAAATCCCACATCTGCGAGCCTGCATCTGCGGCTCGCCTCGCGCACCTGCGACCATGGCCAGGCTGCCCCGTCCGCACCTGCGGACCACTTCATCGCAGAAGCGACTTCACTTCTGCGGAAATGCTTCACTTCTGTGGAGCTTGCTGACCCCTTCCCTTTCCACTTCTATGAGCAAGGTGTCGCATCTATGGTGCCGCTTCTGAGGCCATTCCACCACAGGTGCAAACGCACTAGATGACATGCACCGGCAGCTCTTCTCCAAATTCAAAACTTGATCCGCGTATTGTCCTAATAGTACCCGAGGCCCTCGGGGCTTTGCCCAAGTATACCAACAAGTTTGTAAATATAAAACGGACTCGCTCTCACCCTCAGAATGCGAAAAACAATATTAAAACTAAGAATCGCAACCCAAAACTAATAAAATCAACTTATGAACTTTAAATTCTTCCAACTTACTCCGAACGCGCCGATTCATACTCAAACTACTCGGAATGACACCAAATTTTATGTGCAAGTCTTAAATCACCATACAGAACTATTTCCAGGCTCAGAATGCCAAACGGACCTCGATAACACCAAAACCAACTCCAAACTAAATTTAAAGAACTTTAAAACCTTCAATGCGCCAACTTTCAACTTTATGTGCCAAAATGCTTCCGGGTCATCCAAAACCCAATCCGAACATACTCTCAAGTCCAAATTCATCATATAAAACTATTGGGACCATCAAATCCCAGTTCCGAGGTTGTTTACTAGAAATGTTGATCCAAGTCGAACTTTACCTTTTAAAGTTAATATTAAGGAACTAAGTGTTCTGATTTCAACCCGAACCCTTCCAAACCCGAACTAACCATCCCCGCTAGTCATAAAATAGTAAAAGAACATACGGGGAGCCTTACCTAATGGAATGGAGTTCTAGAAAGCAAAACGACCGGTCGGGTCGTTACATCTTTGTTCTTGGATTGATGGTACTATCTAATGTTTGATTGCATTCGTTCGCTTTAGTTTTCTTAATACTTTGTTGTTTTTATCACTGTTTCTTTTCAACTTGTCTTTAGTAGAGAGTCTACTAGAAAGAAACATTAGTTTCGTGAGTTTAAGTTCCATATGCAAAAAAATTAACCACACTCCGGAAAAAACAAATTTTTGAATTTGCCCCCATGCAGGATCGAACTACAAACCTCCAGTTCACAAGAATGGCGTTCTACCACTGAGCTATAGGGGCTTGTGTTCCCTGTTGTTAAAAATAAAAATTTAGAAACATAAATCTAGAACAAATTAAATAGCATCAATATAGAAACCTCCTCCAAGAATCTCGTGTTCTCACTTATATACTCCAAATAACCTCTACAATAAATGCATTTTTATTTAGAGCAATTTACGCTATATACCTACTTAACACAAATTAATTACCCATTTTAACCTACTCTCAAAATAGTTACACTATACATCTAGCCGACCAAAAATATTTACCTGTGTACCCATTTTTCTTATTCATTCTTCTAATGCAACTATGCAGTTTAAAGTTGCGCTGTACCTTTTCCCTATATTTTTCTTCTCCCTTTCTTTTTCTTCACTTTTGGCAATTGGATTATCTCCATCCATATAATATCTGATCTATCCACCTTTTCTATCCTCTCTTTTTCATGTATTCCATAAAAACAAAGCTAGAAAGTAAATCTATAAAAAAAACTTAGGGTTTCAATAGCTTCTTCTCAAAATTCTCAATCTCATTGAGTTAGATAGATTTTGGCTTTCTCTATATGAAATTTTCATATGTTTGAAGATCAACCATTGCTTAGCTTGAAGCTCTTTAATATGAATTATTGACCTGAAGATTTTATTATTTAATTCAAAGTGGGTGTGACAATATGTTATCTATAATACCTTTGAAAAGTTAATACTGAAATTTGGTTGCAGTTGGAGCTCAATTGAGGTGATTATTTGAATTAAATTTTGAAGACGTTCTTCCATTTTCGAGCTTGAAGCTTTTAATCTGAAGAAGAAACACAATTACTCAATAATATATTGTTACAGTATACAATATACTTTTATAGTATATTGATGTATTTTATAGTTTACTGCTACAAATAATTTAGCAGTACATACAATAAGAATAGTATACAATATACTACAATAGTTTATTATAATAGTATACAATATACTGCAATAATATATAATATGTTGCAACAGTATATCGTTATAATTGGACCATTTTCTAGATTTTCAAAATTTTCAGGCCCTTTTCAAATTTTAAACGACATTTTCATAGTGGAGATTTTGCAGTAAATATTTTAAATTTGGGTTAAAGTTGAGTTGACTAGAGAAGAAGAATTTGTATTGTATACCAAAATGATATACTATATACTATTTTGGTATACAGTTTATGTAATGACCCGACCGGTTGTATTGCTTCCTAAGTCCCTGTTCCCCTAAATAAGACTCCCTGTATATGGTTTTACTGTTTTATGACTTGCGGGGATGGCTAGTTCGGGATTTAAAAGGGTTCGGGTTGAAATCGAAACACTTAGTTCCTTAAGGTTGGCAAAAAGGGCAAAGTTTGACTTTGGTCAACGTTTTAAGTAAACACCCTCGGAACCGTGATTTGATGGTCCCAATAGGTTTGTATAATAATTTTGGACTTAAGCGTATATTCTGATCGGGTTTTGGATGACCCGGGAGCATTTCGGCACTTAAGGTTGAAAGTTTGTTATTGAAGGTTTAAAAGTTCTTTAAATTTGGTTTAGAGTAGGTTTTGATACTGTTTAAATTGTTATTGGGAATAGTTCTGTTTGGTGATTTAAGACTTGCACGCAAAATTTGGTGTAAGTTGGATGAACTTGAAGTTCATAAGTTGATTCAATTTGGTTTGGGGTGTAATTCTTAGTTTTGATGTTCTTTTCTGCATTCTGAGGGTGCGAGCGAGTCCGTTTTATGATTTCAAACGTGTTGGCATGTTTGGACGGGGTCTCGGGGACCGCAAATGCCATTTGGACGATTCAAGGAGGTCGTTTAGCCATGGGTGAACAGCTGAAGCACCCAGCTTCTAGTGTAACCGCACCTGCGGAGGGCCAACCGCAGGTGCGAGCACACAGAAGCAGCCCAGCATGGGCAGCCAGAAACCGTAGATGCGAACAAGGCGATCACAGATGCGCGACCGTAGAAGCAGTCAAGGGACCGCATAAGCGAGACTTGTGCAGGTGCGGCTCATCTGCTGTAGGAGCGGCCTCGCAGAAGCCAGCCTTATTTCGAAGATGCGGACTTAGGCCAACCAAGGGAGGTATGCATCTGCGATGAACCTTCCGCAGATGCGGAGCCACAGAGGCAGCCAAGGGACCGCAGATGCGGAAGTCTTAGAGGCAGAATGGTCCATTTAATGCGGGACTTAGACGATTTTGACTCATTTTCTTTCACCTCTTGGGGCGATTTTGGAACTCTTGGAGAGGGGTTTTCACCTAGTACTTGGAGGTAAGTAAATTCTATCGAATTTGAGTTAAATACATAGATTAAGGGTAGATTTTAATATGTAAATTGTGGAAATTATGGGTTTAGATGAAAAATCTAGGTTTCGATAACAATGGGATTTAACCACGGAAATGGTTAGGGAATTGAGTGAAAATTATATATTTGAGTTTGTGAGGTTATGGGTAACAACTTTCTTCGAAAATTTCCGGAATCCGGACACGTGAGCCCGGAGACGTATTTTAGGAATCTTTCAGTTAGGATTGGGTAATCACTCTAATAGTTAGAATATGAACTTTAGAACATGTATTGATTAATTTATATAATATTTGACTAGTTTTGGATTGTTGGGGCTTTAGAGTGAAATTATGATCGTAAAGTGAGCCTTGAGACGAGGCAAGTCTCTTGTCGAACCTTGTAAGAGGAAATTTACCCCCATAGGTGCTTTAAATTAATTTTTGCTTCTAATTGTGGGGGCTACGTACGCACGAGATAACGAGAGTCCATGCGTAGCTACTATTTATGCTTATGTCCGGGTAGCTTAGGACCCAAATCATGGATTACTTGTAATGTTTGCACCCTATTTGTTAATTTAAGTGCCCAAATTATATTAGAACTTGTTAGAAGAATTGTAAAAGACCGTATTTTACTTACTTGAATTTTTAGCAGATTACTTGACCGTTAATGGAATTTTTATTATATTATGTATTAACCCTATTATAACGTTTAAGTCAAATGCTTATAAAGTATCCTCTCTTCTTGTGGAGCGGGCCGAATGCCTCGGCAGTAAATAGATGTATCTATGGATCATGTCGCACGTCCCTCGGCAGTGTACATGTTATTCTGGATCGGGTCGTACGACTTCAGCATAAATCGTGCTTAATAATACTCGGAGCCTAATCATACTTGATACTATTTTGTGGCTTATGAGGTTACACTTATCAATGACGGGAATTTATTAAATTGTGAAAGAATTATTTGCTCCTGCTTGTTAATGGATATTTATTATTAATTACATAACTCATGCTTTTTTGGAATTTCTGTATTCATATTATTAGCCAATAGTAATTGTCGAAGTCGACCTCATCATCACTACTTCTTCGAGGTTAGACTAGATACTTACTGGGTATATGTTGTTTATGTACTCACGCTACACTTCTGCACTAATCGTGCAAGATCTAAGGCAGGTGCATCTGGCGGTACTATCGGTGCGCATCCTAGATATCCCGAGGCCTAGTGGTGAGCTGCTTCCTGAGTTGTCCGCAGCACCTAGAGTCTCTCCTTTACATTTATTTCTATCTATTTTCAATTCAGACAATGGCTAGAGTTTTGTATATATATTAGTGCTCATACTCATACACTTGTGACACCATGTCTTGGCACACACACTAGCAGGCATATGGTTTTGGATTATTCTATGGTTATGATTGCACTCAGCTGCTTTCGTCTATTTATTTACAAAGTTCTGATTTCTTAACCTTTTTATTTAATGGAATTTAATCATTTGAAAACTTATTAAAAAAGAAATAACATGGTGTAATTCACCGTTGGCTTGCCTAGCGGTAGCATTGGGCGCCATCATGGCCTATAAGTGAATTGGATCATGACAACATGGTATCAGAGTACTAGATTCACGTAGGTCTCACAAGTTATGAGTAGGCCTAATAGAGTCTTGCAGATCGGTGCGGAGACGTCGGTACTTATATTCGAGAGGCTATAGGGTGTTAGGAAACTACTCTTTCTTCATCTCCTATCATGCAGTTGATGTGGTACTAAGTATCTTTCTCTTATTCTCTCACAGATGGTGAGAACACACACAGCGAATGTTCCAGACCATGGAGGAGCTGCTCCCACTGTTGCTAGAGGCCGAGGGAGGGCTCCAGCCCATGGTAGGGGACGAGGATGTCCCAGAGCTGCCCCAGTTGTTCCACCAGTGGATCCAGTAGAGGATCCTATTATTGATGAGCAGGGGGAGGTGCCTGCAGCAGAGCCAGCCCCGATGGATTTCATGTCCGCATCGGGATTCCAGGAGGTCATGGGCCGTATGCTACGGTTCAGGGATTCTATGACGTAGGCTAGTTTATTTCCAATAGATCCAGCCATATCTCAGGCGGGAAGGGAGCATAGACGCCTACCGCTCAGGCTCCAGGGCATGCAGCTGTCGCATATTAGACTCCAGGCGCACTACCCGTGGGCAGAGCTTATCCAGTTGAAGCAGCTATACCTGAGCCCAGACCAGCTGCGGCCAGCGATCCGAAGAAGCTATTGGACAGATGGACTAGGCTTCATCCCCTTGTCTTTGGAGGTGAGCGACATGAGGACCCCAGGACTTTATTGATCGGAGCAGGGACAAACTACACAACATGAGGATATTGGAGTCCCATGGGGTCGATTATACCACTTTTCAGCTGGAGGGAAGGGCCCGTAGGTGGTGGCAGTCATATCTTCTCGGTAGACCAGCAGATTCTCCTCCCATGACTTGGGACCGGTTCACCCGTATTTTCCTGGACATGTATATTCCACCCTCTTAGAGGGAAGAGTTATGGTTTGAGTTCAACAGCTCCAATAGGGTCAGATGTCAGTGTTCGAATATGAGGCGAGGTTCTATGAGTTGTCTCTCCGTGCACTTATGATCATTCCCATCGATGCAAAGAGAGTGCGAAGGTTTGTTGCAGGTTTTCACACTAGCATTCAGGCCACCATGGCCTGAGAGGTTAAGATAGAAACTTCTTATAAGCTAACTGTAGATATAGCTCAGAGGATCGAGGGTGTACGTCAGCGTATCCGGGAGCAGGCTACGAGGGATAAGCGATTTCGGTATTTGGGAGAGTTCAGAGGTGCCCCGGCTGGGGGTAGAGGCCAGTTTGTGAGGGGTCAGTTTAGCAGGCCCACATATCCAACAACCTCCTCGAGGTACTCTAGTGCGACCGTATTTCAGTGCCATGCCAGAGAGCTCCTACCGCCCACCAGCTATTCAGTGTTCCTCCAGTGAGTATTTAGGCTATCAGGGTCAGACTTCAGGTCAGAAGCTCACCGTACCGAGTGGTTGTTTCGAGTGCGGGGATCTCAGTCATATGGGGAAGTTTTGCCCCAGGCTTCGAGGCAAGGTAGTGCAGTAGGGTCAGTAGCCTATGATTACAGCACCAGCTGCTCCACTAGACGTCCGGCCGCCCAGAGGCAGAGGGCATGTGGGTAGGGGCCATCTTAGAGGTGGAGGCCAGTCGGGTGGAGGCCAGTCAAGTGTCGCTCCAGCTAGGTTCTATGTTTTTTCGGCCAGACCAGATGCAGTGGCCTCAGATGCCGTGATCACAGGTATTATTTCTGTCTGTGGTAGGGATGCATTAGTACTATTTGACCCAGGATCTACATATTCATATGTTTCATCTCTGTTTGCTCATTTCCTGGGTGTTCCTCGTGAGTCCTTGGGTACTTCTGTTTATGTGTCCACTCCTGTGGGCAATTCTGTTGTAGTGGATCGGATCTACCTGTCCTGCTTTGTTACATTCTGTGGTTATGAGACTAGAGAGGATCTTCTGTTGCTCGATATGACCGACTTTGAGGTCATCCTGGGCATGGACTGGTTATCTCCATATCACGCAATCCTTGATTTCCATACCAAGACTGTTACCTTGCCGATGCCAGAGTTTTCTAGATTGGAGTGGAAGGGTTCATCTGCCAGTACATCTAGTTGGGTTATTTCTTTTCTGAAGGCTCAACACATAGGCAAAGAAGGGTTGTTTGGTTTATCTAGCCTATGTTCGGGATACTACCATAGAGACTCCGGCGATTGATTCAATGCCCATGGTCCGGGAGTTTTTCGATGTGTTCCCTTCTGATCTTCCAGGCCTGCCACTAGATCGTGATATCGATTTATGTATTGATTTGGCTCCAGATACCCATCCTATATCTATCCCATCGTACCGCATGGCTCCGATAGAGTTGAAAGAGTTAAAGAAGCAACTTTGGGAGTTGCTAGGAAAAGAGTTCATCAGGCCGAGTGTATCGCCTTGGGGTGCACCAGTGTTATTTGTGAAGAAGAAAGATGGGACTATGCGGATGTGCATTGATTACCGCAAGTTGAACAAGATCACCATCAAGAACAAGTACACGTTGCCGCGTATTGATGATTTGTTTGACCAGTTGTAGGGTGCCAGGGTGTTCTCTAAGATCGACTTGAGATCAGGGTACCATCAGTTAAAGATTCAGGATTTTGATGTTCTGAAGACGGCTTTTCAGACTAGATATGGCCATTATGCATTTCTAGTGATGTCCTTTGGCTTGACCAACGCCCCGAAGAAGTTTATGCATTTGATGAACTGGGTGTTCAAGCCATACATTGATTCATTTGTCATTGTCTTCATTGATGACATTTTGATCTACTCACGTAGCATGGAGGAGCGCGAGCAGCATTTGAGAGTGGTGCTTCAGACCTTGCGGGAACAGAAGCTATATGCTAAGTTCTCCAAGTGCGAGTTTTGGCTAGATTTTGTAGCATTCTTGGGGCATGTTGTATTAGGCAAGGGCATTAAGGTTGAACCCAAGAAGATTGAGGCAATTTAGAGTTGGCCTCGTCCTACCACGGCGATTGAGATCAGGAGCTTCTTGGGATTAGCAGGTTATTATCACTGGTTTGTGAAGGGCTTCTCATATATTGCAGCACCTTTAACTAGATTGACCCATAAGGGTGCTCCGTTCCAATGGTCCGATGATTATGAGGTGAGCTTTCAGAAGCTCAAGACTGCATTGACTTCAACATCAGTGTTGGTGTTGCCTTCCGGTTCAGGGATGTATACTGTGTATTGCGACACTTCACGCATTGGTTTGGGTTGTGTACTGATGCAGGAGGGGCAAGTTATTGCATATGCTTCACGTCAGCTGAAGCCCCAGGAGAAGAATTACCCTTTACATGATTTGGAGTTGGCTGCAATTGTCCATGCACTTAAGATCTGGAGGCATTATCTTTATGGGGTGTCCTGTGAGGTTTACACCGATCATCATAGCTTGCAGCATTTGTTCAAGCAGATGGATCTCAATTTGAGGCAGTGCAAGTGGCTTGAGTTACTAAAAGATTATGATATTACCATCATTTATCATCAAGGCAATGCTAATGTAGCTGTAGATTCCTTGAGCAGAAAGGCGAAGAGTATGGGTAGTTTGGCATTCATCTCAGTAGAGGGGAGGCCACTAGATTTGGACATTCAGTCCTTAGCTAACAGACTTGTAAGGTTGGATATTTCATAGACCAGTCGAGTTCTTGCATGCGTCGTTGCTCGGTCTTCACTATTCGAGCACATCAAGGCTTGCTAGTTTGATGATCCGCACTTGTTGGTTCTCAGAGAGACGGTACTACAGGATGGTGCCAAGGAGGTTGCTCTCGGTGTGGATGGTGTTCTGTGACTCCAGGGTCACCTATGTGTTCCTAATGTTGATGGCTTGAGGGAGAAGATTCTAGAGGAGGCATACAGCTCACGGTATTTTATTCGTCCAGGTACTACAAAGATGTATCGTGACTTGAGACAGCATTATTGGTGGCGGCGGATAAAGAAGGACATAGTTGAGTATGTGGCGAGGTGCCTAAATTGCCAGCAGGTCAAGTTTGAGCATTATAGGCCAGGTGGCCTACTTCAGTAGATGACTATACCTGAGTGAATATGGGAGCGCATTACTATGGACTTCGTAGTTGGGTTTTCGCGGACCTTGCGAAAGTTTGATACAGTTTGGGTCATTGTCGATAGGTTGACCAAGTCGGCACACTTCATTCCTGTTGTGACCACGTACTCTTCAGAGAGGTTGGCCCAGATTTATATTCAGGAGATTGTTTGGTTGCATGGTGTATCCAATTTCTATTATATCAAATAGAGGTCCTTAGTTTACTTCACATTTCTGGAGGGCAGTACAAAGTAATTTGGGGACCCGCGTAGAGCTCAACACAACCTTTCATCCGCAGACCGAGGGTAGTCAGAGCAGACAATGCAGATCTTGGAGGATATGCTCAGAGAATGTGTGATTGACTTCAGAGGGCAGTGGGATCGATTCTTGCCTTTGGCCGAGTTTGCTTACAACAACAGTTATCAGTCCAGCATAGAGATGGCCCCATTTGAGGCTTTATATAATGGGCGATGTCGTTCTCCCATCGGATGGTTTGAGCCCGTCGAGGCTAAATTGTATGGGCACTGATTTGGTGAAGGATGCCTTGGAAAAGGTAAAGTTGATTCAGGAGCAACTTCGGACAGCACAGTCAAGACATAAGAGTTACGCGGATCAGAATGCATGTGATATATCTTTTATGGTGGGCGAGAAAGTTCTCGCCGATGAAAGGGATCATGAGGTTCGGAAAGAAGGGAAAGTTGAGCCCAAGGTTCATAGATCCATTCGAGGTGTTGAGACGAGTTGGGAAGGTTTCTTATGAGCTTACTTTGCCTCCCAGTCTATCGGGAGTTCATCCGGTTTTCCACATGTCTATGCTCCGCAGGTATCATGCCGACAGGACGCATGTGTTGGACTACAACACGGTTCAATTAGAGGAGAGCATGGGTTATGAGGAGGAGCCAACTGCCATTGTTGACAAACAGGTTCGCTAGTTGAGGTCCAAGAAGCTTTCTGCAGTAAAGGTTTAATGGAGGGGTCAACCAGTCGAGGAGGCGACTTGGGAGGCCTAGGAGGACATGCGGAGCAGATATCCACACCGGTTTAGCACTTCATGTATGATTCTAGACCCGTTCGAGGACGAACATTTGCTTAAGAGGTGGAGAATATAACCACATGACCGATCGTTTAGCTTCCTAGGTCCCCGTTCCCCTAAATAAGACTCCTCGTATGTGCTTTTACTGTTTTATGACTTCTGGGGGATGACTATTTCAAAATTCCGAAGGGCTCGGGTTGAAATCAGAACACTTGGTTCCTTAAGGTTGGCAAAAATGGTTAAGTTTGACTTTGGTCAACATTTTGAGTAAACGACCTCGGAACTAGGAGTTGATGGTCCCAATAGGTTCGTATGATGATTTTGGACTTGGGTGTATGTTCGGATCGGGTTTTGGATGACCGAGGAGTGTTTCGGCGCTTAAGGTTGAAAGTTTGCTTATTGAAGGTTTAAAAGTTCTTTAAATTTGGTTTAGAGTAGGTTTTGGTGTTATCGAGGTTCGTTTGGTATTCCGAGCTTGGGAATAGTTCTGTATGGTGATTTAAAACTTACACGCAAAATTTGGTGTCATTCCGAGTAGTTTAAGTATGTTTCGGCGCGTTCGGAATAAGTTGGAAGAACTTGAAGTTCTTAAGTTAATTCAATTCGGTTTGGGGTGTGATTCTTAGTTTTGATGTTGTTTTCTGCATTCCGAGGGTGCGAGCGAGTCCGTTTAATGATTTCAAACTTGTTGGCATGTTCGGACGGGGACTCGGGGGCCCCGCATGCCATTCGGACGATGCGCGGAGGTTGCTTAGCCATGGGTGAACAGCTGAAGCACCCACCTTCTGGTGTAATCGCAGATATGGACAAGGAGACCGCAGATGCGCGACCGTAGAAGCGAGACTTGCGCAAGTGCGGCTCAACTACCGCAGGGGCGGCCTCGTAGAAGAGACCCTCATTCTGCAGATGCGGACTTAGGCCAGCCAAGCGAGGACCGCATCTGCGATGATCCTTTCGCAGATGCGGCCCAATGACCGCAGATGCGGAAGTCCTGGAGGCAGAATGGTCCATTTAATGCGGGACTTAGACGATTTTGACTCATTTTCTTTTACCTTTTGGGCGATTTTGGAGCTCTTGGAGAGGGGCTTTCACCTAGAACTTAGAGGTAAGTAAATTCTATCTAATGTGAGTTAAATACATAGATTAAGGGTAGATTTTAACATGTAAATTGTTGAAATTATGGGTTTAGATGAAAAACCTAGGTTTTGATAAAAATGGGATTTAACCACGAAAATGGTTAGGGAATTGAGTGAAAATTATATATTTGAGTTCGTGAGGTTATGGGTAACAACTTTCTTTGAATATTTCCGGAATCTGAGCACGTGGGCCTGGGGACGAATTTTAGGAATCCTTCAATCGGGGTTTGGTAATCACTCTAATAGTTAGAATATGAACTTGCGAACATGTATTGATTAATTTATATAACATTTGACTAGTTTTGGATTGTTCGGCACCGAGTTGGGGCTTTAGAGCAAAATTGTGACCGGAAAGTGAGCTTTGAGATGAGGTAAGTCTCTTGTTTAACCTTGTAAGAGAGAATTTACCCCATAGGTGATTTAAATCAATATTTGCTTCTAATTATGGGGGCTACGTACGCACGAGGTGACAAGCGTCCGTGCGTAGCTACTATTCATGCTTATGTTCGGGTAGCTTAGGACCCAAATCATGGATTACTTGTAATGTTTGCACCCTATTTGTTAATTTAAGTGCCCAAATTATATTAAAACTTGTTAGAGGAATTGTAAAATATCAAATTTCACTTACTTGCATTTTTAGCGGATTACTTGACCATTAATAGAAATTTTATTATATTGTGTATTAGCCCTGTTATAACGTTTAAGTCAAATGCTTATAAAGTATCCTCTCTTCTTGTGGAGCGGGCCGAACGCCTCAGTAGTAGATAGATGCATCTATGGATCATGTCGCGTGTCTCTCGGCAGTGTACACGTTATTCTGGATCGGGCCGTACGACCTCGGCATAAATCATGCTTAATTATACTCGGAGCCTAATCATACTTGATATTATTTTGTGGCTTATGAGGTTACACTTATCAATGGCGGGGATTTATTTGGAATTTATTAAATTGTGAAAGAATTATTGGCTCCTGCTTGTTAATGGATTATTATTATTAATTACTTAACTCATGCTTATTTGGAATTTCTGTATTCATATTGTTAGCCCATAGTAAGTGTCGAAGTCGACCCCCTCGTCACTACATCTTTGAGGTTAGACTAGATACTTACTGGGTACATGTTGTTTATGTACTCACACTATACTTCTGCACTAATCGTGCAGGATCTGAGGCAGGTGCATTCGGCGGTACTACCAGCGCGCATCCTAGATATCCTGAGGCTTAGTGATGAGCTACTTCCTGAGCCGTCCGCAGCACCTAGAGTCTCTCCTTTATATTTATTTCTGTCTATTTTCAGTTCAGACATTGGCTAGAGTTTTGTATAATCTATTAGTGCTCATACACTTGTGACACTAGGTCTTGGCATACACACTAGCAGGCATATGATTTTGGATTATTCTATGGTTATGATTGCACTCAGCTGCTTTCGTCTATTTATTTACAAAGTTGCAGTTTCTTAACCATTTTATTTAATGGAATTTAATCACTTGAAAACTTATTAAAAGAAGTAACATGTTGTAATTCACTCTTCGCTTGCCTAGCAGTAGTGTTGGGCGCCATCACGACCTATAAGAGAATTGGATCGTGACAGTTTATTCCAACCGTATACTATATAATATAATAGTACACTACTACAATGGTCCTTTTTGAATTTTTTGAATTTTTCATTGAGTTATTTTTTAACTTTTCAACAGAGTTCTCATGTTTTTTAATTTTTTACTTAAACCAAAATATTTAGTTTGAAATATTTGATTGGAGGTAGTGGCTACAGTTTGAGTTAATTTGGTGGAAATTTTGGAGTAGATTTTTGAAATTCAGTTGAACTAGCGAAGAAAACTAATTACTATATATAAAAATAACATACTATATACTATGGTGGTATATAATATTTAATTCATTAGTGTATAATTTATTGTGTTGAACTGGTGAAGAAGAATTTGTAATATATACCAAAATGATATACTATATACCATTTTGGTATACAGTTCATTCCAACGGTATACTGTTACAGCCTACTATATAATATAACAGTATACTATTACAATTTGGTCCTTTTAGAATTTTTTTTAAATTTTCATTGAGTTATATTTCAACTTTTCAACAGAGTTCTCATATTTTTTTAATCTTTTTCTTAAATCAAAATATTTAGTTGAAATATTTGATTGGAGATTGTGGTTGAATTTGAGTCAATTTGGTGAAAATTCTAGAGTAGATATTTAAAATTTAGTTTGAAATTGAGTTGAATTAGCGAAGAAGACTAATTTGTACTATATACAAAAATAACATACTATATATCATTTTGATATATAATATTTAATTCAATAGGGTATAATTTATTATAATAGTATACTATTACAGTATATGGTATAATGTAACAATATAGTTAAATTTGGTATTTGTTTAATTTTTGTTTAAAAATTGAACGAGTCTTTTTTAATTTTCTAACAGAGTTCTCGATATCATATACCCAGTATATAGCATGTGCGTATCATAGTATACTGCAATAATATACTTCAACTACTACTAATATATTATTTTCGATATACTTTATGCAAAAGTAAGTTATTTCTAATAATTAATATATGTATATAATATAAATAAATAAAAAGAACAAAATAAAGGAGCCAAAATGTGTGCAGAATTAGATTATGAAAAAAGAAATAAAAAATAATTTGAAATAATGATAAATAATAATTAAAAAAATAAAAGCAAAAGAAGAGAAGAGAAAATAGTTATAATGTATAAGTTGTTCTAATAATTGAATTAAAAATTAAGAAAAAAAATGTATATTATACTAGTTAAATTAAAAAAAAGGTGAACCAATATTTATTTTATCAATTATATTTTCTTATTGTATAAAAAAGAAGAATAATAAAAAAGAGAAAAAAAGTCAATGAAATTAGATTATGAAGAGAAAAGGAAAATAAAAGAAAAATGAGTTAAATGAAATTAGGAAAGGAACAACAAATAAAAAAAATTAAAAAAATAAAGAGTAGCCAAAATTTGGACAAAAAATAAATGAACTAAAAAGAAGAAAAAAGAAAAAAATGAGAAAAAATAAAAGGAGAAAAGAAAGAAAAGAAGGAAAAAAGAAAAGAAGCGGAGAGATAAAAAAAGAAAAGGAGAAAAAGAGGAAATTACCTACAAAAGCTACCACAGGTATGAAATATAATTAGTTTGATAGGTAGAAAAGTAAATGGGTAAGTAAGGGTAAATAGTTTTATTTTTGTGGGTAATTGAGTCATTCACTCATTTTATTTACACTCATTGGGGCCTTTTGATGAAAAGGTCATGTGGGTCTAGGTTCTGTCCCCTACTATTAAAAAGTAGTCGGAACATCATAGCAAACAACGGAAGAGTTAAAGACAAGAATTATCGAAATATGTAGATTTAAGATATTTGGAAAGTTGGAAAGTTCGGACCTAAAAATATTTTAACCCCTGAATGAGAAGTTAGAAAAAGAAAAGCTAAGAAATGAAAGCAGTGCAGTGCGTGGATCGAACATGCAACCTTCAGATCTTTAGTCTGACGCTCTCCTAACTGAGCTATCCCCCAAAGTTGGATATGGTACTCTAAAGAAGATGGCCTAGCTGATTGGGCCATGATCGGACGCCATGCCGCATACATGGTGGCACTGTGCTGGAAATTATGATGAAATTATGGTAATGTCTCAAATGAGATGGCCTAGCCGATCGGACCGACATCGGACTCCGTATAAGAATACAGAGTTATTGTGAATTGTGGAATATCGGTACTAAAGGTCACCCAACCTAATAATATGAAAATTGTCTTGAAAACGTATATGATCCTTAACTTGTTGTTTTACTATTATTTATAGCCCTTATTGAATTCTTGATTGTTCCTCTTGTATTATTATTCATTCTATTGAGTTGGTGTTTAGCTTTACATACTAGTGCTATTCGACGGTACTAACGTCCCTTTTGCCGGGGGGCACTGCATCTTTAAATGGATGCATGTGGTTACATAGCAGACAGTGTTGATCACAGATAGTGTTGCATCCTCTTCTCAGCGGACTCGGTGAGCCCCATTTCATTCCGGGGTCATGTATTGTACCTTTTGTTTATATTATGGTCACTTTTTGAGGTATAGCCGGGGTGTTATTGCCGACACCATCTTTACTCTCTTTTGTATCTTTAGAGGCTCCGTAGACACTATGTGGGTTGTGCATGGGTGCTAGAAAGGTCAAACGGATTATGTCATATTTTGGATTTTGTTTCCACTAAATCTCAAAATGTATGTATTTTGAAACTTAACAGGGAAGTAGCAAAATGAAACGGTTTAATGTAGTATGTATGAACTTCCTTCTGTCTAATTAAGGAAATCACGTCTTTTCTTGATCATGGGTTAATTGGGTAGAAAGTATCTAACAGGCTTGCTCGGCCGGGTTCACTCGGTTGAGCACCGGTCGTGCTTCCCGAGGTTGGGGCGTGACAAACTTGGTATTAGAGCCTAAGGTTTTAAAGTGTCCTAGGATGTCTCGGAGCCTTGTCTAGTAGAGTCCTTCTTATCGGTGTGTTGTCGACCACATCTATAAGTTGGTGGCTACTTGGACATTTAGGAACAATACCCTTCTTTGATATTCTTGATCGTGCGATGAAACTAAATGTGCAATTGTTCCTCCTTTAACTCGTGCATTCCTTTAACTTTCAGTATATGGCACCTAAGAAGAAAGCAAGAACTGGCCAAGGAGCCAACGCCGCCTTAGGAGTGGCAGTTGACCCATTATTTGATGATACGGGTGAACACCCGAGGGATGAGGATAATCCCCCGACTGCTACACTACCTGATTCCACTACACCGGCCCAGGCCACACCAATTCCTACATCTACTGAGGGTGCGATGGTTCCTCCACTCGGTATTCCGATTCCACCTCCAACCCCAGTGTCCGGCTTTGGTATTTATGATGGGGATCTTAGGGGAGCTATTCAGATGCTAACACAGATAGTGGCTTCTCAAGCCCAGAGATCAAATGTTGCACCCACTTTGTCTAGCAAACAAGGAATTCTACTAGTTCTAGGGTGAACAGATTTCTGTAGTTGGATCCTCCAGTGTTCACAGGTGTTAATCCCGAGGAGGACCCCCATGACTTCATTGATGAGATGCATAAGACTCTTTGTGTAATGCGCGCTACTGAGATGGAGGGAGTGGAGTTGGCCGCCTATCGTCTAAAAGGGGTGGCATATTCTTGGTTTGAGCTGTGAGAGGACTCTCGGGGGGAGGGGAGCCCTCCAGCGAGATAGAGTGAGTTTGTTGATGCCTTTATAGACCATTTCTTGCCTGCCGAGACTAGGGTAACCCGTGCTGCAGAGTTTGAGAACCTTAAGCAAGGGAGTAGGAGTATGTTGGAGTATCACATAGAGTTCGCGCGCCTGTCAAAATATGCTATTCACATGTTGCCTACTATGGAGGCTAGAGTGCGTCGGTTTGTGTAGGGCCTTAGCCCCTTGGTTATCAATGAGGCCGCTACAACTGCCTTGAATTCAGATATGAACTATGAAAAAATGGTAGCATTAGCTCAAGCTACAGAGAACAGCAAGTTGAAGAACATGAGGGAGCGAGAGGGTACTAGCAAGGCCCGGTCCGTAGGCAACTTTGGGGAGTCATTTGGCGGGGGAAGATCAGCTTTCAGGGGAGGGTCATCAGGGCCAACCCAGTCTCATGCTCCGTCTTCAGCTAGTGCACCGCCAGCGGGGCATAGTCAGCAGTAGGGGAGTCACTTCAGGCCCAATTAGGGCAGCAGGGGACCCTACCATCAAGGCCGATCAGGAGGGAGATTCCCGCAGCAGCGGAGGCCCCAATGCCCCAGGTGTGGGAGGATGCACTCATGGATCTGCTATATGGACTTACCTATTTGTTACAGGTGCGTATTGAGGGGTCATATTCAAAGGGAGTGTCGTTCATCTCGCCAGGGTGCGGGCAGAAGCACAACACAGCCTTCTAGTTCTGCAGCTGCTACATCTTCAACACCCCCTCCTGCTCGAGGCACTCCGGCACCAGCAGGGCATGGTGCAGCTAGGGGTGGCGCGCAGAGTTCAGGAGGACCCAACCGTTTCTATGCTATGAGCGGTTGCTAGAATGCAGAGGCTTCTCTAGATGTTGTCACAAGTATATTGACTATCCAAACTCATGATGTATATGCTCTTATTGATCCCCGGTTCCACCTTGTCCTATGTTACCCCTTATGTTGCTATGGAATTGGGATAGAACCGGAACAACTTCATGATCCGTTCTCTGTATCTACTCTGGTTGGCGAGTCTATTATGGCTGCACAAGTTTATAGTGGTTGTGTTATCACGGTGCGTGGTCGGGACACCGTGGCCGATCTCATTGAATTGGGGATGGTTGAGTTTGATGTAATTATAAGAATGGATTGGCTTTATTTATGTTTTGCTAAGCTCGACTGCCGAACTAGAACTGTGAGGTTTGAATTTCCAAATGAGCCAGTTATTGAGTGGAAGGGGGATAAAGAAATGCCAAAAGGAAGGTTTATTTCTTACCTTAAGGCCACAAAGATGATCAACAAGGGGTGTATTTACCATTTGGTCCGAGTTACAGACACCACTGCTAAGGCACCTACACTCGAGTCAGTGCCATTTGTGAACGAATTTCTGGAGGTCTTTCCTGATGAGCTCCCTGGGATTCCGCCAGACAGGGAGATTGATTTTAGGATTGATGTGATGCCAGGCACGCAGCCTATATCTATTCCGCCCTACAGGATGGCACCAGCAGAATTGAAGGAATTAAAGGAACAGTTGAAGGATTTGTTAGAAAAGGGTTTCATCCGACCGAGTGTGTCACCATGGGGTGCATCAGTCCTCTTTGTGAGTAATAAAGATGGATCACTGAGGATGTGTATTGACTACCGACAGCACAACAAAGTCACAATCAAAAATAAATACCCACTACCAAGAATAGATGATTTATTTGATCAGTTACAAGGTGCTAGATACTTCTCCAAAATTTATTTATGATCTGGATACCACCAATTGAAGATCAGGGAGTAGAATATTCCGCAAACAGCTTTTAGAACCCGGTATGGGCACTTTGAATTTCTAGAAATGTCTTTTGGGCTAACAAATGCCCCAGCGGCTTTCATGGATCTTATGAATCGGGTTTTCAAGCCTTTTCTCGACTCCTTTGTGATAGTGCTCATTGACGATATTCTTGTGTATTCACGAGTCGGGAGGACCACGCCGATCATCTCAAGGCAGTGTTGCAGACCCTTCATCAGCACCAATTGTATGCGAAATTTTCAAAGTGTGAATTTTGGCTCGAATCTATCACATTCTTGGGTTATGTTATCTCTAGAAAAGGAATCAAGGTTGATCCTCAAAAGCTTTCAGCAGAAAAGAATTGGCCTAGACCTAAAATGCTCACCTAGATTCATAGTTTCTTGGGCTTAGCAAGGTATTACAGGAAGTTAGTGGAGGGGTTCTCTACTCTTGCCTCTCCGTTGACTAAATTGACTAAGAAATCGGTTAAGTTCCAATGGTCTGATGCTTGTGAAAGGAGCTTCCAGTAGTTGAAATCAAGATTGACTACAGCACCGGTGTTGACCCTGCCAGAGGGTACGGATGAATTCATGGTATATTGTGATGCTTCAAGAATTGGGCTTGGGTGTGTGTTAATACAACACATGAAGGTTATAGCCTATGCTTCTAGGCAACTCAAAAATCATGAAAAGAACTATCCAACACATGACTTAGAACTTGCGGCAGTGGTGTTTGCATTGAAAATTTGGCGTCATTATTTGTATGGGGTCCATGTGGAGGTATTCACGGACCACAAGAGTCTTCAATATATTTTCAAATAAAAGGATCTGAATTTGAGTCAAAGAAGATGGCTTGAGTTACTCAAGTATTACAATATCGATATTATATATCACCCGGGGAAAGTCAATGTTGTGGCGGATGTGCTTAGCCGGAAATCTATGGGTAGTTTGGCTCACTTGGAGGTATATCAAAGGCCATTGTCCAAGGAAGTCCATCGATTGGCTAGTTTGGGAGTTCATCTTACGGACTCTGGTGAAGGAGGGGTAATTGTGCAAAATAAGGTTAAATCATCGCTTGTTGTGGAAGTCAAAGAGAAGCAATACAATGATCCATTTTTGGTGCAACTAAAGGAGGGGATTCAAAAACATAAGACTACGGTTTTTGCTCTTGGCATGGATGATGGTACACTAAGGTACCAAGGGTAGCTATATGTTCTGAATGTGGATGGTCTCCGAGAAAGAATCATTATCGAGGCTCACGCTTCTAGGTATTCCGTGCATCCAGGTTTTACAAAGATGTATCATGACCTCAAGGAAATCTATTGGTGGAATGACATGAAAAGGAATGTGGCGGACTTTGTGGCAAGGTGTCCGAATTGTCAGCAAGTGAAGGCCGAACATCAACGGCCTGGTGGGTTGGCACAGAACATAGAAATTCCAATATGGAAGTGGGAAATGATTAATATGGACTATGTGATAGGGTTACCGCGCACTCCGTGCAAGTTTTAATCAATTTGGGTAATCGTGGACCGACTCACAAAATCAGCACACTTCTTGCCAGTTAAATCTACCGACACAGCAGAACAGTATGCTCAGTTGTATATCAAGGAAATAGTCAGGCTACATGGCAATCCAGTTTCTATCATTTCCGATCGAGGGGCTCAGTTCACGGCCAATATTTGGAAGATATTTCAGCAAGGTTTAGGTACTTAGTTAAATCTTAGTACAGCCTTCCATCCACATACCGACGGGCAAGCAGAGCGGACTATTCAGACTCTTGAGGATATGTTGCGTTATTATGTTCTTGAATTCAAGGGTAGTTGGGATGATCATTTGCCACTCATAGAATTTGCTTATAACAACAGCTTTCATGCAAGTATTCAGATGGCACCATTTGAGGCATTGTATGGTAGGAGATGTAGATCTCCCATTGGGTGGTTCGAGATTGGGGAAGCAGAGTTAATAGGGCCGGACCTTGTACATCAGGAAATGGAAAATGTTAAGGTCATAAATGAACGGTTAAAGACTGTGCAGAGTCATCAAAAATCTGATTCGAATGTTCGTCGCAGAGACTTAGAGTTCAAAGAAGATGATTGGGTATTCTTGAAGGTTTCCCCCATTAAGGGTATTATGCGGTTTGGAAAGAAAGGGAAATTGAGTCTGAGGTATGTCGGGCCGTACAAAATCATACAGAGGATCGGTGAGCTGGCGTACAAGCTTGAGCTACCCACCCTAGATGTCGTTAGTGCACCCGGTATTCCATGTATCTATGTTGAAGAAGGTAGTTGGAGATCCGTCATCTATTGTGCCGGTTGAGACCATTGAGGTTAATGAAGAATTGTCATATGAAGAAATTCCAGTTGCCATTCTTGATAGGCAAGTCCGAAAGTTGAGGAACAAAGAAATTGCCTCCGTGAAAGTGTTTTGGAGAAACCAACAGGTTGAAGAGGCCATGTGGGAGGCCGAGGAAGAAATAAAGAAAAAGTATCCTTACTTGTTTGAATAGCGGTGTAATTCATCCTTTTTATGAACTTGTCGCCTATTAATTTTGTATCACTTATTCAGTTAATGTAAAGGTGTTCCTTTTGATTATATGTTGTTTACAGGAGGCCACGGTTGGTGTTGTTATGAGTTATGTTACATCGTTGGATTCTGTACATGTTTGTAAGATGTGTTTCTGGGGCTCTCTGACAGGTAGATAGGCCTAGTTACAAAGGAAACTCTGGCAAAAGTTTTGAAAATTTAGGGAGTTAGTTAATTTGGGGTTGCTGGTGTAGGGTATGAAAAACTGAGTTGCATAGGGTGCTAATAGTATACCCTGATCCTCATTCGAGGACGAATTATCTTAAGTGGGGGAGGATGTAAGGCCCCATAAAATGTTTTCCTAAAAACTCGGATTTCGTGATGCCAAAGTAGGCGTAGAGGTTATAATAGTAGAAAGTCTTCGCGACAAGCTTGTGAGCCGCGGTTCGGACTTTTTGGATTGAACAGTGCACTGGGAGTTGAAGGAAAATGTCTCTGCAGCCCATTCTGCCGCTGCAGAACCACTATGTGGACCGCAGACTGGTCGCAGAGTGGGGCAGATTTCTGGGGCATCTTTTGATGCCCAATTTCGTGGCCATTATGTGACGCATAACCGTTTCGCGGGCCGCATTCTTGTCGCATATCCCGCCTTGGGATTTTTTGGAGGAAGGTTCTGCGGTGCACTATACGACTGCAGAACCATTCTGCGGTGCATTACGCGACCGCAGAATAGGTCTGCGGGCCGCATAGTGACCGCAGCCCAGGTCAGTTTCTTTCCAGCTCTGGCACCCATTTTTGTGGTCATTTCACGGACCAAATTACTATTATGCGGTTGCATATGTGACCGCAGAACCTGTTCCAGTGCTTCAATTTTGGGGTTTTTAAACCCGACCCTATTCCGTTAAAACACATCCCATAGACCATTTTAATCATATTTTCTGATATTTTTAGAGTGAGAGAGAGGGTCCTACATGGAGATGTGATCTTCATCACATTGCTCTTCAATTCTCACTTAAAATCGTGAAGATTATCAAGAGAGGCACCTAGGTCTTCTTCCTAAGAGGTAAGATTCTATCACCCAAACTCTTAGTTTCAAAATGTGACTAGAATGCGCCATTAGTAAGGTAATTCATGGGGATGGGGGTGTTTACTTTGCATGCATGTGTTCCTCATATATGGGGAATATTGTGAGCTAAAAGTGATATAGAATGGGTTGGGGAAAGATGGAATCTTCCACAAAAAGGGGCTTAAAACATTGATGCACACCTAGTGTTTGATAATATGCTCAAATGAGCTAAAACCATGTTCATCTTCCTAATTTTGGTTCATTTTTGTTATATTGCTAAAATAGATTGAAGTTGCTAATAGTCTGGAACATCTTAGAGTTTTAAGAGGCTCAATTGAGGTATGTTGGCTAAACCCCCTTCTTCTTAGAATCGAACCCCACGGTGTTCATGTAATTGGAGTAGGCCCTTGATCATTATAGAATCGGCGATTTTTAATGTGTTTATTTTGAAGGATGTAAGTTCAATATTTATTCTAAATGCTTCACCATGTTATCTTATTGTTTGAAGATGTGTTCAAAAATATGGAATATATGTTAGAAATGTTAAGACTTCATGTCAAGATTGAAATAAACGTTGTTATGCCAAAATATATAAAAAGCCTAAATGTGCCTAAGATTTCCAAATTGCTCATATGTGAATCTAATGTCTTGAATGGGAAGCCTTATTGTTGTGGATAGTGATGATGATATTTGAGTATGGGAAAAGGGGACCAGAACTATGAAATACGGCCAAGTGCCAAGAATGACTTTGTAATCATAATCACTAGTGCCAATGAATTGAAAATATATGAAAGATGTACGATATAAGATGATTGACTGAAAAAGGTAATGTCTTAAATGAGATGGCCTAGCAGATCGGGCCGAGATCGAACTCCGTGTGAGAACATGGTGGTATTGTGTGTGAAATTGTGAAAATGGTTGATGTCTCAAATGAGATGGACATGCCGATCGGGCCTTGATCGGATGCCATGCCGCACACCTGGTGGCACTATGCTGGAAATTATGATAAAATTGTGGTAATGTCTCAAATGAGATGGCCTAGCCGATCGGGCCGAGATCGGACTCCGTATAAGAATACAGAGGTATTGTGAATTGTGTAATATCGGTACTAAAGGCCACACAACCTAATAATATGGAAATTATCTTGAAAATGTATATGATACTTAAGTTGTTGTTTTACTATTATTTGAAACCCTTATTGAATTCTTGACTGTTCCTCTTGTATTATTATTCATTCTATTTAGTTGGTGTTTAGCTTTACATACTAGTGCTATTCGACGGTACTAACGTCCGTTTTGCCGGAGGCGCTGCATCTTTAAATGGATGCAGGTGGTTACATAGCAGATAGTGTTGATCACAGATAGTGCTGCATCCTCTTCTCAGCGGACTCGGTGAGCCCCATTTCATTCCGGGGTCATGTATTGTACCTTTTGTTTATATTATGGTCACTTTTTGAGGTATAGTCGGGGCCTTGTTGCCGGCGCCATCTTTACTCTCTTATATATCTTTAGAGGCTCCGTAGATACTATGTGGGTTGTACATGGGTGCTAGAAAGGTCAAACATATTATGTTGTATTTTGTATTTTGTTTCCACTAAATCTCAAAATGTATGTATTTTGAAACTTAACAGGGAAGTAGCAAAACAATCAAACGGTTTAATGTTGTATGAATGAACTTCCTTCTGCCTAATTAAGGAAATCACTTCTTTTCTTGATCATGGGTTAATTGGGTAGAAAGTATCTAACAGGCTTGCTCGGCCGGGTTCACTTGGTTGAGCGTCGGTTGCGCTTCCTGAGGTTGGGGCGTGACATCCGCCTCAGAAACTGCTTCCCTAATTTCGGGTTGTACTGGAGCTACCGGCTGCACTGGTATGATCTCTGGATCCTGGTCTACCTGAACTCCCTGCTCTGGAGTACCAGCGACAGGAGTCTGTGCTCCTCCCCCGCCTGAAATGTGGCAGGAGCAAGTGGAATCAATCAAGCCAGAGCTATGGTGCTGAACCTGCTCAGAAACTGGGATAGAGTCTCCTGGAGGGCTGGTGAAGCAACAGGTACCTCAAGTGCCTGTCCTCCAGCTGGAGCTACTGGGGGCTTCTCTGTAGCATCTAGTGTGGGTGCTTTGGCTGTACCGCGTGGATGTCCTCGGCCTCTACCCCGGCCACAGCCTCTCGTGGCTCTAGCAGGAGGTGCGGGTGCCTGGTCATCAGATACGCCTGTACGTGTCCTCACCATCTGTGAGAGAATAGAATTTCGAAGTCAACAATTTCGCACGACACGGAATCAAAGAAGTGTAATTTTTTCTAACAGTTCCATAGCCTCCCAAAGATAAATACAGACGTCTCTGTACCGATCCGCGAAACTCTACTAAACATGTTTGTGACTCATGACACCTATGAACCTAGAGCACAGATACCAACTTGTCATGACCCAATTCTCCCTCTGTAAGACATCGTGATGGCACTTAGTCTCGACGACTAGGTAAGCCTAACAAAATACGAAAATAACAAAATGGAAGTAAAACTTAACAACTAACTGCAACAGATAACTAAATAACTGGTAACAATGCCGCTTGGCATGTACAATAACCAACACTCTAGTAATACACAGTATTCCCAAAACCCGGAACATCATAAGTCAAAAGCTACAGAAGAAAACTAGAATCTCTATACACTAGAGTCTAATAAATGAAATACATAAGGTTAATGACATAGGGGAGAATAGAGGGGGACTCCGAGGTCTGCGGACGCGGCAGATGTACCTTGAAATCTCCGTACAGCAGCAAGCATTCTCAGCTAATAGCGGGGCTGATAAGAAGCACCTGGATCTGCACACAAAACATGTGCAGAAGAGTAGCATGAGTACACCACAACGGTAACCAATAAGTGCCAAGCCTAACCTCAGTAGAGTAGTGACGAAGTCAGGTCCGGGCACTACTGGGGATATAATAATAAGACAAATGATATAATAAAATGAAGTAACAGAGAAAATTTAATAGAAAGAATTCACAGAGAAATAATAACACAGCACAATGTGATAACAACAGGGACACCCCCGAGATAACGTCTTGTAGTAAAAAATAAATAAATACTCAACAGGGAATCCTCCGAGATACCGTCTCGTAGTCCCAAAAGTAAATATATGAGGAGATCTCCCGAGGTACCGCCTCGTAGTCTCAAAAGTAAATGTGTAGAGTGATCTCACGAGCTACCGCCTCGTAGTCCCAAAAGTAAATATGCATGGAGAACTTCCGAGGTACCACCTCGTAGTCTCAAAAGTAAATGTGCAGAGAGAACTCCCGAGGAACAGCCTCGTAGTCTCAAAAGTAAACACACAACTCAAATCGATAAATACAACAATTAACAGCAAGATTTCTACAGTTATTACTGATAAAGAACAAGGAAAATCAAAAATCAACTAGGCATGCTCCACAGAGTTCAAATAAGCAGTTAAAGCACGTAGACATGCGATATTAGACTAAACAGGATAACCACACATATTGGAGTAGCTCAATTAAGAATGAAAACAGACTAATGCTCATTAAAACTGTATAACTCAAATTAAAAAGAAAATAGATTTATACTCAGTAAAAATCGGGTTTTACAACAATATAGCCCGTGTACGTACTCGTCACCTCACGTACACGATGCGCACATATCACAACAGTACCAAATCCTAAGGAGATTTTCCCCACACGAGGTTAGGCAAGCCACTTACCTCGAACCAAGCTCAATCAATCGGTAACAATGCCTTTCCACGAATATCCGACTCCGAATGGCCCAGTTCTAGCCAAAATCAATTACATATAATAAATACAACTATAATAAACTAATCTAATTAATAAAATTAAAGCTAAAGCAAGAAATTAGAAAATCAGCCCAAAAAGCTTTCCCGGGCCCACATCTCGGAATCGGGTAAAAGTCACAAAATATGAACACCCATTGACTCACGAGCCCGGTTATGTAATTTGTTTTGGAATCCAACCTCAATTTGAGGTCTAAATCCCCATTTTACAAATTCCTGAATTCTACCCAAAACCCCCAATTTCCACCATGCAAACATAAGATTTTAGGTTGAAATCTTAGGAAATGAAGTGAAAGATTGAAAGAAATTAGTTTAGAATCACTTACCAATGATTTGGGGAAGAAGGGTTCTTTGCAAAATCCCCTCTAGGGTTTCTTGTTTTGAAAGTTTGAGAGAATGAACAAAAATCCCGTCTAAGTCCCATTTTGATCAGTTGTAGATGTCGCATTTATGACCAAGGGTTCGCAAATGCGAAGAAACCATCGCAAATACAAAGTCCTTCCCATCTCTGCTTTCATCGCAAATGCGATGACTTGTTCGCAATTGCAAATAGTGATCTTCCGCATTTACGACCAAATTGATTGCAAATGCGACCAAGCCTGCCCCGGCCCCACTTCGCAAATGTGAAGTATTGTTCGCACATGCGAACTCTTCGCAAATGCGAGCCTGGCAGGATTTGGGATGTTTACAAATGTGAACACTGATCTCGCAATTGCGAGATTAGAGACCAATACCAGAAATTGCAGAACACCAGCTGAGTTCTAAGTCTAAACCACTTTGTAGCCTATACGAAACTCACCCGAGACCTTGGGACTATAAACCAAATATGGACACATGTCTAAAACTATCATACGAACTTGCTCGCGCGATCAAATTGCCAAAATAACACCTAGAACTACGAATTTAGCATTAAATCAAAGAAAATTTTCAAGAAAACTCATGAACTTCTAATTTCACAACCGGACATCCGAATCACGGCAAACCAACTTTGTTTCTCTCCAAAGTTGACAAACAAGTCATAAATATAGTATTGGACATATACCGGGTCCCGGAACCAAAATATGGACCCGATATCAATAAAGTCAAACATTGGTCAAATTTTTAAAGTCATTAAGCTTTCAAACTTTCAAATTTCAACAAAGTACGATAACTCAGGCTAGGTCATTCGAATTAGATTCCAGGCATACGCGCAAGTCCGAAATCACGATACGGACCCACCGGGACCGTCAAAACACGAATTCGAGTGTGTTTGCTCAAAACGTTGACCGATATCAACTCAAATAGATTTTAAGGAAAAAATTTCATATTCTCTCAGTTTTTAACATAAAAGCTTTCCGGAAAAATACCTGGACTGCGCACGCAAATCGAGAAAGGATAAAATGAGGTATTTAAGGTTTCAAAGCGCAAAATTAGGTTCTAAAATATAAGATGACCTATCGGGTCATC
This sequence comes from Nicotiana tabacum, assembly GCF_000715075.1. Classification (NCBI taxonomy): domain Eukaryota; kingdom Viridiplantae; phylum Streptophyta; class Magnoliopsida; order Solanales; family Solanaceae; genus Nicotiana; species Nicotiana tabacum. The sequence continues at coordinate 69,048,304 of NC_134093.1, forward strand.
ACAAATAAATTATGATACCATATAAAATTAATACATATAATAATATTTTATTAAAATATCCATGTGTGAATACATATAATTTTTCAACTTCTAATTTTTCCAATCTCATATGTAGAGTTCAAATTTTCGTATGCTTAACTATCAAAATGGTAAAAAGATAACCTTCCTTCGCCCGTGAGAAAATAATTTCTATCTTTACAATAAAGAAAATCTCATCTATAAACTTTCTCATATCTGTATAATTTAAAGCATATTTGAAAATAGTAATAATGTGTATATATATATATATATGTGTGTGTGTGTGTGTGTGTGTGTATATATATATATATATATATATATATATATAT